>NC_139943.1:26536409-26621409 GCF_963454915.1 Gymnoscopelus microlampas
GAAGGGTGAAGTTGCCCAATTAGATCAATGCTGAGTTTGAACGAGAGGCATTTCAATACATATCAAATTCATTCTCCTCATTACTGTGTCATTACTGACACATAGCTGTCAGCTACAAGATCAAAGTTACTTCAAATTCTGCTTGGTAGATTCCGTTCGAAACCTATTACTACTACATAGCTCAGCATAATTAAGACTCCTTCCTGGTGCATTTTCAGCCAAAAAGATATAGTAAAACAGTATCAAAAATGTAACTTTGAGTCCTATTTCTACTTACTTGCCTGGATTCACATCTGAAAGGCATATATGTTTATGAACTGTCTTGGTGAGGGCTATAAACCTGTGAATCCAGTCTCTTAACGGCCACAAATGGACCTATTTGAACCTGACCACGGTAGTCTGAATTATTGAACTGTGTGTGCACACACGCACGCACGCACGCACGCACGCACGCACGCACGCACACACACACACACACACACACACACACACACACACACACACACACACACACACACACACACACACACACACACACACACACACACACACACACACACACACACACACACACACACACACACTTACTTTTGGGCTGCTAAGCGATCTCATCAGCTGATTCCTGTCAAAACCATCCCTGTCAGCTGACAATCAGCTGTCTATATGTCATTCACCTCTCACGCCATGAAGCAATCTTTTAAACCGTTTCATCTTGCCCATTTCAAGCAGGGGCATACACATGCCCATCCACAAGCTCTTTTTAAACCCACCTCCACCCCAGCTCCTCCTTTCCATGCAATGTCTGATTTGATCAGTGTCATGATGTCATTGTTGCTGCTGCTGCTCTGTTCTGCAGTACCCAGCATGGCTTGTCTTGCTGCTCTCCCTGACTCTGTTCCATTATGCGCCTAGAAGAGCAGGTAGATCCCACTACAGAACCATGCCACCACACATAAAAATACTGCTTGAATATTGCAATTAAATGACTATTTTATGATGCAATCATTAAAAAAAAACTTGAACTTGGACCAAAGTGGCCCTGACTGAATTACAGTAAATTAAACAGCTTTCATTAACTGATTTGAAACTAAAGTACCATATTGCCATCTGGTGTGTGGAGGAAATGGAGGCACAGTCAGGGGTGACCATACTGTACGTTGATTTATCAGACTACAATAAGTTGTGGAATGATTTAAAAACTCTGGCCTTTCAACTGGTTGGAATTTCTCAGCCCTGTTACGGCTGATAATACTCTATTCTGCCGTAAATGTTAATTAAGTCAGACATTCTTGTCAAGATTAAACCATGTATTGCTCTGATATTGCATTGTATTTGGCTTTTTGGTTCTGCTCCCATGATGCTCCAGACCAATCTATGCAAGCTTGACACACACTCAAACTCCCGAAGCAGGACCCACCCACAGTGAATGAAATGCTGACAAGTCCTAAATGCTACAATGGAAGGAGCCTGGGGAGGAGGAGGGAGTTTGTTCACTGACAAGCTGCTTTTTGTGGTAGTGGCGAGCTATGCTGAGCATGGAAGAGCAAGTGACGGTCTGCTTAAATAGACAGCGTAGATTGAACCATGAGGATAGTGGCCGTGTATGATCCTGGGATCGGCTTGAATTCCGTGCCTGCCTGAGCGACTCTCCATGAGTTTGATTCATTGGTAAAAAAAATGTGTGAACAGACATTGTGCTGCAGATGTACCGCTTGTGGGTGCTATGACAGTTACTGTTAGGTCAAGTGACCACTGGGGTTTGGGTAGGGCTTGAATACTTCCTCTAATGCTTCCTCTTTGCCTGGTCAGCCCCCGGATCTCACTGTGCAGAGCTGAAGATATCAAATATTAATCCCACCCCACCCCACCCTCACAGTTGTCCTTGAGTGTGCCTGACTGTACACATTAGTAGGTTGGGACAACTCCAGCACTCTGAGAAACCAGGGAGAAGGGAGAAGAATACTCTATACTTACATGTTTAGTTTTAAGAATCTATACTTGGATGTTTAGTTTATATACAGTAGTACAGTATATGTATAGTTACATGTGCTGGCTGTTTGTTTCTATCCTTTGATTTTGTTTATAATGCTACTTCTTTTACCCTACTGTTTCTTTCCACCATAGTCTTTGCATTTCACTTTAATTCAGGACAACTTACATAGAGCTCAATATTTGTGTCAAGTTCTGTTCTTTAACACCAATACTGAGGGATAAGGCTGTACTGCACAGCCTTTCAACACACACAAGCACACACAAACCTCTTTCTTTCTCTCTACAGTTTGTTCAATTCCATTCTTTCATTCTATGCTCCTTGTTTAGGATCGTTACAGTGGTGGCTGTCCATCTCATGCCTCACACTCAAAAAGCAATAGCAGACACAAAGCATTGTGTGTTGGCATTGTGATTTGGCATAACCTCTCCATGGCACAATCATTTGTTCAGCAGAGACACAGCTTTCAATAGCACTTCTTGTTTCACTGTGCCAATTCCACTTTCCCTTTTCTCTAGAGCCACTACTGTAGTCGCTACAGTTACCCTACCCACCCCGTTCCAGTGCAGTAATAATGAAAGTAGAGGCAGTGGTATTTAATTCAGCGTTGACCCAGTTTACTGCATGCTAGAAGCTATGTAGCCCTGTTACTATAAGAATAATGTCTGCAGCAACACATAGATTATTCCCATATGCCATAGGTAGTATACGGACCGGAAATCCCCACCCAAGTTGATCACCCAGTGCATACTCCCTAACGGGTCTGGGCACACCGTTTTGATGAAATCATCAGCCATCAAACTGCCAAAAGCCTGTAAGTTAACAATGCTTCTCCCATCTCCTGCTGCTGAAAGATATACACTGTCACGACTAGAGGGTCACTAAATACTCACAGTGACCCTCTAGTCAAACAGGAGGATTCAGACAGTGTGCCCCATCATACGGTCTATGGGAGTGGAAGAAACAACCATACCACTTATTAAAAAACATGCTCTCCTCCTCCCAAAACATTTCGCTAATAGGGAGAGAAACAAATCCATGTTCAGAAATAAAAACACCTGCTCTGGGCTGGTTGGTTCAGTGACTGGAGCCTTTGTCTCACTAGCACTCAGGGAGGCCATGTGTCCTGAAGCCATCAGGATACTACAGGGGTGAGAAGGTTCTCTCTCTCTCTCTCTCTCTCTCTCTCTCTCTCTCTCTCTCTCTCTAAGGACTGAGCCTACAGAAGATATCAGAATGCTCTGTAGTGTGTGTGTGTGTGTGTGTGTGTGTGTGTGTGTGTGTGTGTGTGTGTGTGTGTGTGTGTGTGTGTGTGTGTGTGTGTGTGTGTGTGTGTGTGTGTGTGTGTGTGTGTGTGTGTGTGCATATGCGTGTGCGTGTGCGTGTGCGTGTGTGTGTGCGTGTGCGTGTGCGTGTGCGCGTGTGCATGCGTGCGTGCGTGCGTGCGTGCGTGTGTGTGTGCGTGCGTGTATGTGACTGAGAGAGAGTCAGAGAGAGAGAGAGAGAGAGAGTGGGGGGTCATGCTAGTTGTGTGCTGAGCTGGACTTGCTGCTCTCCCCTCCTCTCTCTGTGTGTGTGTGTGTGTGTGTGTGTGTGTGTGTGTGTGTGTGTGTGTGTGTGTGTGTGTGTGTGTGTGTAGGCTAATGGGAGCAATTCGTTTTTCCTCTACCTACTCCTCTACACATTGAGGACAAAGGAGCAGCACACAGTGGAACAAAATGATCATCCATCCCTGTGCCTCTACACCTCTTTGTGTGTCTTTCTCTCTCCCCCTCTCTCTCTTTATCTCTCTCTCTTTCTTTATCTCTCTCTCTCTCTCTCTCTCTCTCCCTGTTCATTTTATGTCCCTTTCCACCCCATTCGGATGCTATCAATGCATTGAATGGGAGATTATCACGTTTTATCAGACCATTGAATGGGCGAGTAGGCGACATGCTGACCTACCCGCGATTTATCAGACCATTCATCTGGGTGTTATCAGGACCTAATGACCTACGGAGACAACTTAAAAAGTTTTGGTTTTGGTTTCGTACCATGACGGAGGCGCGCAGTCTCAAGCGAACTAGTGCCACGTGAGGGACCACGAGTCAGCTAAAGCGAGCGAGTTGCCGTCACAAACGTTGGGACGTTCGCTTGAGCCTACTCAGCGCCGTTCGAGTTATGTACCGATTAATCTCTCAAGAACAAATTCAGAGCTACGCTACTGAATCTGTCGAGAGCCCCGTTCAGAATGTGTGCGCATTAGCTTACAAGTGGGCGTGCCTTCAGATCAGGAAGCAGGCCGCGCTTTACCCAATCAAATGTAGTGGGCGGGATTTACTGTCTCTGCGCTCCCTTCCCACTGAAAACAACCCGAAACTCATTTAACAATAGCGTCCTTGGAGCAGACAAAACCACAGAAAGATATTCACATTTTAACTTGCTCTTTCATCATAGAAACAAGTGGGCTTATAACCAAAATTATCCATGTTCTCTGGGAGAAGTGGTGTTAGTGTTCCGTGTAGAAATATTGTTGGGGGAATGAAAACATAAGCGCACCACCGGAAGTGGAGCGCTGAGGGCTGACCAAAAGCCCAGTTTCCTTGCGCACAGGTGCTACATTAAGCTCGGCCCAGAGCCAAGTGAAAGAGTAAAAAAACAGCAGAGGGCGCTGTTTTTCCTTTTTATTTGGCGATGGCACAGTAAATTCGTAAATTATGTTGTGTGGACTGCTCTGCCTCCGAGTAGGTCAGTAGCTCCTGATTACGCCAATGAATGGTCTGATAAATCGCGGGTAGGTCAGTATGTCGCCTACTCACCCATTCAAAGGTCTGAAAAAACGTGATAATCTCCCATTCAATGCATTGATAGCATTCGAAGCCTGCATGTGCCCTTTCTCCCTATATTGTTCATGATCTACAGTATACTTTTCAAAAAAGACTAGCTTTTTCTGTCATGCTTGACATTTCTCTTCTTTCTCTCTCTCTTTGTGTGTCATTCAATCTCTGCTCGTTGTCGCTCAGCACTCACTCCCTTTTCTCTCTGTTTAGCATTATTTTGGGGCACTGGATGCTGGGTCGTCATGGCAACAAGAGGGGAATTGACCCAGCTTTCAGGATGTCACAATCTTTCCAGTCCCTCCAAACCTGGCAACACACACACAAACACGCACACACAAACACACACACACACACACACACACACACACACACACAAATATTGATTCCTTCACTCCTTTTGTCTGTTTCACCTCTGCACTCAGTAACCGATACACATTCATCAGTTACATACACATGACAGATACACATTTCAACGTGTCTATTTTTGAAAAACAAATTGATAAGAATTGATTATTTGAAAAACAAACAAAAACACAAAAAAGATTACAGTCAAAACATCAGTAATCGGTGGGCTAGAACTCTCCAAAATCGGGAACGCATCAGAACCAAAAATCCATCAGTCAGGCACTACTTTACAGTACACGCAATGCACCAAAACTCAGCATCATGTTAAACATTATCATGTGACAGTTGGTGCTTCAAGACACACACTTTTAGGCCATCTTTGCTTTTCTATTTGCAAGAGAAGAGATACAGTAGACAGAAGAAAAAGACAAAGGAAAATATTTTCCCCATTTGATTTGCATGGGGACTAAAGATCATTGCAAGGGGGTTAGAAGTAGAGTTCTCAACGGGCCTTAAAATTAAGGCCCGGCCCTAACTGTGCCCTACTCGGCCGGCCCGAGGCTCGGCCCGGCCTGCACTATTTCCATACTTTTAGGCCTGGAAACCCCCAAAACCCGAAATGGTGTCATTATGTGCTTAATGTCATCAGAGTCACGAATCCAACAAGCTTTGAACTGAGCAGATTGGACCTTCCTTTCCAGAGATAATGGACAAAACATCTTGAAAACTGACACTTTCACAGATTTTCGATTGCTGATTTTCGATCGCTGATTTTCGATTGAGTTTTGGCCATTGTCGCCTGTTTTTCTTAAATAACACCGGCTAGGAAGCTCGGACGGCAACAAACCAGATACCTGAGTAAAGTTCACTTTGAGCTGCATCCAACACATCCACTGTCATTTCCGTCTGCCTTACCGGTAGGCTGCTAGGGGCAGTTGAAATGTATTTTATGAGGGTAATCGATTTTCCCCCTTTTTTTTCTTCTTCACGGAACCCGAGGCTCGGGTAGGGTCGGATTTGGGCAGAATTTGAGAACTCTAGTTAGAAGTGAAATGCAGGTGCGGTACTACTTCAGGAAGGAGAGGATGGGTGTGAGAAGCCCATGGCGTATTTCTCCAAGAAGTTGAACACACACCAGAAGGTGGACTCCACGATTGAGAAGGAGGCCCTTGCGTTGGTGTTGGCGGTTAAACATTTTTAAATCTACACGGCAGGCAGTGAAAAGATTGTGGTATATTCAGATCATAAAAAAAATAGATATTATTATTATTATTATGTAAATAAACTACGTTTTAGTAAAAAGGGAAAAAGATTGAAAACTCCATAGAAAAATTAAGAAAAAAAGAAAACACTTTAGGAATACTGTAGGTCCTTGTTGCGAACGCGGAAGGAGGCGCACCGAAGGCGCGCCTCCGCCCAAGTGGAGCTTACTATGAAAGTCTGCTCGGCTTGTGTGTGTGTCTGTCTGTGTGCAGTGCACTGCCTGGGTGTAGCCGACAGAGTGCGCCAGAGTGCAGCTACAGTCAAAACACAAACACACACACACACACACACACACACACACACACACACACACAGAGTCCGTAAATACACAATATTTTCGAGCTGCGTTCGCTTCCAGCGTTCGCGCGTCTTACTTGTACAGTATGCAGGATGGTCTAGTCTAGTGTGACTGTTTTGTTTTTACTTATTTTTTACGCACAGCTCTGTGAGTCACAAGTTAATCAATAGATTGTCGCAGTTGGAGAATTCACCTTTTGAGCAATACTGGTCAGGACATTTTGGTAGTGGTTGTGAGTACTTGACTGATGTCTGTGGGCTGCCTGATTAACCACTTAAACCACAGCATCCGTATTCTGCGGAAAATGTTCGCAGAAAATAGCTATTTTCAAATATTTAATGTAGAGCGAAAACAGAAAAGCCACTAGCATAGAGCCCTGAGTGACTCAGCTCAACAACATTATGGGGTTTAAGTGATTAAAGCAGATCAACAACAGCTGCTTATGTTGATTCATGGGATTAAGACGGCGAAGGGCTGATCAAGTGATGCAGTCGTGGAAAGTTGGAATCACGGCAGTAAGTGGTGGAAAGTAACTAAGTACAATTACTTAAGTACTGTACTTAAGTACAATTTTGAGATATTTGTACTTTACTTGAGTATTTCCAATTTCCAATACTTTTACTTCTACTCCACGATATCTCGAATCCCAATATCTACTTTTACTGCACTACATTTATTTACTTTTGGTACTTTAAGTACATTTTGATGCCAATACTTTTGTACTTTTACTCAAGTACATTTTCAATTCCGGACTTTTACTTGTAACAGAGTATTTCTATATTGCAGTATTGATACTTTTACTTAAGTAAAAAATGTGAATACTTTTTCCACCACTGACGGCAGTACGACAAGGCCTACCGAACGGTATTCACGCTTGCATCATCACAGCTGTTTGCTAAATGTGCTGACCGGTTGAATTTTCTACTTTCACTGCTGAAGGTTGCTGACTTATGCCTAGAGATTTGTTTTAACTGTATATGTTTCCTTAATAATTCATATCAGAGCTTTCAGCTGTGACATAAGCACTATGAGTACTTGTAACTGTAATTATACAGTGTTATGAGCAAGTATATTTTTTATAGAAAGTGTTACCACAACGTAAATGTCCATAAAATGCAAGGAAGGCATGTCACAGTTAGTGCTAACATCATCATCTCATTGGTGATGGTGACAGAGGTTACCTCAGGGTAAGTACAACTGTCTGCATGAGAACATTAGTGGCATGGAGGAGCATCAGTCTCTCTTATCTACAGTATTCTCTGCCACAGTGGGGAATGGGATGACACGTAATTATCATCAATCTACTGGAAGAACATAATGTTATTTATTAGAAACGCAAAAATAGAATGTGTGTGTGTGTGTATATAACAGGGTAGAGGTGAGATGCATGTGTCTGTGTGCAAATGTTATTATGATAAATAATGAGTCATCACACACGCACGCACACACACACACACACACACACACACACACACACACACACACACACACACACACACACACACACACACACACACACACACACACACACACACACACACACACACAAACAGAAAACCTTTTCACAATTCTTCCTCGTCACTTGGCTGTGGGGTCTCATTTGCACCAATCTCTCAAGACGGATTCACAAGACTCAAAGGAGTTATTTTTGACAATGGGTTCCCAGATTACATTTGCACAAATTGTGTTTTACTTTTCCCATTATGGACACATTTCAGCAGCTGGTAATTGACTAGAACTGTCCACGATATTTTTTTTATGCAGCTTAATGGAATATAATAGAATGTCAGGTTGCTAATTTGTCACATGGAACCCAGCAGTTCTGCAGTTTAAACTGCTTGCAATGTTTTGACCGATATAGACAAATCCACAGAGCGCTGCCCTGTAGGTGGCGCAATTATAGCTGCGGTGTCAAGACTCCTGTTGAGGTGTGGAAACTGCTTGCTTGTTGACCTGTTCCACAATCTTTAAGGTGCTCTTACAGCGACGACATGTAATGAATGTTAGTTGTACACAGGTGACGGCAATTATGATCACATGTTGTATCATTTGATTGCAGCGCCAACTCTCCACACGTTAATAATTTGTCAACCATCATCCATCACATAGCAGCCATCACCTGTGAATCAACCCATGTCCTTTCACTGACAGTGAAAGAGGAGTTCAATGAGTTCGTGTTACATTACATCTGGTCTCTGAAGCGAATGTGCTTCAAGCTTGACTATTTTTGGGAGAGAATGTGTTGGTGGATGCGAGGGCACTCTAAATAAACAATGAATGAGGCTCATACAAGTGCCTACACAGTTCAATGGATATTTATTTTTGGGAATTAAACTTTTGAAACATCGTTCTTCACAGTTTGCACCAAAGAAAGGGCGACCATAAAACTTTATTTCCTTAATTGCTGCTAAAGTAACTTGCCTTTATTCTTAACGGCATGGCTATTAGTCTATGCTTCTCTATTATGTGTGACTGTTTGTGTGCGTGTGTGCGTGCGTGTGTGTGTGTGATGTGTGTGATGTGATGTGCGTGTGTGTGTGTGTGTGTGTGTGTGTGTGTGTGTGTGTGTGTGTGTGTGTGTGTGTGTGTGTGTGTGTGTGTGTGTGTGTGTGTGTGATGTGATGTGCGTGCGTGCGTGCGTGCGTGCGTGCGTGCGTGCGTGCGTGCGTGCGTGCGTGCGTGCGTGTGTGTGTATGTGTGTGCGTGTGTGTGGTACATCCCTTATTCATCATCATTCATTTAAGTGGGCCGTTGTTGGTATGATGCGGTTGGAATTACTACTTAATAATTGTGGTGCAGCCGAATATAATAGACTATTTGACTTCCAATGTGAACAAGTGATATAACTTGATGCAGGTCAGTGACACTTTGTATCTGGCAGAGCATTCAGTTGGTAAAATAGCAGGCAAAGCGAGCAAAACGCACACCGCAGCAGTCGTCTGACACCACAATAATGATTGCGCAACTACAGGGCAGCGGTCTGTGGATTCGTCCAGAGCCATAAAAGGAGAGTTGCGTCACCTCCGTTCACTTCATCGGGCCAGGTAACAGAGTATTTCTATATTGCAGTATTGATTTTTTACTTAAGTAAAAAATGTGAATACTTTTCCCACCAGTGACGGCAGTACGGCATGGCCTACCGGACGGTAATCACGCTTGCATCATCACAGTGTTTGCTAAATGTGCTGACCAGTTGAATTTTCTACTTACACTGCTGAAGGTTGCTGACTTATGCCTAGAGATTTGTTTTAGCTGTATATGTTTCCTTAATAATTCATATCAGAGCTTGGCTTTTGGGTACCATTAACTTTACCATTAACTTTACAGTTAATGGTACTGTAGCAATTTCACACCAGAAATGTAGTACATGGCATGTCTTACGCTAATGGAGGGAGGATGTTCCATAATAACCCATATCATTACGGGCTCAAACAAAGTCAAACTGTGACATTCTAGCTGCTGAAATAAACATCTCATTTGGATCATTGTTGACAAACGAACAGAACATGGATGTAGTTTGCAAAAAGGACTCTTATTCTTGTCCGTCAGAGCGGTGAGGTCACTGCTTCTCTCTAATTTTGTATGACTAGACTGGTGCCTGTTGGGCACCAGCCTACTCGGGAACGATGCAAGTTGGGAATGCATGCCCCACCCAGTTATACAATACCCGTTATACCCGTTGTCAGAGTACCAGTTGTAACCGCCTGTCTGTCTGTGTCCATTTTGTGCCCATTTACGGAGATCCCTGTAGTACATGGCCATATATGAGTATCCCCTTAAATGGGCATATCGGGGGATCGGCGGTTCTGGAAAATCCTTGTGCAGTAGTAAATGTCTGTGGAGAATTTCTGAAGAGTGCAAACTGACTGTGGAAAGCGGACTGACTAAGTAATCAAATGGCAGATGTGAGAATTCGACAGGTGTGGGGAATTTGCCAAATCAAGCTTAGGCGGGGGTTGCCATGGCAATCAATTGGCTCATTTGGGCCACGGCCAGAGCCTTTTCTGGCAGTTGTGGACAACCGCCCCGCCTATTCGACCGACTCGACACCGGGAACGGCACTACCGCAGGTCGGCGGTGACGCACACACCGAGTTTGAAGTCGGTCGGACTTTCTCGAGATACGTGGATTACAAAAGTACATACATACGTACAGAGATTCTTTGCAACAAAAAAAAGAGAGATTCCTTGCATTTATTGTAAGATGGTGATAGCCTAAACATTGAATTTGCTTGCAGTTAGTAATTCCTATTGCTTGCTGGATTTAAGACTCTCATAATTTTGCGATTTTGCTGTATTTTGACACATTTATTCATCTATATTTTGTTGTTGATCAACAAAATATCTAACTATATAAATGGCGACCGACTTCCGCACCCTCGGTGGCGACACCCCACAGCTCTGTTATCGAATAAACAACGCACCGCCAGACCACGTGTCGCCAACTGACTCGCCACGGCGGCCGCGCTGAATTTACGCCTCGCGTAGGGGACATCTCACTGCTCACTACACCTTTTCCACCGCGCAACATAATTAATTCTACTCACCAAATGTCGGACAAAACGGAAGGGGAGCCAGCTTCGTACCGTTTACCGTGCGCACGACCTCATCACCACAACAGCAGGCAGCTGCTGCGGGGGTTTTTTCCTTTTTTTCCAAACTTTTTTTTTGGTCACCATTTTCTCCAGGCACCATTTCTGGTGTAACGTGCGGCAGCATGCGCTGGGTGGCCATGTTTGCACAGCCAGCGCCAGAAACAAGCAACCACCTTCATGAAAAAAAAAAAAACACCGAAATGCTCCGCAATGTTCCAGGGGTGTCCCCGCGCGTCCCAACACTCCACAGGGGGTCAGTGGACCATCAGGGGGTCCGCGGACCCCCTGTGGACCCCCTGACACATAACAAATATTATTTCTTCAAATTTTTTCCTTTTTCAAAAAAACTTTTCCACAGTTTTACTCCGGCGATTTGGGTCCCCCAATATACACACGGCCACGCTGGGCCCCGTGCGCGGCTGGGCTTGAGGGGGGCGTAGCCCCCCGAAACTCTAGTAGATGATATATGTGTACCGTTTGATTTGATGTGCACACATGCGCTGTCACTGACAATCAATGAGACAGCTGCTACGCAGTTCTTTTGTTATACCTCTACTGCAGTGATATTCAACATTCGCTGCCCACAGGCCAAATCCGTCCCCTGGGGAGCTTTCTTTCTGCAAAGGTAGCTGTCAAGCCGCCATGTTTTCTGCCCAATTCTGCCTTACATGTTAAAATAAATGGCATGGAAGCGTTGCATAGCAGCAAATATGGAGAAATAAATAGTGGCGTATAAAGAACTTCAAAGCAATACTTGAGTAAAAGCTACATTTCAGTGGCACATCAACACACTGTAAAAGAGCACAGCAGATTAGTTTTGAGTGCACTTCATCCATCACATGCCATCTCCATCAATTTGTAGCAGTTGTATTTCTGAGTTTTGAGAGGATGTTGTCCATTACATCAAAGACAGAATTCTCCATCTGCAGCCATTAGTTTTAGTTTTGAGTGGATTTTGTCCATCTTTATCCACTGAAAGGTTTTAAACAGTATGTTTCATTCTTCCTAAATAGCATCTTGGGCTGAAAGATGGTCTTACTCTCAACTAATGGTTCATGAAACACATCATTAGGCCTTGTGCTCTCATTAGCCGGGTGCTCAGACATAACCAAAATGCAAAAACCTTTCATTCACAAACGTGTAAACACTTCACCTTGCCAATCTACCTCCAATACTTTCCTCACAAAGACGCTTCCATGCCAGGGATGGCATGGAATGGAATGCCATCCCTGCCGTCCCTTCCATGCCGTACACAGAACATACTGAAATATCTACTTTTCTTTTCTTAGTATAAAATGCACTATAAAGGACTGGCACGGACAATATCCATTCAAATATCAAAATGCATGAATGCATTATGAAGCAGACCCTAATAAGTTACCATAATGGACATTATATGTACATTTTTGTGTCCTATCGGACCCATAGGACACAACATTTTTGTTGTCACTGTCTTGTGGCCCCTGACTTCAAGTAATTCTATCGGGCCACATCAGTGGCAAAACTACAGAAGCTGACGTCGAAATGGCCGATATATCGGTGAGACCGATAGATTGTTCGGGCTACCATTCCTCATCTAACTCCAAAGCATACCATCTGAAATAAACTGTGAATGAAATAAGGAAAGTTTGGCTGTCTTAACTCAGCAACCTAAACCTCTGTTACAGTCCAGCAGAAGCACAGATATGTTTGATCTCTAGACTTGAAAATGAAAATGCTCAAGGTATATGTCCATTTGATTGGCTATAGGACTGGCATCCACTCTAGATAAACCACCTTATGGACTCTATAGCTGTCAGATACATCGAACAGGAATGCAATGATCTTTAGATGAGCTCAAAGAGCTTGATAGCCTATTCTTGTAATTTGATATGCAACAAAGTATGTAGGGTTTAAGTGGTTGAGTGGACACCCTTTTTCAATTAGATGATTTCACACAAGGCGGCATATTCATCTACCCAACAAAAGTTCTGGTAATCAAACCAAATGGTTGGAATCGTTTCAGCACAGAGAGCGCCATGACAGCGGCAATTAAATGTTATGGCCTGCATTGTTTATTCCATGTTGTTTCAAGCATTGCACTTTGTCAGAGCCTGTTCTCACGTTGAGGTAAAAGTGTGCACTTTCTCTCTCACCTGGCAATGACACGTTGTCAGGTGAAAAGAAACACACTGGGAGTGGAAATAGAGATCCAAAGAGAGACTATAAACAGAACGAGTTTGAAAGAGAAAGTGTATATGTTTATACACACTGTTTGCTTAACCAAAACCTGGGAAAAGATGAGGTGGAGACAATATGAAATAGAAAATGGAGGAGAGAAAATGAAATGTGTGCAAAATATAAAGAGACCTGGTCATTTAATTGCTCCCCCTCTTTCTCTAGCTGTGAACACTCACAACCCCCCTCCATATCTCTTTCCACACACCACCTCCATTCTTCTGTTCCTTTTTCTTGACTCCCACCCCTCCCCACCTTCTCACACCGTTTTTCTCTCCACCATCCTGCATCTCACCTCTAGTATATCAACCCCCCACCCTTTTCCCCATCACTTCAGTCCCCCATCACCAAGTCCTGCACCACGACTAATCAAACACTGTCCCTTTCATTTGCACGGAGGATTAAAGCTGTTTCAATTATATTTTCTCATTCTCTGTCTCTGTACCACCTATGCTCTCTCTCTCTCTCCGCCTGAAACTACCACCTTTCCCTCTCACAACGCTTTCTTCACAAACTCTCTCGCTGTCGCTTCTTCTCTGTCTTCCTCCAAGAGATGGAAGATTACAAGTTGGAGAGCGAGAAATAGAGAGAGAGAGAGATAGAAAGATAGAGAGAGAGAGGGGGTAGAAGTGTTCATTCTCTGTCATTTGCTCGGTGCGGAGTTAATGGGTTCGAAGGAGGATGGGATTCTGTGGTACAAATCCGGGCGCGCGCGCGCACACACACACACACACACACACACACACACACACACACACACACACACACACACACACACACACACACACACACACACACACACACACACACACACACACACACACACACACACACACACACACACACACACACACACACACACACACACACACACACACACACACACTCTAAAGCTGTTCTAGCCAATCCTTTAGAATAACATAGCAGAATGACAGTGACTGAATGTTCCAGAAGAGGATCTGGTGGTTGTTCGGGGAGATAGAAGATGGCATTTGGATTGTGGATAATGATACGGTCTGATACATTAACACTGAGAGTAGACTGTCATGCAGTGTCATATAGTAAATGGGCTGATACCAGCAGAGCTCTTTGTGCCATAAATAGCAGCTAATTGGCATGTCCTGCACTAGTTCTATAGAATAATCTTGTTATTGCAGTTTGGAACATCACTTTAATCTTTCCACACCTGACTTCAAGTCCCGTCCTTCAGTCTCCGATGAACATAAGATGTTCGAGCAGCTTTGCCTAATTTATACCTTGTCATACAGTACGAAGGTGTAGCATGCGGAAAATAGCAAATCTTCAAGCTCACAACGCATAACATTGTGACACAAGCTTGTAGATCTGCTATTTTCGGCTCCTAACTCTGTCATACAATGGAGCATAAATTAAGCAGTACTGCAGGAAGTTCAGCCCTCTCTCTCTCTTTCTCTCTGTCTCTGTCCCTCCCTCCCTCTCTCATGTGCCTTGCAGTAGAGTGACAACAAGTTACAATGTTACTCAGGTAGGTAACATCTGGAAAGCCACATCTGGCTCTAGGTCTGCTCAGTCATGTGTGTCTTGGCAAGAGTGTGTGATATGAATAAAAGATGCAAAAGTATCTGATGAGAAGACAAGGTGAGTGTAAAGTGGTAGACGCCGGGCACACCTTTTCTTTTCTTTCAAAAGTTGTTCAACTAAATAAGCATTCTGTGATGCGTTTAATGGGAGCTGGAAAGAGGAAACGCTTAGGATTCAGTGACCTTAAATATCCATATTTCATATTTTTATGCTTTTTTATAAATGAATGCAATTGGTCATCCTTTAATCACTTAATTGTGTTTGGGTAGCTCAGTCGGTTGAGCACTCGCCTTTCGGCCACAAGGTCAGGGGTGCCTCGAATGAGTAACTCGAATGAGTAGCCCAGCTAGGGTGTGGCAAGTCATGCGGTAAATACTGGGAGCTGATGGTAGGTGTTACGCTGCACCTCAGCAATCCATCTCCCAGGGGTCTAGCGCATTGCAAAACGGGGATAGACTACAATGCTCTGGCTGATACCAACAATAACCCTCTCCGACTTACTTAACTACTTAATCATAGTACGACAGTATTGCACAAAAAAATGCATCCCACAGCGACACGTTAAGAGCTTGTAGATTGGCTACTTTCACAATTGTTTAAACATTGTATAATGACATGACCACAATAGGGACACCAGGTGATCAAGTCTGTCTGTGGGTTTTATAAATGATTTAAAGCAAACTTTGGTAGAGATTTGGGTTGTGTTGTTACCTTGTCATGATGTAACCATTCCAATTGGCGTGTTACCTTGCATCAAGAGTTATAGGCCAAAACATGAAGGGCCCTGCTATAGCGCCACCATGAGGCCGATTTAAAACATTTGGGAATAGAGGTTCTTCCTTGGCGTACTGGGAGTGTGCATCTAAAGTTTCACACCGATCAGTCTAACGGTGCAGGAGATTAGCTGCTCACACACTGACGGACAGACACGGGCAAAAACATTTGTTCGAAAACATACATTCGGCCTGGCGGAGAAACTAATTGTCTCCTCGTTGATTTTGCTCTTTGTATTGGGAAGAAGACCTGGACCAGATCCACAGATCTGGATCTTAAAATCAACAGAAAGTTGACATTTCCATTTAAAAAAAATAATGCCATGCTGGGTTTTGTGATGATGTACTGGACTGGCAGAATCAGCTTTGTTTATGTTTGTTCATGTGCTAAAAGAGTGACTTTGACTGCTGTTACTCCATGCAATGTAAGTAAATAAATGAGACAAGATATTTTGTCAATTGGACTAGTTTGTTACATCATAACAAGATAAATGCACAACCCAAACCTCTACCAGTAATCATTGCGCTTTAACCACTTAAACCTGAGTCCCTCAGGGCTGTATACCAGTGTATTTCTGATATTGTGGGGAAAGCTTTTGCTGAAAATAGCCGATCGACAAGCTTACAATGCGTCGCAGCTTGTCGATCTGCTATTTCCTGCGAAAGCTTTCCCCACAATACGGATGCTGGGCTTTCAGTGGTTGAGCAAAGTATTAACAAAATAACAGTAGCTTGTGACTTATTAATAGCTACAGTGGATCCATTGGAACAAAGACTTTTTTGTCAGTTCCTGAAAAGTAATTGTTATAGACATACAGTACAAGGTTTCCGCCCGACAGCGAAAATATCCAAGAGAATGGAGCTACACACTGCCTCCTTCGGAAGGTCGGGAGTCGGGACTCCCTACCTTCCGAAGGAAGTCATGTCTGCGGTTTATTATAAGTGAGCCAATGTAACAGACGCTGTAGCAGATGCCAGCTGCGAGGTGAACGGTACATCAGCTGTTGCGTGTCCACAGTGCAGGAAACAGCTGTGATATCGTGCCAGAATATGAACATACAGTATGAAATATAAGATCTCTGTAAGATCTGAGATGCATATATATACTGTACCATATCAGCAAAAAGTCGTTTTTATCAAGTACCACTGCATAATTATCAAGAGCGTCTAGCCCTTCGGGTTGCCGAGGGTCTAGTCGGGGACCGGCCTACACAGGAACGATGTAAATAGGGAATGAATGCTCCACCCTTTAAATCAAACCCCATTATACCTGTTGTCATAGGACCCGTTTTGGCCATCTGTTTGCCTGTGTCCATTTATGCCCATCTGTGTGTGCATTTATGCCCATATATGGAGCTATCTGTGTCTGTGATATATGGACATCTCTGTATGTGTCTGGGTGTGTCCCTTTTATGCCCGTATATGGAGATCTCTGTGTCTGTCTGTGTCCATTTATGCCCATTATCCTAAAGGAGTTCGCTATAAACAATGTTGTCAGTAATGCCCTTGTCATTATCCACAATGAAAACTTTTACAGCGCTGGCTCTCTTTCCTCTAGAGAAGGCTGTGTAGAGTTGGCCATGAGCGAACACAGGTTTAGGCAAGTAGATGCCAACTCGTTCATTCTCTTGGCCCTGACCCTTATTGATTGTAACAGAGAATGCTAAGCGGATAGGGAACTGTCGTCTAATGAAGGTGAAGGGAAGCTCATCTCTGTCATAGTGAGGTATTCTTGGTAGGAAGATTGTTTCACCCCTGTTTGTGCCTACTGCAATCTCACACTCAATGACTCTGTCCATCATTTGCATTACCACCATTCTGGTGCCATTCTTGAGAGTGCGGTCAGGACCTGATTGCAGGTTTCTAATAGGGGTGTCACGATTCACTTACCTCACGATTCGATTCAAAATCGATTCCTAGGGTGCCGATTCGATTAAAATTGCGATTCTGCGATTAATTGATATTCGATTCGATTCTGCGATTTATTGCGATTTTCTAGGGTGCCGATTCGATTAAAATTGCGATTCTGCGATTAATTGATATTCGATTCTGCGATTTATTGCGATTTTCTACCCCAAATCACTTTACTTTAATTATACTAGAACATCTAGTCTTTCTGACATTGATTTCAGACAAAGTGCCAGTGAAAAAGGTACTAACTTATAAAAAAAAAAAAATAAAAAAAAATATATATATATATAATTTTTTTTTTTTTTTTTTTAAATAAAAAAATCGATTTTAATATTTTGATTCGATTTTTAAAATCGTGGCATTAAGAATCGCGATTTATTCATGAATCGATTTTTTTTGACAGGCCTAGTTTCTAAGCAGCATGACTGGTGCGCCTACTTTCAATTTGAGGTTATGATCAGGGATTCCAGAGGGTGTCAGTGAATTGAGTAATTCCACAGTCACGTAATCCTTGTGGTCGTCCTCCTGAATTGAGTCGGCTGAAAGGTAGACTCTCTCTTCTGTAGGTAAGTCAGCCAAGCATATGTTGTTGATTTCTCGGATGTCATTGTTCAGAGGAGTGTATAAAGTGCCTTTGAGAAGGTTGTCTTTGTTGATACATCCATTTTGCAGGTCAGGAAAGGTGGAAGAAATCAGAGTATTCAGATCCTTAACCAAGTGTTGTGGTGGAATTCGGATTTGAACTTCTGTGTCCTCGTGAGGGAGTTTTCCGTCCCCTAAAGCAAGAAGATAGTTGGAGAAGTCCCTTTCAGCTGTTTCTGTCCTCATGTTGATGTTAAGCTTGTGGCGCTTCATGAGAGGATACAGTGGTGACATCTGGATGCATGCTGTAACTATCTGGGCTCTGCTTGCTCTTTTAATAACAGGGAGTGTCTGCCTAGGGTCTCCACCCAGAAGGACAGTTTTGCCACCCCAAGGTTGTTGCGAGTGCATGAGGTCCCTCAGTGTTCTTTCCACACACTCAACATTAAATCGGTTAACACTGAATATCTCGTCCCAGATTATCAAGTTGCTCTCTTTGATGAGCCTAGCCAGGGAGGACTCGGCGTTGATGGCACAGACAGAGTCTTAAAAAATGGGGATTGGGATCTTAAATCTTGAATGAGCTGTCCTACCACCCTCCAGGTTCTGTGCCGCTAAGCCTGTGCTGCCCACACACAGTACAATGCCATTCTCTGCGCGAATCTTAGCTGCAATTGCCTTAAAGGTAAAGGTTTTGCCATAACCTGCTGGGGAGTTTAGAATGAACTGCCGTGTGATGGTTTCTTCTTTTGGTGCATGTACTGCCTGTAAAAGTTTTTTACCTTTTGTGTTCTTCTTTGTGATGTATAGCGTCGTTTGTTGGTGGCGGGTGTCCAGCTGTCACTGGGGTTAGCTGTTGCCATGGTCACATCCAATGACAGGGTGTGGCTGTCTCCCGGCTGACTCTCCCGATCAGGGTTATCTGTTGTTGCTGCTGCAGCTGCAGCTGCTCGACGCGCACGACGCGCACGATGCATTTTGGCATTGTGTGTCCTCTTGCTCAATGAGGTTTTTCTGCGTGGTTCCATGCGTCGTTTTTTGGTGGCAAACAGCCCGATGTCAGTCATCTCCGCATATGGAGATTCCGAACCTTTCGCATTGGTTCCGGAAAACCGCATTGATGTTTCCATATATGGACACTCAGAGAGATTTTGTGTTGACTCATCTAGCGTATGTGATGTCAGAGCCTTTTATGAAGTGATGTCACAATGAGTCAGCGCTTGCTCCGAAACAGCCCGATGTCAGTCATCTCCGCATATGGAGATTCCGAACCTTTCGCGTTGGTTCCGGAAAACCGCATATCGGGTTGGGTCGAGGCCTAGCTAAGATCGTAGGCAAAGGTCTGAGCTATCTGTGTGCGAAATTTGGAGTCTGTAGCACCAACCATGTGCTGTCAGGGCTCATCCATGCGATTTGGCCCAATTCGGCCTCGGCTTCAATTAGTAGTCAAGATTAGTATAAGTCAGATCATCAAATTTCGGAATTCATCATAATTCTGTCTAGGTCAGCTGAGGCCAATGTACACAAACCGGCAGCAAAAACAGAAATGTAAAAAAAAGCTTTTGGACACCTTGAATGTTTTACCACACCCACTTTCAAGCGGGAGATAATAATAATAATAACTTGAAAAAAAAAGACCATGACTATATATACACTTCGTTGTGCATTAAATAATTTTGCTAAAATAGCTGATCTACAGTTCACAAAATGAAACATTTTAAAACATTTTGTGAAAATGTTGAAATTTGGAATTTTTTTATCTTGTTCTACAGGTCTAATGTACCAATCCTGGCGAGTAACGTCTTAAAGTTACAATGAGCTTAAAAGGTGTATGATATGCACTCATAATTCACCTGTAGAATTCAGCATACAATACTGTACGTCTACAGTGGAAATATTTTAACTTAATAACATAAAATATGTTACTATGGCAACATATCAAAGGATCATTTGTGACTTTGAGATTGGATGCTCATTAGTTCTGTGTGTTCTTTTCTGGAAACAGGCCTTCAGATTAGAAGGAGCTATTATGCATATGCCACACACACACACACACACACACACACACACACACACACACACACACACACACACACACACACACACACACACACACACACACACACACACACACACACACACACACACACACACACACACACACACGTTAATTATGAGCCATCTAAATGTCATCTGTTAGCTCCCTGGTGCTTCCAGCCTTGTAAATGAAGAAGAAGAACCCTGTCCTTCCTTTAAAACGCGCGCACGCACGCACAAACACACACACACACACACACACACACACACACACACACACACACACACACACACACACACACACACACACACACACACACACACACACACACACACACACACACACACACACACTCTGTCTGTCGGGCAGAAACATTGTATCTCCATATTTCAACTTTTTCCTCACTTAATGTCCTACTTCGTCCTATAAGCAAAAGTAGTGAATATAGCCGATCTCCAAGCGCAGCTATGCGCGTGATGCGACGCGCTATGAGCTTGTAGATCAGCTATTTTCACTATTTCTGAAAAGTTTCGTTCCATGTCCTGAAATCAACGGTTTTGGACACATGAGGTTTCCAACCCGACAGCGACGATGATTATGTAACACAATACGTGGGCATGAAAATTCATCATAAAAACTCGCACAACCTTATACCTGAGTGACAGCTCCATGACCGTGGCTCATTAGAGGGAGAAGCAGCCAGGCATTAGCAGCTGCTGCCAGATCATCCCCCAGGATGGAGCTCATATAGAAGAACAAACAGTGAGAGAGCAGCTCCGCATCATCTATTTATCTGGCCTGTCAATCAGCCATTGTAGCCAGGGTCACCATGGTTACACACGACTGTACTCCTCCGCTACTTGACACAGAGCTTTCTCACTTTGTCATGCACTGTAAGAAAAACTACTTCCCCTGTTGGAAACGGCACAAACTAGCTGGAAGGAGGTTTCGTGCTGAGATGGCAGGTGGTTCCTCCACTTTGTTGACTGGGGCGTGACTAATTGCTTTCTCTGTCAAAAATCTACATCCTCAGTTGGAGCCGGTACAGTAATTAGTCATCACATCGCCGGACAGGATTCTTTTTTCTTCTCTTTTCTTGTTTTCACGCCAACTTGATCGGACAGGCACTGCCAGTAATGAGCAAATACTAGTGACTGGTGCCATCGTCGCTTGTCCAAAACTGTTATTTTCTTATTATCCTTAATAAGCGTTGTATGATGAAGTCGGGCATTCATTTACGGGGAAAAAAGTTGAAAAATGGAAATATGAGGTTTCTGCAGCAACTATGTATTTATTCCTGATGGGACAATATTTGCACTTTAGCCACATGAACCCGTGTGATGCCTGAAGAAGGTCTATTGACCGAAACGTCGCGTAAATAAAGTTGTCCCTATTGTGCAAGTGTAGACGGTGTACGGGTCATTTTATGTTATTCTATACATCTGACCCCTGCCTACGCACCCGTCTCTGAGCTGATCAGGTGTGCATAAGACTTTGTTGTGTCCTGTTCAACCACATGAACCCAAAATAGAAGATCTACAAGCTCACAATGGATAATGACGAATTGTAAGCTTGTCCATCGGCTATTTTCAGCGAAGAGATTTGGGGTAGCGGGGAAAAAAGGAGGGAGCCTAGTACAAACCCCTGGGTGACTCTGGTCGTCCAGAACATGTGAGCGGAGCGGGAGGAAATGCCGCTCCACGCTCAAGGAGGCTGTTGTCATGTCGATAACTTACACAAGTAATTGTGTGGATTACAGAGAAATTAGACTGGCAGCAATCAGTTCAAAATTAAGCGCGTGATACTCTCTTACTGCCAAGAACGACTTAGGACGAGACATCGTCATAACGCCCCGGCTGCCAAGAACGACATTGGACAAGTTTTCCAACCATCAGGGATCGATCATACTGGAGATAAATATTCTGTGACTACTTCAAAAGGTAAGAAAATCAAAAAATCACTGGCAGTGGGTGCACACAGCCAGAAATAAGTCTAGCAGTGAAAGTGTTAAGAGATCAGGGACGTGCGTTGTGCACTCCTGTTGCGGCGTTTTCACTGTCTGACTGTGCGACCGGGCGGGCATGCCCAAACATGTGGTGAGCGGCCCTGACCGGAGTGGCTTAAGTTGGAGCGGCAGGCGCTCCTCACTCCGAGTTCCGCTCCGACCTTTTTATAAACTCGCTCCCCGCTATTTTCAAAATCTGTGCGGTCCAGCTCCGCCCACGTGCCCTGATACAGTCATACACCTGTCACTTTTCTATCTACAGTATCTACTGTACACTGTACTTTTTCAATGCAACAGATATGTGCTGACACACACATGGGATGATAGCTAAGTATTCTTTGAAAGAACTGAAGATGTTAACAGCTGATTGTCTCATAAGCATGAACCCGATCGATCATTCCCTACATTCCCTACTGTACCCTTCATTCAATGCAATTGTTATTGTATAACACTTGTTGTACTATTTTCTATTGTTATTTTATAGTTATTGTTTGGACATTTTCTGATGTTGCTGCAATGTCGAGGAGTCGAAGCCCAAGGTTTTTAATCTCCTTATATTTGTAATGTATTACACGGGAATCTTGAATCAGTCACTGAAAACCTTTTTTTCTCTTTCCCCCTCTCTCGCTCTTTCACACGCATGCAGGCGCACACACACACGCACGCACGCACGCACGCACGCACGCACGCACGCACGCACGCACGCACGCACGCACGCACGCACGCACGCACGCACGCACGCACGCACGCACGCACGCACGCACGCACGCACGCACGCACACACACACACACACACACACACACACACACACACACACACACACACACACACACACACACACACACACACACACACACACACACACACACACACACACACACACACACACACACACACACACACACACACACACACACACACACACACACACACACACACACACACACACACACCCTCCCCCCCCCCCCCCCCGGGCATCTGGGGAGTGTAATCACGTACAGCTCTGATCTCATCACTGTTTATATTCTCAAGAAGGTCATTATGGGCGTGTACGTGTGTGTGTGTGTGTGTGTGTGTGTGTGTGTGTGTGTGTGTGTGTGTGTGTGTGTGTGTGTGTGTGTGTGTGTGTGTGTGTGTTACATGGATGCATGCATGTGAGCTGATCAAGTGGGTATGTGTTTGTGTGTAAAATGATTTGAGCTTAAATGTCACATTAGTGAATCAATGATTGCACTGGAGGAGAAACTCTCTATGGACTCATCACAGCGACTTGGTTTGGTCCTTTAATTTCCTCAACCTTTAGATTGATCCTTTTATCTCTTCAGACACCATCAATAGAGCAAGAGCTGCATCAGTATGACGTGCAGGTTTCAGAACCATTAATGGCAAGGATGTTCACAAAAGATAGAACAGCAATCACGACAATGTAAGAATGTGAAAATACAGAGAAGAATGAGGAAAAGATACTGCTAACCAAACCATGTATTAGTTGCCTGTTAGCAAAGATTAGTCATTGATTAATTCTGAATTCTGAATTATTATATTCTTCATATTGCATGCCTTATCTACAAGCTAAGGGTAAGCTGCCTGTTAGTTAGGTGGTCGATCCTGCCAGAGCTCTTTTTGTTAAAACCAGGTTATTACTCTGTAGAAAATTAAGTGCATGGTACAGAAAAAGAAAGTAAGTGCTAGGTAAGAAACATTCAGAGATGGAAGAAGTACTCACATTTTAAAAGTATCAATAACGCAATGTAGAAATACTCTGATACAATATTTTCAAGTTCAATATTGCCCAGTAGGCTTACTGGTGCTGTGTCACTGCAGTAAATATCGCAGTCCAAACAGCAAAACTAAAAACATTAATTAGCGTTAGACCCTGCTCGATACTGTCGTCGGCTTGTCTGGAGATTAGAATGAAATTATTTGTTGTGCCAAATCTTGCGTAAATACGCACAGGGAAACTTTTCATCTTACCGTACAAGCCTCCATTAGCTTTATTTCATTTTGTGCAATGAATCAAGACAGGACCAGTGGTTGTTCTTTTCATTGATGTATTACTAGATGACGTGTGGAAATGGTTTAATGAAGCACACAGCTCATAAAGCCTTCCGTACCGTTTACGTTGATTCCGTATGGTAGATTCAAAACAGCGGCACTGACGTTCTTACAAAGTGATTTTCTGAGCAAAGCTCAGCACATTTGTCAAGTCAGGTTAAAGTAAACGTTTGATTTCCGGTTGGTGGACTTCAAAATAAGATAAAATCATCAAGCTAAGACACAATCCCAATATAATTCAAAATAAAACTGACTTGTAGCTTTTCAGAAGAATGCTTAGTTTTCACTGTTGCTACAATTAAATATTTAACCTATACCTATAAATATTTAAGTAAACTCATGGTCTGGCTTTTGTTTCACTTTTGCTAATATCGAGGTACGAAAATGGGTCAATCTTGTGCAAATAATAGCAGGAAATATAAACTTTTCAATATGTTATAGGTCTATCTTCTTCATTTTGCTCTCAAAGTGCACTAGTGTGATACATTTAACTTACAAATGCAACGTTTTTTTCCCAGGATGATCCCCACTGACCACAAGGTCTGACGACCCCCCACCACCCCAACACAAGGCCAGATTAGATTAGATTCTTGGCCAGCCAGACCATTTGCTGCATGTCACTTCCCTATACTCTCTCTCCATGTTTCCTGTCTGTCTCCACAGTATCAAATGAGGAGGAAAAAAAAGAATCTGGTCTCGGTCTCGAACTCGGCCTCGCCCCCCATCGATCCCCTCCCACACGCGGTTTTGACTCAGACTCGGCCCCCCTCAGACTGGGTCTTGACTTGGATTTGTTTTGTGTGGACTGGACTACAACCCTTGGAGAGGCAATGAGGTAATTAATGAGGGATGGAGAGAGAGAGAGAGAGAGAGAGAGAGAGAGAGAGAGAGAGAGAGAGAGAGAGAGAGAGAGAGAGAGAGAAAGAATGCATAATAATTAGGTAAAACTCAAAGATTTGTACTGATGGGGGAGGTCCCCAGTGGTCCAAATCTTCCAGTTGTATCTAATTATGCATTGTCTATGTCTGGCCTCTCTCTAGGGTAGAAATGCACTCTGCCAGGGAGAAAGACAAGGGAAGAGGGCTGGGCACGGTGAAAAAGCGGGAAAGATGAGATCTGATGAAAAGCTGGGCACAGTCAAGGCTGAAGAGTGATGGAACGGAGATAAGAGGAAGACGATGGCAGGGAGAGAAAGGGAGAGAGAAAAATATGGGCGAGGGTGATTTGTGCCAAATGCCCACTCATCCCGCAGGCGAGCACAGTTCAGATTCAGAAACGGTGCCAGGCGCGGCTGGTCGTAGGACTCTTGCCACACAAGTGCCAGGACCCAATTAAGCCCCCTCTGTTATGTAAAAGAAAACTCACTGCACCTCATACTGCAGATACTGGAGAGGGAGGGGGTCAGTGGGAGGGGGGGCAGGGCTTTAGACTGAGAAATAGGCAAAGGAATAGGGTGAAGGAGGAGAAAGGAACGGAGTTGCAGAGGAAAGGTAAAACGGGGCGAGGGGGTATGAAAAAGAGGAGGGAAGTAGTGGCAGTGGTGGTGAAGTCAAGGAATAAACAAGGAGTCGATTGGAAGTTGAACTGGAATGAGGACTTTAGTTGATATCCATGGAAGAGAGACAGAGAGAGAGAGAGAGAGAGAGAGAGAGAGAGAGAGAGAGAGAGAGAGAGAGAGAGAGAGAGAGAGAGAGAGAGAAAGAGAGAGAGAGAGACAACAACAGTCATTTGATTGAGACTTTAGCTAGCCAAAACCTTAACTTTAATTTCACTTTAATCTTTTGCAGTCCTTTACAATATGTGTCAATATTTCAGTGAATATACTTTTTGCCCTACTAGTGAGAGTGTATGGGGCTATAACAATGCAATGTTGGTTCAAACCATTTTCGGTTGGGTGTGAGGAGCAGCGTGGCCTCAAGGGGCTGCTAGCAGGGCTTTTAGGGCCCTATTTTGCATCCAAGTCGCCTTACCCACTATTTGGGGATTTAGCATGGCGAAAGGGGCATTCCTGTGGCCAAGTTGCTATCTTCCGACACCAGCCTTATCCCTAAAACACCTGCGCTACCCGTTACATTATGCATAGGTGTGGTTTGGGCATTATGTTTGGGCTGATGTTTGATGTCACTGGTAGGCAGGTTTCTGGACTGTCCACAGCCCTCCTATGAGACGCAGACCGAGTAGAAAAAAATTGGTACCATTTTATTATGAGTATTAGTGAGGACCAATTATATGAAGATTGAAAATGAAAATGGGTGAAGTCGTCCTTTAATGAAATGAACTCATCAAAGGCACCAGACACTTCACACTGGGTGTGATTTCTTTTTACATTTTTTAAAAATCTTGAAAGTGTCTAAACTACTGATTTAGAAGGCTTTTTTTTGGGGGGGGGGGGCAGGCAGATTTGGCATGAGGCATGCAGCAAATGGGTTAATTGGACCGGCTCGTGGCTCCAGTTCGCTTGAGACTGCGGGCATCCGTCATGGTCCAAAACCAGAACGACAGAGATGACGGAAAGTCATCTTCGTCGGTAGGTCAGTATGTCCTGATAACACCCAATGAATGGTCTGATAAATCGTGGGTAGGTCAGTATATGTCGCCTACTTTGCCCATTCAATGGTCTGATAAAACGTGATAATGTCCCATTCAATGCATTGATAGCATCCAAATCAGGTGTTAATTGACTATTTCCAGAGGTGACAGGTGGGTTTTTTCCTGCCCGCACGCGTTTAGTATTTTGGGGACTCACCATGCACCGGTGTGTGAGGGGAGGTGCAGTAGGATGTGTGTCCGCTGTGTCGTTTGCAAATCAGAGGCGCACTGGAATTTCGGGGTCAAGGAGGACCAGAATTAGCATCCTCCCTCCATTGCCCAGGACAGGGGGGCAAAGACACAAAAAATGACCTCCTAGACCTAGACAAGTGTCTGCTCAGGGCGGACCCTGAGAAGCCTGCCAACTAAGGAGGTCAATTTGCAGACATCTGCCCGAGTAGTTTATTTGGCTATTTTTAATTGGGCTTATGGACTGGGCTTTACACAGAGAAACGCTTCTTCCAGTGTCATCATACATACATTAATTGCATTTGTTATTTTGTCCCAAGATAATTTAGCTCTTGCTGTTTGCTTCAGGTGCTGTAAATTTGTTGTTGACCACTCTGCACAAGCGTTTCTCCCCACGTCCCACCCACCCCACCGTTGACTGCACTTCATGCCAGTTCCCAAAAATAGGGCCCTATGTCTTTTTTTCCACAAAAAGTATATATACTCACAGTACATTTGAATTGAAAGAGCCTTTCCATTCTAGCCTTTTCTGATGCTGTACAAACGTTTGAAATTTAAGCAAATGCCCCCACAATGGGTTGAAAGGAGGATGGATTCACCCTGGCCCAGCAGAGGGCTCAAAGTGTCTGGTGAGGAAAACGTCTTCAAACGGGTGTCTTAACTCCCTTCCCTTTTATCCAAATCCACAGAACCATGGAGCCAAACAAAGAGACCTTAAAACCCTTCGGTCTCCTCCTCTCCTTCTATGGCTACCTTTCCCTGTCTCTTCATTTCTCTTAGATCAGGTGCCTCCTAACCTCGTGGTATCAGGCTTTCCGCAGTACCTGTGGAAAGCCTGGTTTCCATTCCTGTTAGTACTAGAGCCAGACCAATGTAACGGTCTGCCCGTTATATATCGGCCTATAATTGGTGGTCTAGGACTCTAGCATCTGTTATAGGTTGGGTTCCAACTTTAGTACTGTGTTTTTCTCTCTGTGTTATTTCTGTGGCAGTCCAAAAGTAGGAGCACATTCCTCTACTCTGACCTCCCCTCTCGACTTCATTCTGTAATGCTGCACAAATTATGTTTAAATGTAAAACTGAATGGGCACTTGGGCAGTCATCTTTGCCATTGGCAGTATTAGAAGTTTAAGCACACACACAGTGCATCAAATAATATTATTTATGACTGCTAGACAGAAAGTCACAATATCTTGGCCTACTAACATTTAAACTGCAGCAAGTCCAGCAGTGATTTACCACACACAGACAAACAAGCACACACACCAACTCAAAGATAAACAATATATATACTGTGCTATTTCAAAAGCTCCTTTGAACGGCTGCTTCTTTCACTGAACTTACTCTGGCTAAAGCTAATTAATCTGGGGAAGAATCGGGTTGGAGAAGGACATAGGAACTGTGTGTGTGTGAGAGAGAGATACAGTACAGAAGGACAGAGTGGGAGAGAAGAGAGACTTACGGAGAAAAAAACAGGGCCCTGAGCTTTAGGCAGCCAATTGGATTGTGAGTTCAGTGCTCCAAACCCACAGTGAGTTTTAATTAAGCAAAGCCTTTGGGAACAAACCAACCTCCCCGCCATATCCCTGTAGCCAACACACGCACATGCACTCGCACACATGCACGAATGCTCGCGCATACACCGCTTTGCCCATAGAAAACAGATTTCAACGCGATTAAAGCATATAACACAATGATACCAACGATCCCCTTCTTCCCAAAACTGTATTGAAATTGAAAATGATGTAATGATGTTTCCCTGCTGTTTTGAGGGCTTTGAAGTTTCAACATTTCCTCGCCGTCGTAGGAACTCCGTAAAACTCCCAATTTTATCTGTATACATTGTTAATGAACATTGCCCTTAATGAACGGTGGCATTGTCCTCTTGTGCAGATTTCACAACCTTAGGGCCCGTAAAACTAAGCCAACAACCATTGAGCAATTAAAAAAATATAATTAATCTGAAAATGTAGAGCTTTTCTTCATGCTTGAAAGGGCGATTTGTCTAGAGCTGCTGTTCTAAAAGTGGGGTCCGGGGACCCCCAGGGATCCCTGGGTTGGTTCCATGTGGTCCCCAGCAAAAGTAGTTCATCTAGCTTCTACCATGGCATACTGGGAGTGTGCGTGCAAAGTTTTATGCTGATCGGCCCAGCAGTCGCCGAGGTTAGCTGGTTACAAACACACAAACACATGGACAGACGGACGGACGGACAGACGGACGGAGGGGAAAACATAATCTCTGCCTCCCGGATAAATAAAAGGCTTCCTCTTCTCCTCCTCAATTCATCATGCTATACCCTTCCTCTGTCACTCTTTCCCTTCATTCTTACCTTCTACTTGCTCTGAGAGAATACTGAATGTAATTTACACATTTAAAATACTATACATGTGCCACTCAATTGGAACTCTGGCAGTTTACAGACAGTTAAAAAAACGCAATCGCAGTGCAAATGAAATACTTATACAGAACATTTCACAATAAGAGGCATTTAGTGTCCATTTAAGTAGTCCAACTACGGAGGGCATGATGGGACTCTTTTTGTGATGCTCTGTTTTGCACCTGATTTGTAGTTACCTTGTCCCTTCTCATCCTTTACACAGAGGCAGCTCTGCTTAGTCATGCTACTGTCTATGCTGGCCTGTTCTGTTGTTTCGTCTCTTATCCTATTCTGTCCTCTTATGGTGCCGTCCTTTCATGTTACTATCTTGACATGTTCTTCCTTATCCTATGTCCATCTCTGCCTCTATCATATAGACTATTATATTTGACCATATCTTCGAGAAATGGTATGTCTTCCCACGACCCAAACTAGTGAAAATAGACAATCTACAAGCTCACAACAAAAGTTCGGTTTTACCACTTTATCCCTATTTTAGACTTGGGCTATTCAAAAATAGCATATCTACAACTGTGAGCTTGTAGATCTGCTACAAGATCTGAAAAAACTTGAAAAAGTTTGAACTTTTCTTTTTTTTAAACACAAATCTTCTTTTATGGGGGTCCTTGGCACAACATCTTTTCAGATGGGGGTCCGAGGCTAAACACATCAATTTGGGGGTCCTTGACATGAAAAGGTTTGATTGCCACTGATCTATAGACAGATATGAGGTGTATCCATGTAGTAGATAATTGGGGGTAGGAGACAAACAGTAGGAGACAGCGGTATGAAGGTCTATAGAGGTATGAGGCATAGAGGAGAGAGAGCTTTTTGGAAAGAAAAAAACCCACAGCAAATCTCAAATTGCAGAGCAAGTAATACATTGATCGACATGATGATTTCCCTGATGAACTAATTCAATTTGTGAGTTTCTCAACCAGTGCAGTCAGTAGCCCCACAATGCGGAACCTTCCTACAGTATATTAAGAGAGAGATGGCTCCAATGTGTTTTCCCCAGTGTTGACATATAGCAATCAGGACATAGCTGTACCTTACATATTGCCTGTCAGCAAAGCCACCATGGGGAAAGATCCCTTTCCAAGTCTGCGATTGTAAAACACAGACTGAGGAGCTCAATCACCGAGGTCAGACAGTTTGACGGTGATGTCAGTTGAGCATGATCTACTGCGGCAATCACATTTTGAAGGCCTCGTTGGTGACTTTGCCTCCAGGAAGAGCAAGAAATAAAAAGGAGCCTTTAACATTACCAGTGAGTCAGGTATCATTTATTCACGCTCATGAGTATAAATAGTTCTAGTGCTGACAGACTTTTTCATCATGGCTATGAAGCTGACGGCCGATAAGCTATAGTCTAATAGAGAACTCTGTCTTGATGTGCAATTACAATAGAGTGGATCTGTTGTCTGGACCTCAATGCACTGCTGTGGGGGGGTTGTGCACAGGAGAGCCCCAAGACAGGGATAGCCCAGGGTCATGGAATGGCTTAATATGGCCCTGGTTGCACTGAATAAACCATGAACTGGCTGCCTCAGTGCAGGTCCATCAGTCTATCTGTCAGTTTGTCTTCATCGACTCATCTCTGTCTTTCCCTTGCCTTTCCCCATCCTGTCCATCACCTCGTTTCACTCTGCGCTGAATTATTGCTCCTTTTCAATCTCACCCTTTCATTCTGCCCTTCATTGTCCCGCAACTGTCTCCATCCATCTTTTTGTCATTGCCATCACTCACTCCTATATTTTTATCTCTTTTCTTCTGTGGGGCATACTTTATACTTAGTTTTATTACCTTTGGTGTCTGACTTTCTCCGGCTATGTTTCTCTGTTCTCTTTTGGTCTCTCCATCTCAGTAGTTTTGTTCCTCTCTCTTCTTTCTCCATTGGTTCCTGTCTTTCTTACATCTATTCAGTTGTTTAGTATTTCCATACAAACTCTGTCTCTTCTCCTCTAGACCCTGCCCTGTGTTCTCTCCCGCTGTGAGACAGGCTGATGAATAAGTAAACAGGGTTAACAACTTTGGGACACGGTTAAAGGAACATAGAATATGATTACGCACGCATACGTACTCACACATACTGTCACTGCACACACAAACACACACACAACCACGTCCATGCACAGATACTTGACCTTGGCGATAAAACATACACGTGGCTCTGAGCACGATGCTAAAACCATGTGATCAACTCATGGAAAATATTGGATACTGAGTACTATCTGAAGAGGGTAGTGTGAGCCTACACAGTAAAATCCTCTGTTGATTTATCCATTTGTATCATTTGTATAGTTAAAATGAAGAATTGATTGTGTTGGATAGAGACGTATGACCAGAGGGTGCTCTCAGGCGAGTGTAAGAAATGTAGGCTATAAGGTAATGTCTGAACGCCCTGACTGCTTGAGCGGAGCTGTGTAGGGGCTGGTGTTACAAGGTTGTGCTTGTGCTGGGAATGTCTGAGTGTGAATATGTACTACAGTATGGAAATCTCCTCCAGCAACCACTCCCCAAAGGCCATTAATAATGCATTCTCAGTTAACCTGCCCGGATAAATGGTAGACTAGAAAGATGTGGCTTGTGTAGCGTAGAGTTACAGTACCTGAAGTTCATCAAATCAAGCTTTGATTGTGAATCACATTTAAAACAACTTTGGTTAACCAAAGTCCTGTACAAGTTTAAAATCAAAATTCTAAAAAGCAGAACAACATTTTTGAAAATGTTTGACAAATTGACAATAATGACCTCCTTAAAATAGGGCTGACCATGTAGTATCTGTCCCAAAATCTTGTAATCTTTGTCAGACCATCACAATAATCTTCACAATTATTCTTGAGTACATTTCAATACCCCACACCAATTGAGAGATTTCTTCCTAAATGAGTTTGATACATTTTTCTAAGGATCTAATCGGGATAACGCACGCGTGCGCATCCGCATGCACACACACACACACACACACATGCACACGCATACACCCATACACAGCAGGAAATAATGGTGGAAATATAGGCATCTTCATTAGAGATCCAGGGAAGGTGTATGTCCCAGAGGCCTGTAGTCTTGAGAGTAGACATCACAAGCGAAATGAATCGTCCTGTGACCACACCACAGTGATTAAAGTTGTCCGTCCCTATTTTGTGTTAGCTGTGTTAGTCAAAGTTTTAATGCAATTTAGGCTTGGCAACATTGATAAACTCTGTCTGCCTCCAGTCGCTGGTGTCAAGGAGAGTGATGGTAATTAGCAGATGGCTGATGAGTCACCAAAAATATAATGAACAGATAGACAGTAAGCACTTCATGTCTGGGCCACCTGGGTAGTGGCGACATCATAAGACAGTCAGTACACTAAAATGAACAGTCAGGCAACTACTGTTTACAGAACGCAGAGACAAGCAGCCTATTACACACTTCCGCAAATAACATTGCGGTTATTTTAAATTAGTGATTAGTTACTTACCAGTTACTGCTGTCAAAATGCAACTGTATTAATGACTGAGTTACTGCATTATTAAAGTAATTAGGTGTGTGCGTGCGTGCACACAGTGAAACTGTGCACGCACACTCCCTGGAGGCAAGAGCAGAACCTCTGCAAATCTTTCACATCAGCCTGTTATAGCGCCACAAGGAGGCAGATTTTTGCACAAAAAAATGACATTACTCCTACAGATTTTGTCCAAACATCACGCAAATCGCTACACATTATCTCTATAGTCATGTGATCAAGACGGATCTGTCTGATTTTTCATATTCCATCCTGATTGGCTAAGATTGGCTGCCAAATTGTGCTGGAGTGGCCCATTTTGTACAAAATGCCTCAAATCATGAACGCAACGTCCAATTGCCGTGAAACTTTGCAAGCACATCTCCACTAAATGCCATTTTTACATACATTTTTCAAATCGGCCTCATGGAGGCGCTATAACAGGCCAATTCACGTTTTGACCTACATGGGGCCCGTTTTGCACGACATGCTACAAGCACCGCTGGACCGATCGGTGAGAAACCTTTTTTTTTTTTTTTTTTTGCCAATTATAGGGCCACCATGAGACAGATTTTTGCGAAACACATTTTTAAGACGTAACTGTCACATTTCTCATATTCCATTCCGATTGATTATGATTGGCTTCCAAAGTTTGTGGGGTGGCCGTTTTGCACAAGATGCCACACATCATGAATGCAGCGCCCAATTGCTGGGGAACTTTGCACGCACATTCCCACTAAGCCAAGGAATAACCTCCACCCCAAAACATTTTTAGCGGCGCTAGCCGCTCTATACCTTTAGGTATAGAGCGGATATTAGCCCTCTATGCCTGGCTTTTGCGTCAACGTTCTGATTGGTCAGGTGCGCCAACGTTCTGATTGGTCAGGTGCGTCAACGTTCTGATTGGTCAGGTGCGTCAACGTTCTGATTGGTCAGGTGCGCCAAAGTTGTGATTGGTCACTATTCATGACATCACTATGATGTCATGAATATAGAATTCGATGTCTATATAAACGATGACAATGACTTCATCTTATTATTCATTTGGCTAAAGTCTCCGTCTAGGTAAGTTATTTAAAGTTAATATGACGAATAGAAAGAGAAAGATACAAGAACAGATGAAGGGTGAATGTATAGAAAGTCTGAGTTCGGGACCCAGTCATCCGTTATGACAGAATGGTTTGATAGAGACGATCGAGAATCCAAGAGTCCGTTAAGGTTCTGATTGGTCAGGCCCGTCAAGGTTCTGATTGGTCAGGCCCGTCAAGGTTCTGATTGGTCAGGCCCGTCAAGGTTGTGATTTGTCAGGCAAGGGGACTATTCATGACATCACTATGATGTCAAGGTTTATTTTTTATTTCCTCATGTTTTTTTTTGTATATATTTTTATTTGGCTAAAGTCTCCTTCTAGGTAAGTTATTTAAAGTTAGATCCTCAATTTAACTTTATCTGTCGTCGACGCTCTGATTGGTCAGACCCGTCAACAAAGTGATTGGTCAAGCTTCACATGACACATGGCTATAAACACATTATAAACACATATCGATGACATAATGTATTCAAAGGCGCCGCTACCTTCACACAGGGTGTGATTTTTCTATCCTAATGATGGCGCTACAGCCCACTTCACGTTTTGGCCTATACTCTTGAACCGTAGGTCGTACTGTACGATCAACATCTTTTTTTCCATGGATTCCTTGGATCATGATGCAACTTGTAGACCCTGTTTGTGCCAGATTACTACTCTTACAGATTTTGTCCAAAACTCACACAAGTCGGTACACATTTTCTCTGGGGTCATGTGATCAAGATGAGTCAGATTGTTTTCTAACCGGCTTTGACCAAAGTTTGCGGCACCTGGGTAAGCAATCCGGCCTGGCGGAGACCTGTGCTCCGAGGAGCACACTTTTCTAGTTGCAACCGCCATACACGCGCAGCCGCAGGCATTAAGTCTGTGAAAACATACCTCTGAACGTGCACACGTGATGCATACGTTCAGACACACACACACACACACACACACACACACACACACACACACACGCTGAGCATAGGGTCAGAGTGGACATCCCTTACATAGCTCTGCTCTGAATGTAAAGACAGAATGGAGCCAATTAAGCCTCCATTAACGCCTGCAAGGCAAGTAGCGCATACACGATACTGGCCTCCTCTTCCTCACTCTTATTGCTCCTTCTTATGCTTGTTTTCTCTCCTTCCCTCAGTTCTTCTCCCCCCACCGCCTGCACCCTCCTCTTTATAAATATTTCTCCCTGTTAGCCTTTCTTTCTCTCTCTCTCTCTCTCTCTCTCTCTCTCTCATTAGAGCAGTACCCCAGCCTTCCCAGGGGAGCGAGCGGTGAGGATAAAAATAGTTCTTCAGCTCAGTTGCCCATTTTTCTTTCTCTCTACATCCCCTATAACCAGGTTTCTCTTAATAACCATCTCTCTCTCTCTCTCTCTCTCTCTCTCTCTCTCTCTCTCTCTCTCTCTCTCTCTCTCTCTCTCTCTCTCTCTCTCTCTCTCTCTCTCTCTCTCTCTCTCTCTCTCTCTCTCTCTCTCTCTCTCTCTCTCTCTCTCTCTCTCTCTCTCTCTCTCTCTCAGTAGCCATCAGCTACAGTACCATGCAGTAGCTGTGTGTTTCTATAATCAGTCACCAAAACAGCCCTTAGGGACTATTAGCATTTAGTCTAACTGTTAAGAATGAGGGACTACAAGCATTTAGTCTCACTGTTCAAAATGGTGTTAGCAACAATTCTGTATTAGAAAGAAAATATATCGGTTTGGCTGATATATCGGCCATCATTTGACTTTTGTTTTACAACATCGTATCGGCAATTGTGCAGCCTCTGTTTACCACTTTCAACCTGATGTCCCTTTTTGAGCATGTCTTGATAGGTGAACATTTTCAAAAGGTTTTCAAAATCACTTTTAAATAGGGTGACCCAAGAAACCACACAAAATGGTTAAATAAAATAACGTTCACCTTATGTGTATCCTATTTACTTGTTTGTTTATCTTTGTATTAAAATTGGCTAATGGGATGGCCGGCTGGCTGCCAGCCATAACCATATAAGGAGTTCCCAATGCAGCTACGCCTAAATATGGACTGTGTTGTCTAACCTCAATGTATCGTCATGGCATCAGCCACAAACAAATCAGTCAGCTCCATATATGGGCAGAAGAGGGGCATGCCCATATATGGGGATATATTGATGACATCAGCGATCTCCATATATGGGCATATAAGGGACAAGGACTGACAGATACAGAGATCCGGGTGTTCAGAGCCACAGATCCGACTGCTACTGTATACCCATATATGGTCTTGTCCATATACGGCCTACTTCAAACCGGTGCGAGTAAATACGGTGATGCTGGGAGGAGGTTTCAGCTGTACACTAGAGCTAATCACTTTATGCATAATGCAATTAAGAACTGTTGAAATGTCACATGTCAAAAGAACGTGTCAGTCCGGTCGCTTCATTCTGGAGCATGCGTAGTAGTTTCAATGCATGTCAAATCAGGACACATCGGCTGAATAATTGCAGACACCAATGTTAAATAATGGCAGATATATGGGTCTGGCTCTTCCTGAAAGGGTCCAGTGAACTGTGCATTGGACAGAATGTTTCTGGGACATTCACAAACACAAGTACATTGGCAACAACTACTGGGTGGTAACAACCACTGTCAATGTTGAGTCACTAATTGGTATGTTTAAACAAATGCCAAAGTATACCAATTAGACCCCACTGAGTGAGTGAGTGTGTGTGTGTGTGTGTGTGTGCGTGTGTGTGGGGGGGGGAGAAGTCATTATCTTCTTAAGGGAAATCAATGGTGGGGGCTTATCTGTGCTGGAGAGTAGGCAAGGAAGAATCTCCACTGCATGTTCTGCTGCCATCTCCATCTCTTTTCCCACACAGACACACAAATGAGACACCCAAAACACACACACACACACACACACACACACACACACACACACACACGTGCATATGCACACCCACACACACATACTGTACACACGCCTGCGCACACACACACACACACACACACACACACAAAGAGCAAATGGCCATCTGGCTGTTATGAAAGCAAAGCTTTTTAAGCTGTTTCCTCATTAGTTTTATTCTTTCCCGTCAAAGGCACAGAAAGTGGATGAGCAAGAACAAGCGAGAGGGAAGGAACAAAAATAGAAAGAGAAAGGGATGAGAGAGATCTACACAAGATATAGAGAAATGGGAATAGAGAGAGAAGGAGAGAAAGAAAGAGATGGCAGCAGTTGGAACATGCAATGCGAGAGGGAATATACAAACTGCTCCCTGGCACAACAACAGAGTGATACAAACTTTACCCGTTGAAAACACAAGTTAACTAGAAAAAGTGCTCCTCGGAGCACAGGTCTCCGCCAGGTCAGGTAGGCTACTGTGGCCTCCTGGTGGCGCTATAATAGGCCAACGTGAAAAGGGTGCCATTTCTTCTTAGGCCTTGCACGACAATCGGACACTGACTGCATTCATGATTTGAGGCATTTTGTCAAAAACATGTGTTTTGCTGAATTAGACCTGTTGGTGGCGCTATAACAGGCCAATGTTAAAAGGGTGGCATTTGTTCCTCAACATAGTGTGAATGTGCGTGCAAAGTTTGAGCGCAATTGGACGGTGCGTTCATGATTTGCAGAATTTTGTTCAAAACAAGCCAATAATGCAAACTTTAGATGTCAATCTTAGCCAATCAGTATGGAGTATGAAAAATCAAACACATCCGTCGTGATCACATGACTATAGAGATCATGTGTACCGATTTGCGTGAAATTTGGATACAATTGGAAGGAGTAGTATAAAAAAATGTGTTTTACACAAGTCGGCCTCCTGGTGGCGCTATAAAAGGCAGATGTGAAAAATGCAGGGCAAAGGTTTTTCCTTGACCTATAGGGAGTGTGCATACAAAGTTTTACACAGATCGGTGCAATTATAGGTAAAAACACGAATCGGCCTGTTATAGCGCCACCATGAGGCTGATTTAAAAATATTCAAATGGTAGTTCTTCCTCGGCCTAATGGGAATGTGCTTGCAAAATTTATCGGAAAGTGCATGCTGTGTTCATGATTTGAGGCATTTTGTTCAAAACGGAGCACTCCTGCAAACTTTGGAAGACATTTTTAGCCAATCAGGATGGAATATGAGAAATTTGAAAGACCCGTTTCGTTTAATGACTGTAGAGATACTGTGTACCGATTTGTGGGATTTTTGGACAAAATCTGTAGGAGTACTGTCAAAAAATGTGTTTTGCACAAATCGGCCTCCTGGTGGCGCTATAACAGGCCCCTGTGAAAAATTTGGGGCAGAGGTTCTGCTCTGGTATCCAGGGACTGTGTGTGCACAGTTTGGCTGCGAGCAAGCCAACGGTGCCGGAGATTAGCTGTACACAGACAGATCGAATGACGGACGGACACACGGACACACGGACACACGGACGGACGGACAGGGGGTAAAACATACTCTCTCGCCATGCCTTTCGGCCTGGCGGAGACAAAAATACAGCACACTGCTGCACCTATGAGACAGACGTTCACAGGGAGCGTGATTGGCAGCCTGGGTGCTAGTAGAGAGAATGTTGGCATGTTATGTTTCTGCAAACCAACAGATACGTTGAAAGTTGATATTTCTGAACCGCCCAAAAACATATCAACGTTTACAGATGCGAAACATGTCGACTCAATCCTAACCACCCACCCACCGCCCACCCATTAGGGTATTTTAATATAGGTGTATAACTGATTCTAGGGTTGCAACAGTTAATCAAACTAATCTATTTAATTGATTAAAATATTTTTTTATCAAATATATATATATAAAAATATACTGTATATATTTTTTTATGTTCAAAAATAGCAAATAATATCAGGTCTACAAGCTCAAAACGATGGACTGGGTTGGAGTTAGTTGTGACGAGTTGTGACTCGTAGGATTCCAGAGGATATTACTGCAACTACAATCTCTCTACATTCAGATTTCAGATATTGACACACAGACGTTCTGTACATGAAACAAAAATGATTAAGAGTTGTAACAGCATGTACGGTTTGTTACGTACTGAGTAACTTGACTTAGTATACCATACAGTAGAACCAAATTGATACACAAGGTGATGTGCCTGTGCATTTCTGAGCTATATAGCATAGTAATACATCTGTATACTGCAGGGCAGGAATTTCACGTAGACCATGAAGGCCATGGCTGCCGTTGCCCCTCATTTTGGCCTTCTGCCCCTCAAAAAGCTGTTTAATTTATTTATTTCACTGATATTTATACTATCTATTGAAAAATGTCTGAATGTATTTACATTCATTATTTCCGTGACCTTAAAATCACTGTTTTATTTGATGGCCTTCCTGCCCTGGCATTTGGCCTTTGTACCCTAAAATAACAAAATTCCAGGCCTGGTATACTGTATATATTTAGCTTAACCTAGACAAAATACTTATTTAATCCCAAACCCACAACTTGGACGAGGGGTTGTGCCCTCGTCCTAGTTGTGAGAGAGGGAAACAGATAAAGTACAGGACTACCAGGCATGGTGAAGTAATATGGTGGATTGGTTTGCCACTGAGGCAACAGTAATCATAAAGGCCTGTCGGGATCTACCCTAAGTTATGAACATGCCATACAGTATTATCATGTCATGTTCCTAGAGTATATGATAAATCATATCACATCATACATTGTACCATATCAATATTATTGTACAATTGCACAAACATCCCTTTCATTTAATGAGCCCAAACCGTAACAAATTGGGACCATGGTTCATTGATAAAACATCAAGACATGGGCAAAGAAAAGCTGTGAATATATGTCAGATGTTCAAACATGAATGAGGATAACCCGATTATAGCCTGGTTATAGTCAATTATAGATTGCTTAAATGCAAGCAATTTTCAATCCAGCACATTACATGTCATTCTCTTCAAACTGCCATTTTCACATATGTTGGAGAAAATGAATTCACTTACCATCCTTATCGGCTCTTCGGAATATCTGTGGACAAAGAGAGAACACTGTTAAATGGAGATTAGAGAATGAGTACTATAGATGTAAAGAACACAGACAAAGGTATAGCTATCTGTGTCATTTTAGATTTTAGCTATCAACATATGTTTTTCAGAAAACTCTTAGGATTTAGAACAGTGGTATAGAACAGTGGTTTAGAACAGTGGTTCAAATAGCAGATATACAAGCTTGTACATCTACTATTTTTGAATATAGCATTTGAAAAATCTTGAAAGTGTCTTTTGAACATATTTATTTTATAACACAAATATTTTCTTCTGGGAGTCCCTGGCACAAAACATTTTCAGATTTGCCCGATATGCCCGATATGCCCCCTATTCCTGCATATCTGAGTAAATACCTCCAAAAGGTTAGTGACACCCACAGTCACAATACCAGAGGGAGCGTTAACAACAATTTGGTACCACCCACCCATAAAACAAACATGGGCAAATTCTCCTTCTACAGCACTGCCACCCAGGATTGGAATGGTCTAACCCCATCCCTCAAAAAATGCAGTTCGCTGGGCTCATTTAAAAGAGCCTTAAAAAATCACCTTTCAGGAGGCCAAAAGAGGAGGTAGTACCATTTTCCCGTTAGACAGCCGACCCCCCCCCCCCCCCCCTGTTCTTGTACATATCTTTCCCCCCCTTTTTTATTTCTTTTGTTGTACATAGTGCCATATATATATATATATATATATATATATATATATATATATATATATATATATATATATATATATATATATATATTTCTTTTTTGTTTTTTTTTGTTTTTTTGCCGTTTTTTTTTTTTTTTTTTTTTGTGTAATGATATTCGAACTGTGGTGCCACTATATATGTCTATGAATTGAATACCAAGGCCCTCATTGGAAACAAGTCCGCAAGGACTTATATGAACGGACCTGTTAGACAAAGTATTTTAAATGTAAATGTGTTGTTTTAAATTTTTTTGCCTAATAAAATATTCAATCAATCAATCAAAATCAATCAATCAATCAATCAATCAAAGATGGGGGTCTGCGGCCAAATACATATCATTTTGGCGGTCCTTGGCACGAAAAAGTTTGAACTACCGATTTTAGAAGCCATTTGTAGAATCGGCCTCAGGTCTTAATGGGTTAATTAGGGAAGATATTCTGTATTAAAAACATGGAGGGAAAGAAAAGCTAAACATATTAATAATGAAGTCTAGAACTATTATTACGTTTAGCAGCCCTCCTCTCAAAAATAATAAAATAATAAAATGTGTGTGTGTGTGGGGGGGGGGGGGTATGTCTTAGTTCTAGAAGTGAAACTATTATCCTTCCTGATCCTAATAATCTGTACTTCTCACTGACTAAGCTGACAGAGCAGGCTGCATATTGCAGTTTAAACTATGGCTCTGAAATACAGGTGAAAATTATGTTGTGACGTCAGAGAACCACATTGCTGTGAAAAACAGCCATATTTATAGACTGACCATTATGCTTTTCATTGAGATTTAGTAGTTTGAAAATGGGTATATTGGCCCATGAATCTTTATGCAGCCCCTAAAGGGGACATGTGACTCTTCAAGCAAAGGACAACTAAATTGAGGCTGGAGCTAGAGAGTTATCAGGTTTTCAATTAGAAGGAAGTGATTACACCTGTTCATTCTTTTGTTAACAGAGCCAAGTACGTGAATTAAATGAATGATATAACTGTTTAGACTTGCAATACTTTTGTTCTTTTTAAGTCTCCAGTGTCATTCTGCTTGATTAATACTACATTTTTGGAGAGCAGGTGCCAAACAGAACCTGGTGTAAATAAAGACTTCATTAAATAAACATGAAAAGAGCGCACGCACGCACGCACACACACACACACACACACACACACACACACACACACACACACACACACACACACACACACACACACACACACACACACACACACACACACACACACACACACACACACACACACACACACACACACACGCCTATTTGGTACGGTGCCAGAATATAGTCCAGTGGTTCTCAAACTTTGCATCAAGGACCCCCATATTAATACTGCATGTATTTGGCCGTGGGCCCCCATTTGAAAATATTTTGTGCCAGGGACCCCCATAAGAGATCTTTCTTTTTTTCTTTAACCTTTAACCTCACAATGCAATGCGTAGGTCATCTATTTTCCCATTGGGCGAAACTGTTCCTCATTTCCATGTAAATATTCATTAGGGGTCAGGTTTATACTGTAGCAATATGGGCCATGTCACTATATGAGCCATGAGGGTGGCCCAGTTCCACCCCATGACACTCTCTCAGACACACACAGGCAGTATTCCAATGGACTGGCAATGACTTCAAAAGGAAGTGTGAAATGTTCCTAAATTCTACCTATGTGAAGTCACATCTGAGAGGAGCTTTGCACAACAATGGCAGTGTACACACAATTATACAGAGTTGATGAGTACAGAACCTGAACATAATTTATGTAAAATAGCATTTGAATTTCACACTTCCCAAACAGTCTGACACTTCACAATGTCAAAAAAGAATTGTCATTTCAATAAAAAAAAATGCATTGTTTTTCTTTTCCTTCACTCACTGCGAGCTGAAGGACAGTCATTAGAAAAATGCAATTTGCTTGTCAGACCAATCTCCTCCTTTGCTCAGCATTTAGCTACAGGAGATACATGTACATTATTTGGAAGCAATGTAGGTGGAAACCTCAGATGCCATTGCATTAATATTAATTTAACTCTGCAAGCTTTTTTTGTCAGCTCAGATCCAACTGTGACATTATGGGGCTGAGTCTGAAGTGTATGACCTACATATTGTACTGTATGTTGTCCTAAATCTTCCTGTCTGCATCTCCATTTAACATCCCGGTGAAAAAAAACTAAAAAATGAAAAGAAATGTACGAGACAGTACAGGAAATGGATGATTTGTTCATCTTGGAGTGAGTCCAAATGAATGTCAGTAACAGCTCAAATGAGCGATGTTCCCAGTGACAAGCTGTTCTGAGTTGTGACTGCACCCTCTGGTGACTGCACCCAGGGGTGATGTAGACAGACAGACAGAGACAGACAATCCTGAGAGGAAGCATACTGTTCCAGAGAAGTCTGGAACAGTAGTCTCTGGATGCACTAGCCGCTAGTATGTGTGTGCGTGTGCGTGTGCGTGTGCGTGTGTGTGTGTGTGTGTGTGTGTGTGTGTGTGTGTGTGTGTGTGTATGTGTCAGAGAGAGAGAGAGAGAGAGAGAGAGAGAGAGAGAGAGAGAGAGAGAGAGAGAGATGAAGCAAAGTTAAAAGACCCCATTCTCGGCTGAAGAGTCGGACAACGAAAGACAGAGTTGTAGGAGGGGAGGATGGGAGAGAAGAGGAGTAGGGAGGAGAGTAGAGGCGAGGAGATGGGAGGAGAGATTAGAGGAGAGGAGATGGGGCAGAGGATAAATGAGAGGAGAGGGGATAGGAGGAAAGTTGAGGAGAGGAGAGTAAGGGAGAGGGGATTGAGAAGACAACAGAAGAGAATGTTAGAGAAGAGAAAAGAGAAGGAAAGGAAAGGAAAGGAAAGGAAAGGAAAGGAAAGGAAAGGAAAGGAAAGGAAAGGAGAGGTGGATTAAGAAAAAATGCAGTAGAAGGGGAGTTTGGGGAAGCCTTAAGGACAACAAAAAGAGATAAGGGAGGAGAACACTGAAATTAGGACAACAGCAGCGTATCACAGCACAGCAGAAGAGAAGGCAAGCAGAGTACAGCTACTGAAAAGACATCCCCACAGGCTAAATTACACACACACACACACACACACACACACACACACACACACACACACACACACACACACACACACACACACACACACACACACACACACACACACACACACGCTGGCAATTATTCAAAACCTTGCTTGGCATACATTACTTCACAGTGAATCATTCTGGGATAACAGCAGATAACATCAAAAGCCTTATTAATATTTGAATGTTGAAGTTAATGAGCAAAGTGAGATAGAGAGTGAAATGACAAAAGAAGAGTATTGTCACATATTGAAGATGTTAAGTTGTGATATGTAGGACCTTCGTGCAAAGAGCTGGGGAATGAATGCTGGAGAATTTTGACACGATAGGGTCCTCGATGATGGTTCAGGCAGTGTCCTATAACAGACTCCTATCTATAAAGGCTGGGGGACATAATGCTGTCTGTTATGTCAAATAAGGATGAAGACAGGGCTCAAAATCAACCTCTTATCCCCTTATCTTCCTCACCCACCTCTCCCTACACATAATGCTGTTACAAATTTGTCTTGCAAACATGAAAACCACACACACACACGCATTGCATATATGTATGTGTGTGAGTCCGCACGCACGCACGCACGCACGCACGCACGCACGCACACACACACACACACACACACACACACACACACACACACACACACACACACACACACACACACACACACACACACACACACACACACACACACACACACACACACACACACACACACACACACACACACATCTTTATTAGTTTACTGGGATACATGTAACCCTCCAGTCTTTCACATAATTAGTTTCTATGCACACTTCTTCATCAATCTATCAGATCTAGATCTAGGTCAGTGTCTGAAACTGCTTTTATTACGTTTTAATCCCCTAAAACCATCCAAGCTTACAGGCTGATCTCCGGGGAAAATCATTTTAGGGCGCCCGGCGCCGATGATACCTCACAACACCCGACCTAAATCAATAATGCGCTGATCGCAGCCTCAGCACCAGTCTTTCCCGCAGCGTAATTGCCACGCACTCTGGAATAGCTTCATCAATTATTAAGTTTAGCTATGGCTGTCAAAGATGGCATTAGGATGAAGGTGTATGCATTAGGTCACAGCCAGAGAGAAAAGTAGACTAACGATTAATATGCACAGAGAGCAGGTATAGCCTGTGTGATTACCGAGGGATAAAACATAAGGGACGACGTGATTATTTTCTATAGAAATGATGGGAGTGTCGTGCCAAGTAGGCCTAGCCTATATAAATTCCCAAATTAAAGAGCTAAAATCATCACTTATGTGAACTTCAGATTTATTACTCTACCAGACTCTACAGCCTACTGTATTCAGTCAACTGGTATGGTATAACTGTAGGCTATTGTTTAATTAATTCTAACATAGAACAAGTTATGTAGGGGCAGGTTACAAGTATAATTAGATTTATCTTCTTCCTGCATCCTGCTCCTTTTCATTTGTGGAATATGTAAAAGAAAAAAAGAGGAGAAAAAAGTAAATGAATGTAGGTAATCAATCATGTAAAACCATAAATGGATTAAATGAAATGTACAGTTTGGTTACTTTGGTAGTACAGTATAGATGGATAGCCTAGTAAAGATGCACACCAGACCACCAGATATGGAGTTTGTTTGGACGATTCAAGTGCAGCTTGTGGCTTAGGGTTTGGGTTTGGGTTTAGGCATAGTTTTGTCAACATGCGACGTCCCGTCATGTCAAAACTTGACTTTCAGGGCGTCCCGTCGTTACTGACAGAGCGGCAAAATGTGATGCCTTGGAAGTGAGAACGGGTTAAGCTCATCTTTCTCTGTGCGTTAAGTGCGCACTGCACCGCTCCAAGCGCACCGCTGGCTGGATTTCCCGCACCCCCCCAAAAAATAAACTCGATATGTGACCAACAACCAACTGCTCCACACAGGTGTGGTGATTGTGAATCTCATAATACTCACATCCAATATGACGGAGATGCCTTTACGCGGCTCCGGGGCGAAGAACTGCTCCTGAGCCACGGCCACCTCCTCCTTACTGCCGGCGTATTCCCGGCTGGTGGAGATGTTCTTGTTGTCGCTCATCTTGGTAACGATCCAGCGGACGAGCCCGTCGATTCCACCGGGCTGGACTGGACCGCTGTTTCCGGACTGCGCTGCCGTCGCTCCTTCGCTCTCCTGGCCGCCGGCTACGGGACTCTGGGGCTGCTGTTCGCTGCTGTTGTCTTTGTCCTGGTCCTGTTGTTGGTCCTGGGCCCGGAGTTTAGCTTGTTCTTTGTTGAGCAGTTTGTGGACGCCGTCCCTGCAGTAACGCGCTGCCTGCTCACACATCCTTTTGCTGCGGAGCGCTCATAGCTGCGCTCTATGGGGGGAAAGCCTTGCCCCCCCCTCTCTCTCTCTACCCACCTGACATCACAGCAACGACCCGAAAACACACCCACCAACCTTACCTCCCCTCCCCTCTGTGTGTGTGTGTGTGTGTGTGTGTGTGTGTGTGTGTGTGTGTGTGTGTGTGTGTGTGTGTGTGTGTGTGTGTGTGTGTGTCTGTGTGTGTCTGTGTGTGTGTGTGTGTGTGTGTGTGTCAGTGTGTGGCGCGCGCGTTACTTAATGCAGTGGTTCTCAAACTTTTTCATGTCAAGGACCCCCAACATTATATGTATTTGCCCGCGGACCCCCATCTCAAAATATGTTTCAGAAACAAAAATTTGAGTAACAAATGTTCGACCCTGAACCCCGCCCCCCAAAGGATCCCTGGGGGTCCCCGGACCCCACTTGAGAACCAATGACTTAATGTAGCGTTTGCACTGTAGTGTACTGTGCAGTGCAGCAGTGCTGCAGGCCTACAGTGTACTATATATGCAGGCCACATAGTCTGTATATCTTTACTGTATCACAGCCAGTGGTGGAAAAAGTACTACATTTCATTACTTAAGTAAAGGTATCAATACTGTCTGCAATAGGCTCTATGCACAGCAGCCATATTGGACAGAAATTGGGCCCCTTCCTTCACAGCTGTTACCAATGACACTAATGAAGGCTCTGTTCCAATATTAGTGTAGCACGGTGGTTCTCAAACTTTTTTAATTTCAAGGACCCCCATAACTCTGAGAGTGTACAAATGGAACCAAATGGACCCGGGAGGGTCCATTTGGTTCCATTTGTACACTCTCAGAGTTACACCCTCTCAAGGATTGATTGATTAATTGATGTACTTTATTTAGTAAGACATGAGAACAACAGTACATGGAGTACACATTCACAATACGAGGTCTACTAAACTGGAAGACTCATAAAAGCACTGAGCTTGTTTCAAATGAGTTCCCCACGCACACAAATCATGATGAAAGGAACCATGAGGGTCCCTGGACCACACTTTGAGACCCACTAGTATTTCTAGTGAGCCAACATGCACAATATCACCACCCTGACTCTGTTTGACCAGAATGGAACAGAGCCTTCATTAGTATCATTGGTAACACCTGTGAAGGAAGTCAGAAGAGACCCAATTTTTCTCAAAAATGGCTGCTGTGCATAGAGCCTATTGAGAAATACTCTGTTACAAGTAGAAGTTCAGTATTCAAAATTTCAAAATGTACTTAAAGTACCAAAAGTAAAAAAGTACTCATTATGCAGAATGTCCCGTTTCACAAGTTTTCAAAAGTATACACATCTTTTGAAAATAACAGATCTAGGCTCACAATGTGTCCCATTGTGAGCTTATAGATCGTCTATTTTCAAATGGCCGAAACATATATAGGGCTGAAGTGGGTAATGTTTTGTTACTAAAAACATCAACTGATGCACAAACTTGGACACATCATCAGTGTTGTTACCTGGAGTCACTGGGTCGTGTGTTTAGGGTCTTGCAACAGACAACCTCCTCCAGGCAACCTGAGCGAGGCTGAGGCCCTCCACTGTCTCTTGGGGGTAGTTACAGACATAGATGGTTACAGACAGTGCTAATTGGGGGGTTAGGGTTAGCCTGGCACTAACCAGACCGACTACGCAGATCCATGCATGCTACAGTTACAGCCTGCTACAGCCTGTATCCACGCCATCAGTCCGGCCGATGCCAGGCCAGGTTAGCCTGGCACTAGCCAGACCGACAACGCGGATCCACCCACACGTGCTATATGTGAGTGAATCTACGCCATCAGTCCGGCCGACGCCAGGCCAGGTTAGTTGAGATGTTGCAGCTGTTTGCGACACTACTAGGAGGCTCTACTCTAGGAAACAAAGAATTGTAGTGGAGTAAAAATGTTGACGTAAAAGTACAGAAAATTGGAAATACTCCAGTAAAGTAAAAATACCTCAAAATTGTACTTAAGTACAGTTACTGAGTAAATGTACTTTACACCTTTGTGTGTGTGTGTGTGTGTGTGTGTGTGTGTGTGTGTTGCTTAATGTATGCGCGTACAGTGCTGTAGTAGGTCTATACAGTGTACTATGCAGCCCATAGACTGTATCTTTACTGTATCACAGAAAGGTATTTTTAGGGTGTTGTGTTGTTGCTGATAGCTGAACGCTGTGATTCCCATTGTTTTCCTTGCAAGAAGGCGAGTGTGTCTTTTCTTCAACATGCAATCATTGTATTACTTTCCGCCTCATTTAAAGGTAAGATCAACAGAACAAAACATTATTGCGCTTCTACCAGCACAACCATTCATGCATGCATGGCAGTATATCAGCCCCCCTTGTGCAGTTGAAGTGAGGATTGACAGGTGATGATCAGAAGATGACTTTTGGTCTTTTGGACTTTCTGCTCATTCGAGATGCTTTTGTGTGTGTGTGTGTGTGTGTGTGTGTGTGTGTGTGTGTGTGTGTGTGTGTTCGCTCGTGCATGCGTTTGTGGTGCAGAGTCATTTATGAACATATGCATGACGCTATGCATCTAACCTTTGTTAATGAGTCTCCACTTATGGTCTCCACCAGCTCTGCCCTTTCAGCTGAGCAGCAAGCCCACCACACTCAGTTATTTTCAAGTGTAAAAATAGCCGTAGTAAAAGGTATAACTGAAGGTTGGCCAGGACAAATTAACTCCTGGGGGACAAGGAGTGACAGATTGTGACATAGGGGTCAAAGATTATAAGGATTTGCATTGTTAATTAAGCTATCTTTATCTATTCCTGCATCTCTGAACCACCATACCTCACCTGAGAGTGAAACTGTGTTTTTGAGGGCTAATGTTATGGTGACTGCTTGGTATGAACGCCCCCATGTGGATAAGAGTGTAATGACACAGGCTCGAGCTGGTTTTCATAGTTGCATTTATTCATTCAATCATGACAAAATGAAGACACATTTATGAACGAGAGCACATTGAAAATACATTAAATACAATTTATGTAATGTGTTTAATGTAGTGCTACATACATCTGGGTACTATTTTTTGGATTGAACATGTGCTGTATGGTTCTGGATAACTGATAAAACACAATTACACACAGACAAAAATGTAGAAAAGTTTGACAAGGAGCATTAAGTTAAAATGTTGGCTACACTGTAACATCAGGAGTGTTCATTTAACTCTAGGTTGTAAAAAGTAACTTGAGAGTCAAACCCTTTTGCAGTATATGTGCTTATATTCTCTCTGTGTGCACTACAAGTATAGTTTTGTATATGTTTTGTACATGTTTCTGATTGTGCACCTGTTTGAGGGCTGTGTGGCTCTCAATGTGGGGTCCTGGGACCCTCAGCGGTCCTTGAGGCCGTGTTGGAAAGTAACTCATTACATTTACTCAAGTACTGTACTTAAGTACAATTTTGAGGTACTTTTACTTTACTTGAGTATTTAAAATGTTCGATACTTGAGTATTGAATACTTTTAGTACTTTTTCCACCACTGCCTTGAGGTACTTCCCATATAAATGAGGCAATGACTGATAGTTATAGGAAACCAAATGGACCCTTACGGATCTATAACTCAGAGAGCATACAAATTGAAATGGATCCTTACAGGTCCATTTGGTTCCACTTGTATACTCAGAGTAACATTTACATGGAGCATTCTACAGTGTAGATAGTAGACCTAGAGATAAAAAAACATAGGTCTGTAGTCTGATACATATCAAACTGGGGGTCGTTCAAATGAAAAAGGTTGAGAATCACTAGTCTAGACGTTGTTGTCCCTGTCCCTCTGGCCTGAATCAGGACTGTACCCTTTGAGGTAGTAGATCCAGGAGCAGGGCTGGCCGTGGCCCTCTGAGCGTGGACTGGTGATGCTCAGCTTACCGAAGCAGGGACTCCGGGAAGAGCCTGGGGGGGGCTCAAAGGATACCAGGATGTTGTGGGTCTTTTTAGAGCGCATGGAGTCCACACCTTTCACAGTGAAGCATGGGTTGTCCACCTAGGAGGGGCCGGATTAAGGGTCTGATTAACTCTGTGAAACCTAGCATCCCGATTCTGGGCATGTCATAATAGGCAAACATTCTACGAACATTAGGCAAAAATAGGATTTGGTGTAGACGGAAAACAGAAGAGGACCAAGTGTGGACCCCTGGGGGGTCCCTGCAACAAAGTATTTATGGGTTAAGTGGTCAAGTCAAGTTAAGCCAAGTCAAGCAGAAAGGGATGTGTGAGAGGAGTTATTTAAACCTAAGGCTTATTCAAAAATCTTCAAAAATGCCTGATCAAGCTGGTAGGTAAATGTTCTCCTATTTTCACAGAATGTTCGCCTATTTTCACTGAATGTGAATGTTGGCCTATAATGAATGCCCAATAGGGACGCCAGGTTTAAAGTGGTTAAAGTTAGTAAGGCACGGCAAGTTTATTAGCACCTTTCACCAAGGAAATTCGAAGAGCTTTACATAAAACATTAAGCATTTAGACACAGAGCATGTGAAAATAATACAAATAAATAGTAAGTAAGTAAAAATGTAAGAATGTATTAAGTGAATCATCTGTACTCTATCTCCCACACCTTATTAAGAAATGTAGAGAGCAAAGCAATCAATTCAGGCTTAATAAAAACTGCGGGGAGGTTGATGTGTGTGCAGCATAAGCCCTTTGATGACATTTCAAGATTATCATTGTAAGTGTGTGTGTGTGTGTGTGTGTGTGTGTGTGTGTGTGTGTGTGTGTGTGTGTGTGTGTGTGTGTGTGTGTGTGTGTGTGTGTGTGTGCGCGCGCATTTCCATTACAGTTCTGAGAATGTGAAAGATCAAGCTGATCAAGCTGGTAGGTAAATGTAAATGTTCACCTATTTTCACCCTGTTATTTTCCCCTGTATTTATTGTTATTTTTTGTAGTAATGCTTTATTGTGTTTCCCATTATATTTTGTTTTGAATTTTGTAGTAACATTTTAGTCGTGCAGTAGGATCAAAGAGTAGGAGCGCACATCCAACGTCTTGGACTTTATAGTTGTGTTTCATTTTATTCTGTAATGTTTTATTGTGTTAACTGTTTCATTTCATAGTACCGTCTTTCTTTGTAGTTCTTACATGTCTTCTTGTTTCAGTTCCTGTCCTTGTGTGCTGTCTTCCACTCCCAATTACCATTGTGCAACTAGTTTAGTAGGTGATAATTGGGAGTGTACACTGCACACATACCAGCCCATTTCCATCTGTTCTCTGCCAGATGTGTTCATTGTTTTCCAGTACCATTCGTAGTGTTTGTTTCTTTGGTTTTTATCTCGTTTTATTTTCCCTGGTTATTGGATTTTGTTTTCTCCCTGCCTGGATATGTTTGCTTTGATTTCGGAATGATTTCCCATGCTTTTTGACCTCACTTTGTTCTCCAGATTTTGGATAGCCTATTCCTTATTTGGATTTATTTGCCTTTTTAATGGACTGCCAACCTGAAGTTTCTAGTATATGATCCCTGCCTGCACCACCTATTCGTACCTCTTGTTTACCTTTGTCGTCTACATTTGGGTCCTTCCCATAGGTACCTGCTGCCCTCCATTCACCAGGTGTGACACCTGGAATTATGAATGCTGAGGAACCAACAGGCTCGGGAAGGAACCTAATACATTTTGTAAATTGCTAAATTTGTGGAAGCAGTGGAAGGCCTGGTCTTGTGTGAGCGGGGTGGGAAGCGGTTTAATCAAAAACATGTAACTTTGAAGTGAACCATGTAACTATCTTCAGGCCTCTATGATGGAAAATTATTCTCTTTGCTGCATGCAACAGAAGTCCCACCGGCCCCCTTACCTGGAAGGAGAAGACAGTGGTCTGCAGGAAGACATTCTTGAAGGGGATGGAGACATTGGAGCCTGCCCTGATGTTGAAGGGGCCTTGGGCTTTGGGTGGGACACAGGTCCCGTGAAGGGGGAAGACGTACTCACCACCAGCACCTGAGGACAGGGTGAGCTGGCCCCTCACCTCGCCCAGCTGGTGGGGCTCAAAGCACACCTCCACACTGACCTCTGACCCCACCTGGAACCCTGATGAAGCACTGATGTTCTTGTCCACAATGAAGTTAGAGCAATCCGTCTTTGATAGAGAGATATAGAGAGAGAGAGAGAGAGAGAGAGAGAGAGAGAGAGAGAGAGAGAGAGAGATATCGGTTAACCAAAACATCATGGCTTAATAGACTTTTTGCACAATTGTACATGTATTCATAAAGTAATTCTTATGCCAGAAAAACAGAATGGCAGATTTGACCTGTGCATGGCTCCAAAAAAGTTTTTATTGCATTCTTTTACATTGCCTAATAGCTCCAGTACCAATGCAACAGCAAAGTGCAGTAACTACGGTACACTTTTATTGTTGTTGATTTTGTTATAATGATAGTATTTATCAACTCTTATGCTTAATGATTTGTGCATTTTTAATTAAGTCTGGTCAAATTGAACATTTTAGACGTGACAATTTAAAATGATGTCATATTTTAGTCTAAATATGATTTCATTATTCTTTTTACTTATTGACTTATCTAGATAATTTTCCTATCAATTAAACTTTCATCAACATTATTAATTTCTATTATCCTTTTATCATTTAACACAATGAATAAATAAAGGCTACACTGAATCACAGTAACAAAATCCACTACCTTTAGATTTGAATTAAAAAATAATTTTAATTTCTTAAAATGAGAATTATTATTATCGTTTCATTATTATTAGATTTTTTTTTAAATGAATTATTATTATTATTATTATTTATTAACTTCATCGAGGCACTACATTCATTAACAATTGCACTGTCTGTCGTACAAACTCTATTTCCCCTGCAACGTCCTCGTGTCCTGAAGGCTGCATCCCACAACTGACACAGTCAGGGGCAACCTGGCCTGGCGGAGATCTGCGCTCTTAGGAGTACACTTTTAAAAGAACTTTGTTTATAGTGCAGTGCACCTTTCAAAAGAAAGTTACACAGCTTCACAGCTGCCAGAAGGCAACAGGACATGATCAAACAGTTGATAACCAAACAACAAAGATGAAAGCAAAAGGAGAAGAAAAGCCTAGATATAAGTAAGTCTGTCAGTAAGTGTGTTTGAAGAAAAGATTTAAAAGAAGACGCTGATCTGACTTTCCTAGTCCTAACCTGCTGAGACGCAATTTGTAATGTATAATATTTCATAACATCAATGTTATTGACATTCTCCTTACCTTGCAGGAGTACTCGGCCCTGACGCGGGAATAGTTGATAAACTTGATGGGGGCGGAGTGGCTGCTGCCCAGAGGACAGCTGAAGTATATGTCCTTCTCTGGAGGTGGGGGCTGGGCTCTGAGCTGCAGCTCATAGTGAAAGTAACCTAACTCACTGCTGTGGAGGCTAAGCCGTGTCGTAGACTCGCCTGCCCGCAGCGGCTGGTACTCAAAACTCAAGGTTCCCTGCGGATTGGAGAGGAATACATTTAAACGCATCGACCCACCACAATTTGTACACACAGACATATAATCCTATTATAGCAGAATAAGCTGATTTTCGCTGTCATGTGGAAACATTGTATGTCCAAAATGAGATTATTACTCACAAGCACTAATACTTTTCATTAACCACCTTTCAACCTGGCATCCCCACTTTGGGCATGTCATTGGCAAAATAATCTACAAACTGCAACTCATTGTGAGCTTGAAGACTGGCTAATTTCACTTAAAGTGACCAATATATCATTGATCTATTAAAAACAACTAAATTGTATTATTTGCTTCACTGTGCGTGTGCGCATCTGTTTGCATCAGCAGGTGTGCATCTGTATACTGTAGGTTTGAAAGAAGAAATAAACTGCAAAAACACAGTACATAGCCTTTTCCAAGCTGAACAAAAACCCTGTTGTCTCCATGGATGTACAGTATTAAGGTTCTCCCACCTTAGACTGTCCTGGCACGGTGCGTTGAGGGGGCACACTGATGTCGAGGCATTTGCACTCGGCAGAGAGGCAGATGGCCGTGGCCAGGGGGTTCTCCACTTCAATGCTGGCTGAAACCGTCTGACGGACTGGTGTCACCAGCTCCAAGGTGGACAGAACTCCTGGAGACGTGGCCTTGAAGCCCACGTTGTAGAACAGGAACTCAGCGGACACCTCATTGCGGAAAGTCACCTGGAGAATGGAGGATTAAAGGCCTGGATGAGGAAAAGATCTGCATAATGAAGTCAAGTAGTACGTGTGTACTGAACGTGTGTCCAGAGCTCCAGACCTTAGCGTTGAACATCCCCTCCTTGTATGTGAAGAAGGACAACCTGTAGTCCCTCTTGGCCAGAGGAGGAACATCAATATAATCTAGTCCCTTCAGGGCCACCGTAGCATCAGGCCTCTCAGGCTTCAGAACCTCTATCAGCACACGAAACCTGGGGATTGAATGACAGATTTGTGAATTTACAGAGAAGTGTGCTCCCCAGAGGTGTGTCATAATATAGTCCTGCATTCCTTTTCTCACTTTTACCGGAACGTGACATGTTGGACTTTAAAAATGTATTACGCTGCACTCCACACCATATTCTGTTGTTACCGTAAAAAGCAAAAAGGTAGGACCTTCCCACTCAGTTCCCTGGCAGTACACACGTACAGGAATGTGCTGTAGGCGTATTTGTGTGTGCATGTCTGAGTGCTTGTTTGTATGAGGGTTGGTACCTCTGTGGCTTGGTGAGCCAGTTATGTACTGCAAGCAGCTCTGTGTGCTGTGTCTTAGCAGGCAGCTCGTAACTGATAATGGCCTCAGGCCTTGGAGGGTCCGCTGTTCCCTGCAGGGCATACAGCACGCCTGTACCATCAGGGAAGGAGAAGAACACTGAACCCTAAAGGGGAGGAGATGTGTGGTTAATGCATGATAAAAAGGATGGTTATAGGGACAGACAAGGAGGAGAGTGGAATGAAGGAGAGGGAAGAAGAAGGGAAGCACTTTCGAGGAATCAGAATGAGAATACTTTTTATTGCACATATGAGGGATTTATTCTCAGTAAGGTTATGTGTCACAGGAGAGGAGAGGAGAGGGGATGGTCTTGGGGCAGTAAGCCTCCATGGACAATAAAAGATTAGTATTTCCTTCAAGGTACTTCCTTCCTTCTTTCCCTTCTTGCTTTTATGCTTTCTATCACAGTATTTCTGTAGTTGTGGTTTTTGAAGGAAACAACCTTTTGACACAGTGGTTCTAAAAGGTCTTTTCTTTCGTTCCTTTCACTGAAAAGAAAAAGGCCTTCTCTGCTGTATGCCCTATCGTCCATGCCCTACCTGGTATGCCAGGTATGCCCTACCTGGTGCTTCTTGCCTTCGATGACCATGGTCAAGGGTCGGTAGGTGATCTCATAGGCCTTGTTCTGGTAAGGCTCCAGAACAAAAGAGGGTGCAGCACTCCAGTGCTCCCCCTCAAGAACAGGTTTGAGGCTCCAGCGTTGGCTGGTGGGGTTGGACAGCGCCAGCGTCTGGGCGTGAGAACCACGCACCACGCAAGTGAACGAGAGCACCTGGAGACAGAAACAGGAAGTTGAAATATGATACAACGATCGATATTATTGGCTAAATAGGCTTTGCAGCAACGACTTACATTAGGAGTCTGTGAAAATACAATTTGCTGTCTGCTACCAGTATGCAGTTAGAAAAATAGAATAAATGTTCAATGCATACTTAAGGAATCTTGCATTTTCCTGTTTTTGTTACAGCGCACAGCTGTACTTACACCCTGGATCCCCCAGGGCTCTATACTTGGCAACCTCCCTTTTTCCCTCTACATCAAATCTCTTCAGTGAAAATAGCAGATCTCACAATGCGTCATGCTGCATAACGTGCTGCATAACGTGCCTATTATGATATGGCATAAAAGCAATTCACTGAGTCATATCTCCTCACATCACCATTACACCCAGAGACAAACTGAAATGCACTGTCGCAGATATAATTGGTATGGTGCTGAATCTAAAAACTTAGGGTTAGGGTAAATGAATACACAATCATCGGTATTGGAAAATGGGGCCAATTTGCATGGGAGCTTACAATGCACATTAAACAGTTCTGTGGGCAAACTCTCTAATAATAGATCACATGATTTTTAAAGCGAGAAGAACTCTCTGTGAACCACATATATGGAATTGAATAACTCATGGTGCATTTATCTTTTAACCCCTTTAACCCTGGCGTCCATATTTTGGGCAAGTCATAGCGAAAACCTTCATAGATCTTACATAATGTGTAGGTGTTGTGAGCTTGTAGATCAGCTATTTTTGTATTTTTATAAATATAGGGCTTAACCGAGGGTTTGGTGGTTTAACATAAGACAAACCTCTTTAGTAACGGGGGTTGTGATGCAGGAGCCAGTCAGGGTGAGCGTGATGGGTGCAGGGGAACCCTCGACGAAGCAAGGCAGGTTCTCGTATCTCGTGTCATTGCTCAGCTCCACAGGTGCAAAGGTCACGTCAAAGGGAACATCCATGCCGGGGCAGATGTAGCCCTTGCTTGGCACGATGGAAAACTCAGCAGGGAAACTCTCTACATCCCAACGGAAGCTGATATATATATACACACCACAGACAAATATTTTAATTAGTAACGTACAGTATATTACACAATTCTAATGAAATAACAAACTGTATAATAATTTCCCTTGCAATAATGTGTCTATATGTGTATTGTAATGTGTCTGCAGTATATTCCAACCAGACAAGACTGTGTGTATTATTCTGCACTCCCAACAAACATACATACCGTACATGTAAACATACAAAGATAGATAGATAGATAGATAGATAGATAAATAGATAGATAGATAGATAGATAGATAGATAGATAGATAGATAGATAGATAGATAGATAGACAGACAGACAGACAGACAGACAGACAGACAGACAGACAAAGATAGGAAGAAAGAAAAGGATTAACCTACCTGGCTCCTATGTCTCCAGTGTTCATCATGATGGTTCTCTTGCTGGCCTTGCAGCGTTGGGCCACGGCCCCAAAGGCCAAGTAGTCCTGGTCCAACTGAACCTCCACACCCTGCCAAAATGTGTTGGAAAACATTTTTACGATATACTGTTACTTAGTTACAGTATATCCGTAACATAGTTTCCAAACCTTGTCTGTAACCAAATGGACCCGTATTTGTACACTCAGCGTTATGGGGTCCTTGAAAATAAAACGTTTGAGAACCACTGTCCTAGTGGACTCCTAATGTGTCATACATACATAGTAAATCAGTGTCATACATATTCTGAGGAAAACCTGGAGATTGACATTCAGTAATTGGGTCTTATGATCAAAATAAGAACATTATAATGTTATGTAAAAAAACAAAAAGATCTAACATTTGCACGTAGAAGGACAAGTCTTGCCACGGACACATTTGTCCGTGTATGGACACATTGATGACCCCTGGACACAGTTTTACTTTCATGGGCATATTCCACTTTGTGAGAGTCAAAGTCAGCTGTTTGCACATTTATTATGTGCATATAAATGAATAGATTATGTCCCGCCTACCTGGCAGCAGCCATGGATAGTCAGCAGGGGGCGCAACATGCCCAAACACTCTGCTTGCAAGTCTGCTGTGAAGGGAGACATGCGCTGGTGGGGTGAGTACAAGATTTCAACAACACACCGCCCACTGTACGCTTTCATGATCAACTCCCCTGTTGGGTTGAATGACAGCACCTGATAGGAGGAGAGGAGAGGAAAAGTAATTAGTGGTACATCAAAACTCTAAACATAGGGCCATTTATTTACATACTGTTGGCAGTAGTGCTGAAGCATCTGGAGTAAAACAACCCCTGGAGCGAGGGAGGAAGAGAGGGAGAGAGAAAGTCTTGCGTTGCCAACCGATCAGAGATACACCAACTCCAAACAGCCCCAAAGACACGATGCCAGCATTATTTGACCCCATTGATTCCAAAAAACGAAGTTAAAGGAGGGGGGCTCTATTTGGCAGCAGATTTCCCTGCCAGGAAATGCCCTTACAGTCCAAACCACTGACTTATACATGGCTCCACATTAGGGCCTTCAATATTCTATTTGGGAAATTGATGGGATGTTATTTGAATGGGAGGTAAGAGTATGAATAAGTCACCTAACATGAGTTGCTTAAATGGTAACACATGTGAATGTTTCGCATTTTCAGCATGGTCCTTCTTATGTAGATACCCGGCTTGTATGTGTGCGTGCATGCATGCGTGTGTGTGTCACTCCTACCCTGGGGTCCAGGGGTGTGGGCATGTGCAGTAGCAGTGAGAAAGACAAGTCTGAGGAGCTGCGGTTGACCAGGGTCACCTGCTTCTTCACTTTGTGACCCAGGAGCAGAGCACCCAGATTCACCTTCCTCTGGCTGGGATCCTCCACATCCAGCTGGGGGAGAGAAGGAGAGAGACGGACGACAAGTATTGTTTGAGATATACTTGATACCCAAACCCAAAACCAGTAGTGGATAGTAATAATGAAGTTTTTTCTGTTACCGCCGCGCTATGACCACGTCTGGTGCGTTATCCTAATAAACTGGGTTGCACCCAGAGATAATTATTTTTTATTCTTCCATATGCCTTACAGAACCACAAAACGTTTTTGGAAGCTTATGACTTTCACTCCACTACATTATAGCTCCAAAACAAATATTGAACTTTTGTCTCCTCACAACATTTCTAGGAATAAGTACAAAAGTACATTATGAATTAACTATTTAAGTCCTGAAAATAGATGATCTGCAAGCTCACAATGCATTATGATCTTGTACATGAACTGAATTCTTTTGAAAATTTCTGATTTTTGGGACGGACAATTTCAAAATTTCAATACAGCAATGCGTTGAATTAAAAAAGAAAATGTAGGCTACTTTGTAATGTGTACTTTTTTTAAAAGCAAGTAGGCTTCTCCTCTACTTTAACTCGAGTACACATTTAACTGAGCAACTTTCACTTGTAGTTCAGTAATATTTGACCAGGAGTATCTATACTTTGACTCAAGTACTGGGGTCGGTTGAGTACTTTGTGCACTATTGCCCAAAACGGACCCAGACATGCATGCTACATACTGAGGTAATGCATATTATGTGTAATACGAGGACTCACCCTCATCTCAATGCCTTGCCCCTCAATGTCCACCACTTGCTTGGCACAGTTGTTGATGATGAATGTGAGCTTGTCGTGGTAGCGACATGCCCGCCGAGGGTAGAAGGTGATTGGCACCTCCACTGTGCCACCAGGAGGCACAGTATCTGTTTGCAAGCACACCTCCAAGTGGGAGGTGTTCTGAATCTGGCAGCGGATGCTGGAGGACATGTACAGTAGGGTAAGTGGAATACATTTTGTTACCAAGTTTATTTGTTTAGAATGGAGCCCCGGAGTGGCCATTGACAGAAAAATATAAAATACTTGTGGCCACGAGATAGTATTTCGAGGCGACACATCTTTTTCATTTTTTTTTGTCAATGGCCATGCCGGGGCTCCGTAGTTAAACTACACCTGTTTTACATTACTTTAGTGACATATACATGTACAATAACATACATAACATTATGTTGTGGAAATTCATGATGTGAAGGGGAATTAATCCAACATCGTCTCTGTCGGGTGGAAACCTCATATTATCCAAAACTGTTACTTTTCAGGATTCAAATTCAAAAGTAGCAAAAGTAGCAAAATCTACAAGCTCAAAACGCGCTGAGAAGAGCAGATCTGCTACTTTTGCTGCTTTTGAGTGACGCTGTAGTATGATCAAGTAGGTGGGTTAATTTATGAAGATAGGAGGTTTCTGCCCCGACAGCAACGATTATACAAACACTCACACACACCTGGTGCCCTTCTCTCCTTTGTTGCTGATCACTAGTGTTTTCGTGACTGGCACCATGCCAGCGCAGTGCAGGAAGCACATGCCGAAGTGGTGTTTAGTGAAGGAGAAGCCCAGACCCGGAGCCACAGCCCTGCCTTCAATGGCGATAGGAAACACTGGGCCGTGCATCACCTATACAGACACACAATGACAACCAATGATGCATGGTCCTGTTAACACATTTAATCCGGGAACGCATCTCTGTCATTTTGTACTTCTTTAGCTATTCAAAAATAGCAGATATACAAGCTCATAGCGCGGCACCGAGTGCCACGTTATGAGCTTGGAGATCTGCTATTTTGTTTTTTATCGTGAAAATGTGTGCACATCTTTGAATATATATATTTTAAAGCGAACATTTGTAAAATATTTAGTTCCAGGGACCCCCCCCAGAAGCAACGATTTTAGTTACAAATGTTTCGCTTTAACAAATATATATTCAAAGATTTGCACACATTTTCAAGATTTTTCAAGAATAGCAGATCTACAAGCTTGTAGATCTGTTATTTTTGAGTGGTGCCGAAGGCAACCACTCCTTTACATGACTTTGTCCGTATGTATGTATGTATGTATGTATGTATGTATGTATGTATGTATGTATGTATGTATGTATGTATGTATGTATGTATGTCCACAAACATTGATGACAACATCAATACGGGGGTCAATACTCATCAAAGGCACCACTCACTTCACACAGGGTGTGATTTTTTAATAGCCAAATAAATCTAAAATGATAGAGATGCATTCCCGGATTGAATTTGTTAAACTCTATCGTGATTCAAACCATGTCAAACCATAGTGTAAACAGTAGGTCAGTGGTTCTCAAGCCTTTTCATGTCAAGGACCCCCAAATTGAATGATGTATTTGGCCGCGGACCTCCAACTGAAAAGAAATTGTGCCAGGGACCCCCATAAGAGAAGAGTTATATTGTTAAAATTCTTCAAAATTCTTCATACATTTTTTAATTCTTAAAGATATTTCACATTTTTGTGAAAATAGCAGATCTACAAGCTCGTAACGAGTTTTGAGCTCGTAGATCGGCTATTTATAAATAGCTAAAGTATAACATAGAGTTAAAGTAAAAGATGACTTTGATGCAATATTAACTAACACCCCGGAACCCCCTGAATGACCCTTGGGGGATCCCCGAACCCCACTTTGAGAACCACTGCAGTACGTCTTCACCTTGATGAGGAGTCTGACGTCCTGGAGATCACATGCACCCTGGGGGCAGAAGCAAAGGCACCAGCGCAGCTGTTTGCCCACCTCCACAGTGGCTGTGTGTGGTTTTGCTTCTAGGTGGCGCAGTAGATTACGGGGACCTGTCAGGTCAAAGTCCACATCCAGATGGAACCTCCCAAGATTGGACACCAGCAGTGTTAAGATGGACTGGTCTGAAAGTTCTACCTAGAAACAGTGCAAGCACAGGTGAGACATGGACCAACTACGTCACTGTAACCTCAGTGACGTAGCGTGCGCACGCGAGTACGCACACACACACTTCTTCACGTGTACTGACCTTTCCAAAGTCATGCGTGTGCGTGCAGTCGGGGCTGATCTCTCGGAGGCCTTGGTCTGTGTTTTCCACCTGAACACAGGCGTTCATGGTGTAGCCGTCGGCCTTAACAGAGAGAGCCAGCAGCTCTGCCCTGCCCTTCGCCTTGACCAGCAGCTTGAAGCTCACACTGCCCTCCTGGCTGGGCGTCAACGACACTGACAATGGCAGCCTGCATTGCAGATATAAACACATTCAAATTCAGGTTCAGGTTCCCATAGAAAGCACTATAATAAAGCAGTGGTTCTCAAACATTTTCATGTCAAGGGCCCCCAAATTGATGTATTTGGCCGCGGACCCCAATTTGTAAATATTTTGTGCCAGGGTAGATATGTCAAGAAAAATCTACAAGATCACAACGTGTTGCATCACAACGTGTTGTGAGCTTATATATTAGCTATTTTCTAATAGCTAAAAAATCGAATAGTGGTCAAGTGTTTAGGCTATTTCTCATTTTGCTGGGGACCCCCTGAAACCTCCTCAAGGACCCCACTTTGAGAACCAGTGCTATAAAGCATTAAAATGGAAGTGAGGCTCTGTGAAACACATACACGCATCTACAAAGTATGACCCGTTTTGGTAACACTCCATTTGAACAGTCTTCTAGAAATTATGAACTATGTACATATCAAGTGATGATCGTGTTAGATGACACTCAGTAGCATTGTCTCAACATACTTTTCAATAACATTTTAACTCACCGTCTTTAACCACATTAACCCTGGTATCTCTAATTTGGGCATGAAAATATTTCAAAAAGTTTACATTTTTTTCAAATAGCATACTGTAAGTAGGACGTAAGTGGTTAAATGTTGAGCTAAATCATAGATATTGTCAATGAAACAGACTATCAATGGGTGTTCTGTATCAACAAAGCATTTGCAGACTCAGACACACAATAGCTAATTTTGCATTTGTGTGTGTGTTCCAGGGATCCCCACCTGCCTCTGGGAGCCACTGTACCAGACATGGGCGCCAGCAGCAGACTGTGGAGTTGGGCTTCAGAGTGGAGAGAGGACTCCAGCACAGAGAAGTGGAAGGGCTGCTGCTCTCCATTAACTATATAGACGGTCTGCTCTGCACTACGGCCTACACACACACACACACACACACACACACACACACACACACACACACACACACACACACACACACACACACACACACACACACACACACACACACACACACACACACACACACTACATTAAACAGTTTCAGTCAGGAACACTGCACGTCATAAGTAGATTTAACCATTTATTGCAACAATGGAATAGTTAAACTTGACGGTAATGGCTTCACTCTTAAGATATTCCCAAAAATGTTCAAAGCAGCATGCTAAGCAAAATCAGGGAACGCTATACAAAAGCGGGCCCATAGCAAGACATTTAATCAGATTAATTTGAGTCATGCAAACTTCAATTACAGTTCAACATTAAAGCCATAGAACATTGAATTCAGTTTAACTTTAGAGCCATGCACATAAGGTGGAAGCCAGGGTGGTGTGTGTCTGTGTGTGTGTGTGTGTGTGTGTGTGTGTGTGTGTGTGTGTGTGTGTGTGTGTGTGTGTGTGTGTGTGTGTGTGTGTGTGTGTGTGTGTGTGTGTGTGTGTGTGTGTGTGTGTGTGTCATACCAACAAGCAGGTTTCCCAGGTCCAGATGTGCTCTGTCCAGGTACACCAGAGGTTCCCTGCAGTTCCCCACCAATAGGAAGGGAACAGAGAGCGACAGCTTCTCAATCAAGAAGCTCCATGAAGACTCAACTACACCCAGCTGCTCCGCCATGTACTCCAGACACACCTACACACACACACACACACACACACACACACACACACACACACACACACACACACACACACACACACACACACACACACACACACACACACACACACACACACACACACACACGCAGGCAGGCACGCAAACACAGAGAGAGGAGTGTGACCCAGTACAGTATGGCCTATCTTCCATGTGTTTCAGATGACATTAGCTGAGATGGGATGACAAACCATAGCATCCCTATTCTTGGAGGAACATTAGCTGAAAATAGACGATCTACAAGCGCACAACACTGTGAGCTTGTAGATCAGCTATTTTAGGCAAAGAGATTTGGTGTTTAGGGGAAAAGAGCGGACCAATTACACAGCCGACTCAGGTCAACTAAGTATAGAGGGTTTAAGTGGTTAAAAATGAAATTGGAACAGATGAGATCGTACATGTACAGTATGAGACAACATGAATAAATCAAAGGCCATAAATTGAGAGTGATAGAATTATATAAAAATCAGACGTTGTGTTTAAAGCGAGCGAGATTTCACTGTGTGAGAGAAAAGGTGATCTGAGAAGAGATATTCAACATCCTCTCAGCACATTTTCAGGTGATTCCTACCAAGTCATAATGTTTTCTTTTTTGAGTGTGCACCTTATTTGATAATATATTTCATTTTTTGTTTTATATTTTGTTTTAATGTTGTTCTGTTGTCTGGCTATTTCCTTAGCTGTCTGACTATTTCACCCACTCTTTTACACCGGTAAACTTGAAGTTCAAGTCTCTGAATTCCCCTCTGGCCGTCAAATGGTCAGTCAAGGAATAAGGCTCAGGATTAAGGCTATTTTCAAGAGATTTCAGTGTTGCAGCTCTGTGAAAATCTCAACCTATTTTACCTCAGCATGGTTGTGCCCAGCCAACCTTACCTCCACTTTCTTCCCAGGCATGATAGAGCCGTGCGGAGTGAGGCAGCGGAACGGACAGGGCCCAGAGCCCTCACATCTCCACTGGAATGAGTAAGGCTTATTGGTGGGGTTCACCACACTGAAACATCTGAAGAATCAGCAGAAGACCGTGCCCATGGCCGCACGCACGCACGCACACACACACACACACACACACACACACACACACACACACACACACACACACACACACACACACACACACACACACACACACACACACACACACACACACACACACACACACACACACACACACATACAGTATACAGTTATAATGTATTATAAGCAAAATCAGATCCTAGAATCGAATCGAGAGATCTGTAGTCCAATGTTTTAATTCTACTTTACAACTTTTTATATGTTTTCTTTTTTTTTTTTTTTTCTGCACCACAAAAAACAAGGGCTCATCTGCTCACCTCCCAAGATTTAACTAAAGGTGATGATTATTAAAGAGCAGTACACTTATTTTAGAGATATTAACCACTTTAAACTTGGAATCCGTATTGTGGGCATATCATTATAGGCAAAATGTTTCAAAAAGTTTCACTTTAAAAACAAAATGATGGCATTATCTTAATGTTTTAAAGTGGTTAAGCCTCCATAACCTTTCAGTTGTCATACCTAACCATGGGTACAGAGAGGCCAACAGAGTTGAACTCTATGACCCTGGTGTTGGGGTGCAGCGGGCCCCTGAACTCAGAGCTGCGGCGGTTCCCACTGATGTAGTCTGAGTCCTCCAGGTGGAAGTGGCAGTAAGGCAGCAAGCTGCGTCCACACACTGACATACAGGGAGCCTGAATCCCCTCCTGCAGGTTGGAAATGCTGGGGAACAAAGTTTTTTATTACTGTTTCTATCTGTTAATCCATTCATAGCCAAACACTCTAAAACAATTATTACTTTCAGAATGTGTTCAATTCACTAGTGAGTTGAACCTCTCTCCTTTCATTGACAATGGGAGGAGAGGAGAGGAGTTCAATGATTCTGCATTACATTAGTAATTGTTGTCTCACCTCTGATGCCTGACTATTTGGGAGTGAGAATGTGTTGGTTAATGTGATGCACAGTGCTCCCGGCGCAAAATAAGCAGCGAATGAGAATCATTACAATGCAAGCTTGCCTGCACAGTTCAATGAATATTTGTTTTTGGGGGGATATAACGTTTTCATTCTTCACAGTTCACACCAAATAAAGGTAGACAATAAATCTTTAATTACTTATTTGCTAATGGATCACGTACTGTAACTTGGCTTTATTCATTACAGCATGCTTAAGTTTCTCTTTATGAACAGTCACTATTAATATTTGTGCGCATGATGTAGGTGCCATTCATGTTATTTGCTGCTGGATCACATAACTTGGCTTTAGTTTATTCTCTACTGCATGCAATGGCATACTGCTGACATATCTCTGTAATGGCTAGTTGGGACTCGGTAGCCTATTAATATATGAGCAATTTTGTCATTGGCACTTGTACAAGTTTATCTGTTAGTAGCGTATGTGACGTGTGTTCTGTGTATGCATGAATCAGACAGCATGAGTGAGCATGCATCATAGCTCGGTCTGGATGGGCCAGTGCAGGGCTCTACGCTCTTCTCTGACCCCCGGCAAAGCACTCTTGAACTTGAATCTGTTGTGACAGGGTAGTCATTGTGTTTTGATGGTCTGTGCTGAGCTTTGACGTCCCAAAACAGAACCATGCTCTGGAAGAAAAACTTCAACTGGTTTTGACGCGTCCAAATGTTAACTATTTTAATCTGTACATGTTTATGGTGCACGTGTTAATAAATATTAAATATTATTTTCTGATGATGACAAGGGTGATGGGTGATGCTAATTACTAGAACTACTATCAGTACAAGTACAATTAGGACAACTGCTACATACAACTACTAACTATTTAGTACTGCTGTTACCTGCAGGCCAGCCTTCCCTTGAACATGGCCACGTCCAGAGGAGAAAAGCGGATGTTGAAGGTCTGAACGGCCCCGGGCCCCACTGTTCCTACGTTGGGCTCCACAGTGAACGGAGGCAGCTCAGAGTCACCCATCATTAGAGACGTCACACTGGCAAGAGCGCTGGAGGGACGCATCCAAGTCATTACTGCTGCTGACCTGCTGCCAGGCCGAGAGCCAGGGGTCACGTCTGGAAGACACACACGCACACGCACGCAGAAACGCGCACACGCACACACACACACACACACACACACACACACACACACACACACACACACACACACACACACACACAGTTTTCAAAGTCTACTGACATGACCTTTAACCTCCATTCTTCTAAATGTACTGTAAATCAGATATTACAATACAGCAAGTAACATTCCAATATATACTGTACTAATGTGCCAATACGCCTTGTACAATTACAGTTGACATGCGGCACAGATCATTTTCATATGGCAAAGCAATTACCTCCTTGGTCATAGCTGATGTTGCCATTTGGGTCCATGAGGACTTGCCAAGAGTAATCCAGCTTCACACTGCCCTGGTTCACCATCTGTAGCCTGCAGACAGAAATATGAGATACACACGATCCCCCCCTTTTTAATGGCTTTTCAAGCCATTAACGATCTTTTAAAGAGAGACTATGATGGGGGTGACGTGACAGTCATTTGAACCTACAATATGGTACTGAGAGAACATTGAATGTCCATTAAGCCACTAATGCACATTAACAGACTGCTTTTTAATTGAAATGTGTTTTAAAGCTATTATGGATACACAATAGTTTTTAATAAGAAAGGCACTTCACAATGGAGAAGCAGATTAGGTTTACAGAATGATGAAGGTAGTAACCATAGGTCCTGAATGTAATAAGTTAAATACAGCTCATTCAGAACACAGACACCATCCTCAAGCTGCTGCTGAATGTGCTCTGGCTGAGTCCCGAGACAGAAATAAATGACCCCATAGTTATGATTTGTTATGTGCATGTGTCAGTAGCAAGCCTCTAATGAGCGATCATTAGTGCCTTCTTTAGGGGTTCATGCCCGAAGGGCTGAAATCCTATTGTTTTTGTGCTCATTTTTCTCCTTCTGCTGCAGTTCTGCAAATTCCTATGAGATGGTAAATGGTAGGGACATGTACATTTCACCAATGAATGATTGGAACTTGTGTACATTGGGGGCGTTTAATTAAAGGTCAAAATCTTTAATAAGAAAAGTCATAACTCCTAGACTGTGAGTCTTATTTATACAAATCTTGTTACAGATATCTACTGGTCCTCCATCTACAGATTTGCCTCAAGAACTATTAAAGTCCATCTTACTAGAGTTTCCATATTTTTGAATTTCTTGAACATGTTTGACATCTCCTCCTAAACCGCAGTTATAATTGCTAGCAAACTGTCCATTATTGCAAGGTTACTCACATACAGATTCTCGGTATCTTATTGTCTCCGCCAGGCCGAAAGGCATGGCGAGAGAGTATGTTTTACCCCCTGTCCGTCCGTCCGTCCGTCCGTGTGTGTGTGCGTCATTCTGTTTTGTCTGTGTACAGCTAATCTCTGGCACCGTTGGCTTGAGCGCAGCGAAACTGTGCACACACAGTCCCTGGATGCCAAAGCCGAACCTCTGCTCCAAATTTTTCACATGGGCCTTTTATAGCGCCACCAGGAGGCCGATTTGTGCAAAACACATTTTTGAACAGTACTCCTACAAATTTTGGCCAAAAATACACCAAATTGGTACACAGTATCTCTATAGTCATTAAAAGAAACGGCTCATTTCAGATTTTTCATATTCCATCCTGATTGGCAAAAATTGTCTTTCAAAGTTTGCAGGAGTACTCTGTTTCGAACAAAATACCTCAAATCATGAACACAGCATGCAATTTCCGTGCAATTTTGCACACACATTCCCATTAGGCCGAGGAAGAAATGCCATTTGAAAATGTTCAAATCAGCCTCATGGTGGCGCTGTAACAGGCCATTCGTGTTTTTACCTATAACTGCACCGATCAGTGTAAAACTTTGTACGCACACTCTCTAGAGGCCAAGGACAAACCTTTGCCCTGCATTTTTCACATTTGCCTTTTATAGCGCCACCAGGAGGCAGACTTATGTAAAACATATTTTTTGATATTAAGCCTTCATATTTGATCCAAATTTCACGCAAATCGGTACACATGATCTCTATAGTCATGTGATCAAGACGGATCTGTTTGATTTTTCATATGCCATCCTGATTGGCTAACATTGACATGTAATGTTTGCAGAAGTGGCCTGTTTTGAACAAAATGCCGCAAATCATGAATGCAGCGTCCGATTACGGTGAAACTTTGAACGCACATTCACACTATGTTGAGGAACAAATGCCACCCTTTTAAAATTGGCCTGTTATAGCGCCACCAGCAGGTCAAATTTAGCAAAACACATTTTTAGAACAAAATGCCTCAAATCATGCATGCAGTGTCCGATTGCCGTGCAAGGCCTAGGAATAAATGGCATCCTTTTCACATTGGCCTATTATAGCGCCACCAGGAGGCCATAATAACCTACCTGACCTGGCGGAGACTTGTGCTCCGAGGAGCACCTTTTCTAGTTTAGTTTGGAATATTCTAAAATATTTGTTTAAATCGACCACTACAAATAAATAAATAAATAAAATCCAATCATATAAAACTCAAAAGTTATGTTTCATAACACTGTTGAACCATGAGTACATTTATTTTCATATTATATAGAGGGAGTCATCAGTTCCAAACATGTGCATTGGTACTAGCACAAATTTGGCCATAAATAAATGGAGGACAGGTTGCCCAAGCATCACCCAAAATAGGTGGAAATGATTAATTGAGCAGATTTTTCTTTTTTTTAAACAGTAGAGGAGACGGTGTTGAAAAGGGCATGGCCCAGCACAGATTTACCCACATATGAATGAGCGCCTGTCCGATCATCTTAAATCCTGTGAGTTATCTTTGAGGTGTAAGAAAATGTCAGAAATAGGTGTTCAAAATATTTGTAAGAAATTGTCAAACGTCTGACCAGTGTGTCTCAAAGTGGGGTCCAGGGACCCTCAGGGTTCCTGAGGGGGCTGTAATGGACCCTTACAGGTCTGTAACTCTGACAATGTACATTAAAAAGTTAGAAAACCACTGGTCTAGACCCCTTGCAGCTTTTAAAAAAACTAAAAACAAAACAGAAACAGTCGGTGTTGGCTTGAACCCCCAAATTGTCACTTTTCGGCTATTGTTCTTCTGAGTTGTGTTATGCTGGATAATGATAAAGCAGAGTTGACTCACTGGTGGAGCCTGGTCTGGTACAGCAGGGTGTCTTTGAAGGTGATGGATTCAGTTTCACAGCTGAACTTGGCATAGTCGCACTCAGCACTGACACCGAGCTCCAGCTCCCTCTGCGAGCCCTCCACAACGCTGCAGGATGGCTCAGGGTCCGTCTTTATCAGCTACGCACAGACATGCAGTGGTGGAAAAAGTATAAATTATATATATACATAAGTTATATAAATACTCTGTAAGTAAAAGTACGGGATTCAACATTTACTTGAGTAAATGTGCAAAAGTGTTGGTATCAAAATATACTTAAAAGTACCAAAAGTAGAAAGTACTCCTTATGCAGAATGTCAAATGTATAAAATGTATAAAAATCATTATAACAGATCTACAAGCTCACAATGCGGCGACGCATTGTGAGCTTGTAGATCGGCTATTTTCCAATGTACAGTATATAGGGCTGAAGTGGTTAATGTATGTTTTGTAATAATAATCTTTGAGGATATGTCCTTTTGCACACCTACAAACGGACAGGTGCGTCGGAGTATGAATACTGAATATGGAAGAAAAAGGGGGGAAGGAGAGGGAGGAATTTATGTATTTAAAATGCAACGTTTCGGTCGCTCGGACCTTCATCAGGCATGCCTGATGAAGGTCAGAGCGACCAAAATGTTGCATCTTAAATACATAAATTCCTTTTTAAGTGAAGATAGTGTGCGGGACTCCCTCTCCCTCCTCCCTTGTAATAATAATCACAATCTATAAAGTAAATAGTAACTAAAGTTTTCAAATAATTGTAGTGGAGTAAACATACAATATTAGTACTGAAAATTGGAAATACTCAAGTAAAGTAAAGTACAGTACTTGAGTAAATGTACTTAGTTACTTTACAGCACTGCTAATGTTGTGAATTTAAAACACTGTGCATCACCTTGCTTACTGTCTTGTTATCACAATATGACCAACATTGATGTTTCCTTATTAGCTCAATAAATCAGTTATGCTGATGCGATGCGTTGTGAGCTTGTAGATCGGCTATTTTCAAATAGCCTAGGTATAAAATAGGGTTAAAGTGGTTAATGTGTGTATTATAATATAATAATTGATATCTGCAAAGTAACTACCGTAGTAACTAAAGTTTTCAAATAATTGAAGTGGAGTAAAAGTATAATATTTGCCTCTGAGCTGTAGTGGAGTAGAAGTAAAAGTATTGAAAATGGGAAATACTCCAGTAAAGTAGAAATTCCTCAAAAGTGTACTTAAGCACAGTACTTGAGTAAATGTACTTAGTTACTTTACACCACTGGTATACAGTACCTTGTTCTTAGTAGGCTGTTGTTGTTCTTGTGGGGGGGCTCCGACAGCCTGTTTGGAGGCAGTCACCCATCGGACCGTCCTCTGCCGGTCGTCCCAGTCGGCCACATGCTCCATCGGCTGCTCAAACTCCACCTCACATAGCTTACACCTCATTGGCTGGCTTGCCAACGTCACCGGCTGACAGGAGGAAAAGGTGACATTCACTTCCTTTGAGCAGCCAGCATGGAGGTGTCCCACCTGCAGGAGAAGAAAGGATTTGTGTCGATAATATAAAAAAGAAAAAAGGAAATGCAGAAGAAATGTATAAGCCTGATACAATGAAATGACCCTTCCTTGTTTTTTCAGCAAGGTATAAGGAAGTGAGAAATCATGATTTAATTGAGCTGATGAGCTCATAATTAATAATTAAAATGCAGCGAACTGTTTTTACTTAAAGGTAGGGTAAGTGATATTTTTGGGTTGAAAAAAAAGTATTTTGTTAAAAGGTTAAAGCACTATATTCTGATAGTAATCATTGCTATAGAGTGTTTGTTCAGTAACAGGAGTCTCCCCGTCTCTCCAGCTCTTTAATAAACAGAAAATACATGTTCCGGTAGGTGTCAAAATCTCAGCCAATCAGGAGAAAGTACCCATTTTTAAGCTTCATTTTTATAGTGGTCCTGTTCAAATTTTACCTGCTCATTTCTTAGTGTCATCACTTCCAATTTTCACTTGTTTAATCTATATCCTAAAGTAAAAAATACCTCAAAATTGTACTCAAGTACAGTACTTGAGTAAATGTACTTAGTTACTTTCCAGCACTGCCTCTACCTGTGGAGAGAAGGAGATGTGAGGTCCAGCTGCAGGCCATTCAAACCTCAGCACCTGGCTGCTGCTGTGGTTGGTCATGGTGAAGTTCTCCTGGTGGCGCCGTCCCACTTGGCAATCGGCGAAATTCAGCACTGATGCATTAGCACCTGCACGGGATAAATAAACCGGCTTACAGGCTATAGCAAAGCCTCTTGACTAGTCATTATAGTAGCAAAAAAATTGTATAGCAGCAAGAAAAATAGGGAAATAATGAATTGATACAAGAGACAAATAAACAAAAGCGCCAAAGAGAAACGAAAATGCTCAAATATGATTATTTTGGGGGGTCACGGCCTGAAAAGGTTGAGAACCTCTGCTTTAGATGACTTTATCACAAGGGAAGACTCCAACATGGAGCTGGAACCACATATACAAAGTCACTACATGGTTGCAGAGCTGGAGCTCTACGTCAGTGGTTCTCAAACTGTCTCATGTCAAGGACCCCAAAATTGACACTTATTAGCTTGCGGACCCCCATTTGAAAAGATATGCCAGGGACCCCATAAGAGAAGATTTTTATGGCTCTAGCGGTGATTCTCAACTATTTTAATTTCAAGGACCCCCAGTTTGACATGCATTAGGCTATGGACCCCCATTTAATGGCATTTCTATCTCTGGGACCGCAGTTTATATTGTACAATCAATGTAAATTTAACGGGTCCATTTGGTTCCATTTCTACACTCTCAGAGTTACAGACCCATAATGGTACATTTGGTTCCTAACTATCCATCATTTATCTGGGGAACTCCTCAAGGACCCCTGGGGGTCTCCGGATCCTACTTTGAGAACCACGGCTCACATGACTTCCACCAGACCCAGACTAACTTCTACCAACAAATAACACGATACAACTGAGGTAACATGACCCCAATCAATCTCCCCAATCTCTCTCTCCTTCCCATCCCCCCCCCCCCCACACCCCCCCACCCCCTCCTCTTCCTCCTTCTGTCCTCCTACCCTCTTCGTCCTGCTCTTCCACCTCCTCCTCCTCTGAAGCTCCACTGATGTTGTCCAGAGAGATGATGTCCTGGTAGGCCTCTGCAGATACCAGTATGACTGTGCTGTTGTACTGGTTGTCCTTCACCTGCACGGTCATCTTCACCGTGGCCCTGAGGGGCCGGTCGGAGCAGAAGCCCACCTCGAACCCCAGCTGCTGGCCCACGCTCAGCCTGAACGACGCACCGTGCACCAGCTGACGTTCTGAGGGCCGTGGAGAGAGAGGTGTCACCAAAAAGCACATATACGTACATGAGGGGGACAGTCTGTGGTGGGAAAATTACTCACTTTTTTTACTTGAGCAAAAGTATCAATACCGCAATGCAGAAATACTCTGTTACAAGTAAAAGTCCAGAATTCAAAATGTACTTGAGTAAAAGTGTGTGTGTGCGTGCGTGCGTGTTTCAGTGACTGTTTGTGGAAATATGAAGACAGAAAAACTGATCACAGTCAATGACAGGACCTTTAGTCCCCAGGAATGATGCCTTTGAAAAACACTATACTATTTTCTAGGCTCTGGGAAACATAGTAAAGAAGATATTGAGAAATCATTGAACCGCATGGGAGTGTGAACTGTGGATGTGGATGTCATTGTGCTCATGTCGGACCTATTACTTTTTCAACAAAGTTGGAAGCAAATGTTTACAGTGCAGTCATCGATATTTTTCATGAATCTCTTTTATGACTGGACTGCAGTCCAGAGTGGAAGCAGAGTTTGATGGTACTTGGTCAACATAATGCGTGGTGGGGATATATTGCAGTAGATATTGGAGTTTCTCCCTTCTTATTTAAGTTTTGAGATGTAGCTTCGGTGAACCTTGTTCAGTGCAATAAGGCTGTACCTGAGTCAGTGGTGTCCTTTAACTGTGTGGTGTGGATAGAGCTACAGGAGTTACCCAGAGCAGCCTTCAGGGTGAAAACTCCTTGTTTATCCAGCATGTCCATCTGGACCTACATAACACAAAAACAAGAACATTTTTTAATTCTTCATTCCAGTGGTTCCTCATGAAAGGTCTGCATTCACCCGAGACAACAGAATATCTAATGTGACATTGACCTGAGCTGACACATTGCTGTCATTTCTCAGCACCAGGGGCACAGCGCGCCTGCTCCCGACGAGCATCCTTCCGAACTGCAGGATGTGGTCTCCCTGGCCGTTCCTCAGGGCTGGACGCACCACACACACACTGGGTAGGTTGCCCTCTCCTATCAAGTCAAAGGCCAATGTCCTGTTCTTCACCATAGGCAGCGTACTGTTTCAAATAGAGGATAGCAGAGGGACAGAAGTCAGAGAGAGAGAGAAAGAGAGATACAGAGAGAGGGACAACACTAACATAGCACTACTGAAATAATTAAACATGTGGTAACCTGAAAGTGAAACGCACGCATGCATGCACACGCACACGCACGCACGCACGCACACACACACAGACACACACACACACACACACACACACACACACACACACACACACACACACACACACACACACACACACACACACACACACACACACACACACACACACACACACACACACACACCTGGTGGCCCCCTCCAGTGTGGCCTCAAACACAGTGTGGTAGAGCTGCATGGTCTGGGGTGTGAAGGTGACCACTGCAAAGGCGTGTGATTGGCTAGGAATGCACAGTCTTGCAGGAGACATATCAAACACTTCCAGACTGCGGGACAACTGTAGAGAAGAACAGACTACTTTACAAAGCTGCTACCTAAAATCCACTTGACACCCACCGGCAGGATAGCCCTGAAGCAAAAAATGTGTGACTGCATTCGATAATATATCTCACAAAACTCTCCATCTCTAATGGATGATTTGTACTTAGTTTCACGCTGGTGTCTCACACCGGAAATAGCTGTTCTACAAGCTCGAGCTTGTAGATGTTCTATTTTCGGTGCGAGACACGATGCGCAACCATCTATAAATCAGGCTTACGACCCCCCTTGCCCTACCTTTGTGCTGACAGGCTTGATGGTGAGGCTGAGCAGGCAGGACACCTTGCCATTGTTGGTGAGTTTGAAGCGGGCCTGGGCCGAGTGCCCAACCAGCACATTGTTGAAGATGAACTTGTTGTCGTCCAAGACATAGATACCTTCGGCATCGCGAAACTCCTCTGAGGACAGCAGGCTGCTACCACGACACAGACGATGTTCCTCAAAGATAGAGCCAAAGTCTCCCCCGATCTCTGAAGAAGCAGAGAGACAGACAGAGAGAGAGAGAGAGAGACATGACAGAGACACAGAGTTGGACAGAAAGAGTAGTTTAGGTATGTCTCCCACTTCTAAATGCAATTTTTTTAGAATATCAATGTTATACTATCCTTAAAATGTTTGCGTTTGCCAATTATTTGGGGGCCCGCTTGCAATACCCTTGCAGCCCACCAGTGGAACCCAGCCTACAGGTTGAGAATCACTGACAAACAGTATAGCACAACACCCACCTGGCACACAGACTTCAGCCACCAGTCTGTAAGGGATGCCCCCTGGCTGGTCCGAGGGGTCACGGTCACTGATGTCCACAGACAGACACTCGCTCCAGTTGCCCACCTGCTCCGCTCCACAGTCCACAGTCACCACCTGGTGAGCCCCCGGAAGCAGGGTCCCTGCACAGGGGGACACCGTGAACACGCCCACAGTGAGGCGAATCTGGAGGAGGTGGATGAGGGCAGAGGAGGTGAGGCAGAACAATGTGTGTGTGTGTGTGTGTGTGTGTGTGTGTGTGTGTGTGTGTGTGCGTGTGCGTGTGCGTGTGCGTGTGCGTGTGCGTGTGCGTGTGCGTGCGTGCGTGCGTGCGTGCGTGCGTGCGTGCGTGCGTGCGTGCGTGCGTGCGTGCGTGTGTGGGGTGTCCTTATCTCGCAAACCGCTTGACCGATTAAAGCCTAACTTTTCGCCAGTTGGCTGAATCACATATTGAGGTTTCATTTACACACGTGGGGGTGCCACAAACGCGACAAATCCCAGCTTGTTTGTTTTTACCAATCTTCACCAAATTAGGTATACACATGATCTCAGGAATTATGTGACAATGAGTGTCAAACAGCTTTTTGATTCTAAACTGTTTGCCGTTGGGATTTTGATATTCGGAAATTTGTGGGAGGTACTTTTCTTTTAGTAAAAAAAAAAAGAAAAACTAAAAAGAAAATGACACAGATCATGAAGCAACATCCAATCAGCCTAAAATTGGAATCACATGTTAAGGAATCTCTATACAGTGCACCTCCAAAGAAGCTTTCAGTTCTGACCAGTGGGGTACCACAAATGTGAAAAGTTGAACAGTATGTTGTAGAAACGCTCGCCTAGCAGCTTCCTCTGGCCTTAACGCTGGGTAGGCAACCTGGCCTGGCGGAGATATGCCCTCCGCTGAGTGCTCCTTTCCAGTTGTCTTTGTCCTTGCAATGTTTTCGCACATGAAGCCTCAATAAGCCTCTCACCTGCGTGACACCTGTGTCTTTCTGAGTGGACTCCATGCGTCTACTGGCAGCAGGGAGTTTGGCTGAATGGCTCTCACGAGGCAAGCGCTTTACTGGACCTAAACCTCTGAGACAGACAAGGACCAAGGAGCAAGTTGTTGTTAGTTAGTAATACTGTAAGTAAATAATACATATTGTTGTTTTGACACCCTTACTTTGTAAATACCTTAAAAATGACAGTTTGGGGATTGAATTGAGTTTGATAGCAAATGGCTCCTCAAATCCACCTACACAATTAGACTCCTTGTGTGATATTGTATATTCTATATGGGTTTTTTTATTTAAAATTCCTTATCGAGTCGTAGTCGTACAATTTCACTACTTCATACAGTCTGATGGGCAATAGGATCCCATTTCACCAGGGAGCACTTTCAGTGGTTTCATTTCAATTTTATACAGTACATCGTAAAAGCCTCTATTAGTCAAGTATCATTATCCAACATTATCTGCAGAAACCTGATCATGATACTTTTATGAGTTCCATAAAGGTGTGCATAATGTTTAAAGTATAATGTTTTCTAGGGTATACTGCCTCCCCCTGGTCAGCCGGGGCGCCTGATGGAGGGGAAAGGAACTGGTTGGAATAACGTGTTCCTTCCACGCGCTACGTCTAACCAGGGAACCTCCCCCCTGTCAGGTGATAAGAAGCGGCTTGCTAGCTCTCATGCATTGAAGGAGGCATGAGCTCGGCTCTAGGCTCTCGGCTAGCAGAGGGAGTGTAGCGCCCAGTATTACTTAGACAATTGGCACTGGGTGAAAAAATGGGATACAAAATCGTCGGATAAAAAAAAAAAAAGTATAATGTTTTCCATGTATAATGTTTCCATGCTGAATTTGTAAGGCAATACTGGTACAATATTTATGATAGTGATTTGATCTAACTCACATTATGGGAAAGCATCAGCCCTGATGAATGTGTGTGGACTGTATTGTATACAAGTAAAGGTCCCCTACCCTGGCCTCCCAGGTGGTCCAGGCATGTGCTTGATCAAGCGGCAGATGCTGAAGCGGGTTTCAAACTCTCCTGTGTTCTCAATGGTAAAGGTCTGTGTCCTCCTGCAGCCATAGACCAGTGGACCAAAGCTGATGCCACTTGTGGGTGTGATCTTGTACCTAAGAGGCAGATATAGTAGAGTACTCCCATTATTGGCCATTTTAGTCTACTTTCACACACAGACTAGTGCAGGTTATGAGATGATAATTTTAAATCATAAACGATGATACATTTGAAAACAAAAGAATACATCTTTGCGTTGATTGATTGAGACACAAAGACAGTGGATGTTCACATGGATTCAAATCAAACATTTGAATGACAATTATTTATCATCTATACAAATCCTTGTCATTTGAATGTGGGACACATTACACATAACAATCTACACAGGCAGAATACTACTCAAACCGATGTCAGTCGACTCATGCCATATTGATCCCCACAACAACATGGGCTGACCTGGAGAAGACTGACTGGATGGAAACCTTGACTGGAATAATGGCTATGGTCTCTCCTTTGTCCCCAATGCTTGGATCGATCACCTGCAGAAGTGAAAGTTTGGACAGAAGCTCAGACAGTAGCACAGGCATGGGATTAACTGTGCTACAAGATGCAAGCATGTATACTGAGACCATTAAAATTAAAAACGAAACGGCACTTGATGGGACACAAACATTCAAAAATAGGGCAACAGATAATTTGGACACTGGAAATTCAAATAATGTGGAAACACAGTACCTATGTTATAATTTGGCATTCTCATAGACTTACAATTAGAGTAGCCAATTATTTTTTACCCCATTTTTCTCCCCAATTTAGTTGTTATGCCAATTAATTCCTCCCTACATACACAAAAAGAGTGTCCGCCCTGGTGACTGGGAGGTCGGGGTTTGATCCCTGGCCGGGTCATACCAAAGACTAAAAAAATGGGACCCAATGCCTCCCTGCTTGGCACTCAGCATCAAGGGTTGGATTGGGGTAAGCCCCTGCAACAAACTAGTGTCATGTCCAGGGGGTGTACTTGTACATCAAGCTGCCTCACACTAAGGACACAGGAAATAGGCTGCTACCCTATGGGCCCCAGGGCACGGCAAGGCTTACTTACACACACATAATGATATATTTAGATTAAATATGTTATACATTTTGGATATCTGTGTTAAATCTGCCTCAACATTCAGAAATCACCCAGTTGAGTAGTTTTGTTATGTCAGGAGTGGACAAGTCTACGGAGCCCTATAGGGACATTATGTTGTTTTTGTTTTTTTAAGGGTTGTTTTTTTTAAGGGTGCAGGAAAAAACAAAGTTGGTGTATTCGTTTTTTAAGTGGGTGAAAAAAAAACTTTTTAGGTAAAAAAAAGTTTGACAATTTCATTTTTTTGTCATGTTGATTTTTTGTTTTCTTAAGTTTATCTCGTGCCCACGAGTTACAAAAAATAATCTGCATGACATTTTTTTCCCCATCAACTTTTTTTCCTTCCTTAACATCATCTCGTTCCCATGAGTTAGGAACTCATGAGAAAGAGTTCCTAACTCGTGGTAATGAGATAAACAAAACCAAAAAAAGATAGTCCAAAAACCTTTTTTCCCTTTTTTCACCCACTTCAACGAATTCACCAACTTAGTTTTTTTCATGCACCCTTTGGGTGAACTATCTTAAAGGGATAGTTCACCCAAAAATAATCTTATATTCTAACACCCCATGAAGCCTTGAATTCATGGCGATTTTTTGTTTTTGTCGCATTCCTAAGCCAATAATTTGATGACCGGCGGGAAGGTGCTAATGTCTCCAATAATGTCGCAGTTTATCAAATTATTGGCTTAGGAATGCAACGAAAACAAAAAAATCTCCATGAATTCAAGTCTCCATGGCATGTGTAATCGATAGAAAAAAAAGTAATTTTGGGGGTGAACAATCCCTTTAAGTAGTCCCTCATCTGTTTCCCTATACAGTACCTATAATATTTTCAGTTGGATACAAAGGAAAATGTGTTACTGAATTGCCCATTTAATCATAGCTGTAAGAAAATGTTTTGAAAACACACATGCTCTAGTTTATTTATGCTCTAGTCACTATAGAGCCAATGTTTTGGACTGGTAATGGATACAGATTCAATGCCAAATGTAATGATGCATGGGGAACTTTGTCCATGAATGCCCTGCTCCCTGATTAAACCATCAACCATCAGCAAGTTCAAACCTGGCAACGCAGAACAGGCTGATCTTTGAGCGAGACTTCCTTGTTGTGCTTGAAGAGAACTTGCACTGCTGTGGACCTCTCTGTGGGCAGCAGGGTGCCATGATGGGGGGAAATGGTGAAGATGGAGGCCAAGCGTTGCTGACACAGGTCTGTCCGCTCTAAAGTGAATCTTGAGAACAAAATAGAGAGTAAAACCAGGACCGAAATTGGGCATACTGTAGGATTGTCTATGGGTGGATCCAGCTACAGTATCTCTAACATCTCATGAATGTGTGCAGAATGTTTAATTTAAGCTTATTCGCTTTGTGGATACATGCATGTTATTGGTGCTGCAATTCAGCAGTTGACCTGACTGTTCCAACTCACTTGTAAGCTATTTCATATTTTCCTTTGTTCTTCAAGTTGACAAACCGCTTCACCTCTTCAGACACCTTGATGGTTCCAAAGTCCAGGCCACCATTCGCTCCTGGGTCAGGAGGAATGACATACAGCTCTAAATATTACCCGTACTTCCTTAGATTTATTTAAAACATAGATACAGTACAACATTGAATGTGGTGTGTGTGTGTGTGTGTGTGTGTGTGTGTGTGTGTGTGTGTGTGTGTGTGTGTGTGTGTGTGTGTGTGTGTGTGTGTGTGTGTGTGTGTGTGTGTGTGTGTGTGTGTGTGTGTGTGTGTGTGTGTTAGTGTGTTAGTGTGTGTGTGCGTGCACTCACCACTGGCATAAAGCCCAACTCAGCTTCTTAATTTAAAATCTAGCCCAAATATGTTACCCCCAGCATACAAACGCACAACAAACCTGCACTGAACAAGAGATCACCATAAGTACCTTTAGGAAAGGCAATGTCCAGAGCTACATCGTACGCTTCAGCAATGATGTGCATGTTCTCAGTGTGCACAATCCCAAGAATGTTCTCCATATCTGACACCTGAGACACAATATGCACGCGCACACACGCACACGCGCGCACACACGCACACGCACACACACACACACACACACACGCACACACACACACACACACACACACACACACACACACACACACACACACACACACACACACACACACACACACACACACAAATGTTGAAATGACCTATTTGTATCAACTTTTAGTCTTATTAAATTAAAACAAATGCCTTACATCCTATTATGCTTATTGACTATTGAAATTAAAGCATCTACCGGTACTACAGTCCAGTAGAAAATTAAGTAATTACTTAATTAGCTTGTACCTAAAAGTAAAAATCGTCTTAAAACAGTTTAATCAAAAAAGAAAATTCCGGGACTAGGCATAACACTTCAGCTGAAACGTTAGTGAACTAAATTGGTATGCAGCAAACTACAGCGTTGCACTGGGTCTCTGCACTCTACAGACTTCCCTGTACACCCGTGACATCCAAGAGTGAATTTCTACAGCCCCCGATGCATATGCTACTTCCCCATTACCTCCAGGCGTACGGTGCGCTTGATGTTGATGGGCTTCACGGCTCTGAGGTAGAACGTCAGGCAGAAGGAGGAGTTGGGCGCGATGACGCCACGCTCCTGGGACACGCTGAACTCGCCACCCAGCTCCTCCAAACCGCTCAGCCTCCAGGCCGCTGGCAGAGAGGTCTTGTTACGCAGCGTCACACTGCGGCTGTCCTCCCTAGGAACGAGGAGGACGACAGTTGGGGTGGGGGGGGTGAAGCAGAAAAGAGAGACAAAGAGTGTATGGAGAGGGGAAGGGTAGGAAAGGGGGGGTAGAGGAGGGAAGCATGACAGTGAGTTTTCAGAGAAGAGTTCATTGGCAGAGGGAGGGAAGGGAAGACAGGAGAAAATGATGATACTAAGACACTAGTGAGTGAGTGCACCTCACTTCCTTCAAGGATTCCGTTACGTATCCCAACCTACACAGTACAATCGTCAAGAGTTAATTTAAACCTGAGAGTGCGAAAATGGGCACTTACAGGTCCATTTGCTTCCTTTTGCACACTCTCCGAGTCACTAATGTGTAAAGGGTGTGTTTGGCTCCATTCATACACTCTCCGAGTTAAATGAATACACAGGATTTTACCGTGTAAGGTTGTGTGCTGCCCTCTGATACCTGTGCAGCAGAATCCTGTCAAAGTGCAGCTGCTTGCGGTCCAGCTCCAGCTCTGGACGGACCCCCCAGCAGGAGAGGTGGATGGTGACAGGCTCCGGGTTGTCCTTGATACAGCACACCAGAGTGTCCTCGATCCGCCCAACGCTGGTGGGGTACGCCCACACAGTCAACTCCTGGTGGGAGACAAGCAGAACATAGCCCAGTGTTAGGTCACATATACATTGCCCAGTAGTGCACGTGCGTGCGACCATGTTGAGTGTATCTGCCTAAACTAGCTCACAAGCTACGTAATAATTAATAGAAAGTAGGCAAATTTGGGTTCTCTTCCACCCCTCTACCTGCTTGTCATCGGGTTGGAGGGTCATGGTCGGGGGGTCTAGGAGGTAAGTGGCCGCCTTGGTGTCATGCTGGAAGCAGAAATGGACCTCAGCCTCGAGAGCCGAGCTGTTGTGGATCACCAGCCTCGCCATGTTTTCTGGGTACTTCTTCTCCTTGTACCTGCACAGACGCACAGACACACACACACACACACACACACACACACACACACACACACACACACACACACACACACACACACACACACACACACACACACACACACAGGTTCAGAGATGCCTAACAAAATGAGATAATGTTAAACAAAACACTGGTCATCTTTTCTTTATCTCACCCGTCTCTGGTCTTGCCGCAGAGCAGCGGTCCAAACTCAAACACGCCTGTGTTTATAACATATGCCTTCTGGAGCCCTTCGTCCACATGAGACAACCTCTTATTCAAGGCAAACAGAGTCCTGAGACAACACACACAGGGAACAGCTAGTACTATGGATCACTTAGGAATACAGACAAAATTCGACTAAATCTGATACTATCCTCCCCATAACCTCTTTTTCCTCGACTTGCAAGGTTAAAAAAAATAGCGACACATAAAATAGGTTAATAGTGGCCGATATTAACCATTCATGAACCCTAGCGTCCTTATTCCGGGCATGTCATAATAGCCGAACATTCGGCGAAAATAGCCGACCTACACGCTTACAACGTATCGCCTTGCAATGCCTTGTGAGCTTATAGATCGGCTATTTTTGATGAGATTTGGGGTAGAGGGAAAAAAGGAGCGGGTTAAACAGACCCCTAGGGGACCCCAGTCAAATAAGTACATAGGCAAGTCAAGGTAAGGCAAGGCTAGTGTATTTGTATTGCACATTTCAACAACAAAGCAGTTCAATGTGCTTTACATAAAACAATAAGCAAAAGAAACACATTATAAGGGTTTAAGTGGTTAACTGACTTGTAGTCCCTGCTGATGGAGGGGAAGTGGCACACTCCTCTGCAGAACAGCTGGTAATGTCTCCTGGTGCCCACAAGCTCAAAATTGAGGGTCTCTTCGAACCTCCCTGGGATGTCGGAGTGGAACCAGAGCTTCAGTGTGACTTCTCCATTGGCCGGTACTGTCCAGCGGAACATCGTCAGTCTGTACACACACAAGCACACACGAGTACATACTGTATGAACACACAAACATAAGCACGTACAGAAAGAAAAGCACAAAAGATATAATCCTGATTTCCCTGTTCCGTAAAAAAGAAAAGTAAAGAAAATCCACAGTAGCTGTGCCTAGAGGCTGTGCTGCTCCAAAATACCATCATTTAGAAGCAACAAGCAAGTCAGTGGAAGTTTTGGCCAACAAGTGGCACTAGAGGAAAGGCCATGGGGTCAACAAAATCAATAGGGCTCATCCTGCGATCTACAATCAAATAAATGATGACATATCTTGTGTGCAGTGTTTTGGCCTGAGAATTGCGCTGGAGGAGAGGTCATGGGGTCACTCAAATGTTAGGGTTCATCCTCTGGGGAACATGAATGTGCTCAGAAAGTTTCATGGCAATCTTCCGGTCAGATTTAGAGATATCTTGTGTGCAAGTGGAAATTCAGAGCTAAGGGTGATGCTAGAGGAAAGGCTGTGGTGGTCACAAAAATCAATAGTTCTTCCTCTGGTGAGCATGAAGGTGCACTGCAAATTCCATGGCTATCCAGCCTGTAGTTTTCAATTTATTGTGTTGTGCTGAACGAATGGATGGACAGACCAACAGTGCCTTCCTTAGAGCGACACTAAAAACCTTGGAAGATGCTGTTTTTGTCAACAGTTTTTATTAACCGATTTAGACCTGATTCTGACCTGAGGCAGATTCTAAAAACGCCTTCTAAATCTAGTTTTCTGAAAAACTTCTAATATTTATTCTCAAAAATGAAATGATGTTGCTATATACAGTACATACTGTAGCAACAACAACCCCCAAAAGTGGTCCCCGGATTGAAAGGTATAGTTATATATAGGGGTTCCCGGTCTAAATGGGTTGTGTGTGTGTGTGTGTGTGTGTGTGTGTGTGTGTGTTCATGCCTAGTGTCATGTGAGTCTCCGGGGCGGCGTGCTGGATCAGTGTGGTCAGACAGAGCGGAGACGGAGGACAGTGTAGGAGAGGGGTCCGCGCTCCTCCCTCCTCTCTTGGCCGACATCCGTCTCTTGTCCCTCTGACTGTCTCTGTCTTTCTTGTCCTTGTCATCTTTGTCTTTTGCTCCTGCGGCTGTCTTCTTCCCACGACCTTTAGAAGGGGTGACCCTCACCTCCTCCTGTAGAACATACACACACACACACACACACACACACACACACACACACACACACACACACACACACACACACACACACACACACACACACACACACACACACACACACACACACACACACACACACACACACACACCACTCTCATTACAAAAAATGCTTTGTGCATTTTGTCAATGTGTGAGTGTTTGCGTGTGGGTACCCAAACACACCTTTGTGGGTGGTGCAAGTGTATCCGTATTGGCCTCCGCGCACGTCTTGTCGTCCCCAAACTCCTCAGAGCTTGAGGGGACCAGGAAGGTCAGGCGGTCGCAGGTCAGCTGACCACGAGGCGCCGCCCTCTCCTCGGGAAGAGGAACAATGGAGAAGGTTGTGGGAGGAGGGATGGGTGGGCCACTGGGACCCAAACCCAAAGCATCCAACACCTGAGGAGAGCAAAGAGAGGACAACATAGACATGGGCAGAGATCACTGCACACTAACATGGAGGAGAGAAGGTTTTGTCAGCTATCCACTTGTAACTAACACAAATCGAATCATGTGGCTTTCAGGATCCACGTGGGAGCAGCATGGCTCCAATGTGGATCTATAGATCTTCATGTGACCAGCCTGTGACGTCAGCCATCTATGATGTCAGTTGTCTATGACATATCTATGAGGTAAGCCTCGAAATTTTGGCAAGGTTTCAGCCAGATCCGAACCCCTTGTACTGCCATTGAAAAATTACATTTAAATATTTAAAAACGTACAAAACATGTGAAAAACTATTAGTGGTGTGGCTGTACTTCTTTGT
>NC_139943.1:26626409-26641409 GCF_963454915.1 Gymnoscopelus microlampas
TTTTCTAAAATGATCAATGTTTTATTTAAATGTATTTATATATGCTATGCTCCAATTGCTGTTCAGCACTTTGTAATTCCTGCTTTAAAAAGTGCTATACAAATAAAGTTATTATTATTATTATTTTACCTGTAGTCTTTCTGCCAGGATTTCAACCAGCAGCTGTTCCGGCAAGAGATGACTGAGATTGATTCCCACTTGGTTCAGAATCACACTCTGAGTTTGACCACCCTGCACATCAGACATTACATACAATTGGTTTATTTTAATCCGTCCAGAGTATTGTACATGTTCCCTGTTTTTGAGTGGTGCCAACCACTCCTATATCTGACTTTGTCCGTGTGCCCGTGTGTCCGTCCGTCCGTCCGTGTGTCCGTCCTTGACCAATCAGCACAGCTGATTAATTGGTCAAGCTTCACGTGACACGTGACAATATGTTGTCACGTGTCACGTGACAACATATTGTTGCTGATTGCAACACAAGGATGCAACCAGTTACACTTTAGAAGGCACCACTCTCTTCACACTGGGTGTGATTTTTTTCATTTATTTATTAGTTTTATTTTGTCATAAACAAAGCGCTAAGTAGAAAGCGCTAAGTACAGTAGAGTAAAAGGCTAAAAATACTTTTTACATTCTAATTTCATCCTGTGTTCTGATGGTGTGCAAATACTGTGTAGCAGCAGTTTAGTAAGCCAATAATAGTGGCACTTCTACAGTGGCTCTCTGAATCATACACTGTAGCCCTGTGTGAAAGTGCTGTAAACAACAGCCACCCCCAGAGGACTTGAACAGAACCTGAGAAACGGTGGTTACTGAGCCCCCAGTCTTCTTTGGAGCCCTGGAGTCAGCACTGTGTCTGCCGTCCTCTGTGTGTTTAGCTAACGCCTCAATGCTGAGGGTCCCCACAACAGGAGATCCGTCAGGAGCCGGAGCTGTGATGAGTGCAGCAGCAGGGACAGGAACAGTGGCCATTGTGTCTTGAGAAACCTGGGCTGTACACACACACACACACACACACACACACACACACACACACACACACACACACACACACACACACACACACACACACACACACACACACACACACACACACACACACACACACACACACACAGATCATCTAAAGGCTTCAGAAGCACAGCACATGCGTATACAAGATCACAATACAAACACAAAAACAAATCATTTTTTAAAAATTCAATGCAGACATTTTTTTGTCTCTGTTTGTGTCTCTCTTACCGGCCTCCTCTGCCTTCTTTTGAGCATGCTCTGTAACAGCACATTCGTAGAGCTGTCTGGCGTTCAGACTGGCCGGTGAGGTGCCACTGGTCAACGCCTCTGTGACCACAGCATCAACGCTCAGACACACCCCGCCATAGTGATGTGCCAGGGCTGCCGCTGTACTGCTCTTACCTGGGAACAGGAGAGGACCACCGCACACCCGTGTCATACTGGGATTATACTGTAGGCCAGTGGTTCTCAAACTTTTTGTCAAAATCTCAAGGCACACCTGCAGTAGCCGATCTACGAGCTCACAATGCGTTGTGAGCTTGAAGCTATTTTATTTATTTTTTAATTCTTTTTTTTTTAAGTCACCTCACTCACCTATAACCCAAAATAGGGCCGTCAGGTTGAAAGTGCTGTTGTTGTTCATTATTTTTGCGTATAGAATTTGCCTCTGTAATGGGAACTGAGTGTGCACAAAGTACTGATATAGCAAAGAAAATAAATTTAAAAAATAAAATAATCCACCAGTGTGCCTCAGCATACCGTTTGGGAACCACTGACATTTCCACTGACATTTCCAGCCATTCAGATTAGGTTCTTAGATACCATACACATTCATACATTCATACTAAACATCCCCTGCGTGCAATGACAGTTATGCCTGACCTAAGTAATACTATTGTGTCACGATCCTGTGCGCCGAGCGCTAACCCCACCTGTCAGAGGTGCCCCGTGCACAATGAGAGCGACGCCTCTGCGGTTGCGTGCCGCCAGACCCTCGGGCGACATGTCGAGGCCCATGTGACGTGCAATAGCTCTGGAGACAGGAGTTGTCTCAAGCTGTCCAAGACCATTCCCGCTCTCCTTTCTTGTCATCTCTGGATGGTTGAGAGACAGATATTGCAGATATGAGGGTTAAAATGAGAGGTACATTATCAGGAATAAAGCAAATACCTTTCATTCATGTTTAACATCAATTTTATGTGTGTGCATGTGTGTGACTGTGTGCGTCAATGTCAATTGTACAGAATAATACTGTTAAAAGTACAACTCAAAGCCACTTTCAAACATCAACACACAAAGAGCTTTGATGTCTTTCTTTCATTCAGATCAGTTTTCATTATTCCTGAGACATACCATAAGGTGCTCCTTCCGTAGAATCCAGAGACACCTTTTCCTTGCCCTGTGATTGGTCAGGGATCTGTTCCGGCCCCTGCTTCTCCTCCTGCCCATCCCTCTTTTCAGCACACATCTCTTCATTACAGAAGTTAGAGGTCACAAGCTCTACAGTACAGAGGTAGATCAGAAACACACAACTGTCCATGATTATTTCCTTTTTTTTGTAAAATAACTGATTGCAATTCATATCCCAGATAATTGCATTTTAAAAGGAAAGTAACAGTACACATTGTGTGTGTGTGTGTGTGTGTGTGTGTGTGTGTGTGTGTGTGTGTGTGTGTGTGTGTGTGTGTGTGTGTGTGTGTGTGTGTGTGTGTGTGTGTGTGTGTGTCACACGTGCGCATGCGTGCAAATGGAACCAAATGGAACCAAATGAACCCGTAATGAGCACTCAGGATTTGACAGTGTACCATGGTGTGCTGGTTGTGAATAGTGCTCTTTGAAGTGGTCCAGCATCTCTGGAGGAAGACCTTCTCCAGGACTCCTGGGAGGAAGCAGCAGGAGGTTCTTCTCATCATAACCCTTCATCACACGTAGGATCTGCATGGATAGAAACACCAGAGAGGGTTGGACAAGCGCCATTAGTCTGGACTTAGAATATGCAGGTATGTTTTTCTACTGTTACTATTATCATCTTTATTATTTTTGTCTCCGCCAGGCCGAAGGGCATGGCGAGAGAGTATGTTTTGACCGATGCAACACACAAACAACACACGAATCGGTACACAGTATCTCTATAGTCATGTGATCAACACGGATCTGTCCGATTTTCCATATTCCATCCTGATTGGCTAAGATTGGCTTCCAAAGTTTGCAGGATTGGTTAGTTTTGAACAAAATGCCTCAAATCATGAACACAGCATGCGATTTCCGTGAGATTTTCCACGTAGATTCCCACTTGGCCCAGGAAGAAATGCCGCTTGAAAACGTTCACATCAGCCTCATGGTGGCGCTATAACAGGCCGATTCACGTTTTTACCTATACCTGCACCGATCTGCGTGAAACTGCACGCACACTCCCTAGAGGCAAAGGAAAAATCATTGCCCTGCATTTTTCACATCTGCCTTTTAGAGCGCCACCAGGAGGCTGACTTTTGTAAAATAACTGTTTTCCTCTTACTCCTTCAGATTCTGTCCAAAAAACACGCAAATCGGTACACAGTATCTCTATAGTCATGTGATCAAGATGGATGTGTCCGATATTTTATATTCCATCCTACTTCCCTAACATTGGCTTAAAAAGTTTGCAGGATAGGTCCGTTTTGAACAAAATTCCTCAAATCATGAACGCAGTGTGCGATTTCCCTGAAATTTTGTACACACATTCCCACTAGGGCGAGGAAGAAATGCCCCCCTTTTCACATTGGCATGTTATAGCGCCACCAGCAGGTCTAATTTAGCAAACCACATTTTTGGAACTAAATCATGAATGCAGTGTCCGATTGCTGTGAAAAGCCTAAGAAGAAATGGAACCCTTTACACATTGGCCTATTATAGCGCCACCAGGAGGCCATAATAACCTACCTGACCTGGCGGAGACTTGTGCTCCGAGGAGCACTTTTTCTAGTTTTTATAATGTTCCAGTTCTAATTTTGTCTGCTCATTTCTTTGTGTCATCACTTCCATGTTCACTTGTTTAATCTGTATCCTGACTGAGTTCTCCATCCTGATTGGATACAATTGGTATCCCGACCTGAAAATACAATTTCTGTTTAATAAAGAGCTGGAGAGACATGGAGACTCCTGTTACTGAACAAACACTCCATGGCAATGAGTACTATCAGAAGAGCTATTTAACACTGTAGCAATTGAATTGAAGGAGTTAAAGGGATTGTAGGCAAGTTCAGAGATAAAAAAAAGAAAAAAACTGTTGTCAAACACCGCCCCTCCAGCAGTTTGTTTCCCCGACCACCTTCTAAACGGGCCATGCCGAAAATAGGTTGCTTTATTCGGATACAATGCGTGTCACTGCCCGCCCCTGCCGGTTCTCTGAATTTTTATTTTTAAATAGGCTCTGTCATGATAAATGATGATCATGTCCTAATGGAAGGTTGTGCCATGCCTTCGATTGCCTTATATGTCATCACCAGTACTTTGAATTGGATGCGACAATCTTACCCGTCTATCGCTCACACACGTAAGTCATTCTGGTCAAGAGACTCTGTGCCAAATGACCGAATTGTATAAACAAAGTGAGTTTTGCATCACTACCCAAATTAAATCTCCATGTTGTCTTTTTTTGTTTTTGTAACAAAGGCCTGCCAGCACAAGGACATTAGAATGAAGGTCTTGTTAACATTTGTTGACCAAATACATTCAAATCCCTCCATTCGTATTATTTTGATTTACCCAACCCAAGCATCATGGACACAGGACAATTTTGAATGACACACCCAAGTGTAACAAGTGTAACACGTGCAGGGGTGGAATGAAGTACACACATACGTACGGGCAAATTGTCTCAACCCCAAACAGCTTATTCTGCTGTTGCTATTGTTTGGTGGATTGGATGATGGAAAAAAAAACATCTTCACAAATATACAGAAAAGTAAAAAAGTATGCTGCATTGAAACGACATTTATAGCTACAATATATACTAAGTTACTTATGTATTATGTAACTCATTAGTATCAACTACTCATCGGATGTCAAGGTACATCAAGGTGGGTGTGTCCAGGTGAGTAGCTGTCATAAGAACAGTGTGACAGCCTGCTCCTCACCAGACAACTAACCACATCTTTATCCTGCTCTGTGAGTCCTGCTTCAGTTAGACAACCAGGTCACACAGATGACTCAGCTACAGAGTGGATATTATGACAACAACTGAACTCTGCCCTGCACTCTTCTCTACTTGAACTGAAGAAACAACTTGTGAAAATGGTGAAGAGGAGCCCATTTAAGACCCCCATCTCCCTCTCCCTCTTCCTCATCATCATTGCTGCTCTTCAATTGGAGGCGTATGAACCGATAAAAACGTTTCACTATGTGGAAGAGAGGAAAAGCTGGTCTGATGCTCAACAGCACTGCAAGGAGAAGTTCACTGACTTGGCTTCTGTTAGGGGTCACAGACCAGACCTGCTGAATGAGTTGGCGAAGGTCAAAGCCGAAAGTGTGTGGCTCGGTCTGTACAGAGACCCTGGGAACGTGTGGAGGTGGACCGAAGAAAGGTTAGTCTTGTAACCACTTTCAGCCTGATATCAGCCTGATATCCCATTTAAAGGTGACATAAAAAATAAAAATAAACAATTTTCAAACATTTTAAAGTATAAGATATGGAAATATGGTTAAAGCTAATTGTTACATTATCATGAAAAACATACATTTCTACAAACAAGTATTTGCTTGTGTAGTGACACTCCTGAATGTCAGATAGTCAGAGCAGAGTATTTTACAGAGGAGACGCTTCAAGTGACACAAACTGGGCAACTGGAAATGAGGCTGAAATGAGGAATTGTACCCGTGTGATGTACTCTGATCGTATGTGGTACAATATTAAATGTTCTGAGTCATGTAGTTTCTACTGCTCTGATGGGGACAATGTCGTATATGAGTCTAAAAGGTTGTCCTGGCTTGATGCCCAGGAGAGCTGTAACAAGTTGTCCATGGTCTTAGCCACTGTCACGCAAAGCAACCACCATGAGTTCAATAGAAAAGGCTGGATTGGACTGCATATACCCCCTAACACACCTGGAAGTGACACATCTAAAGACATCTGGCAATGGACTGGAGAGGACTCTGACTATAGGAATTGGGCTCCGGGACAGCCGTACCTTGAGAGCTGTGGCTCCCTGTACATTGACATTAACACGTGGTACAGTAACAGTTCACCTTGCTCTGATAAACGTCAATTCATCTGTTTCGTTGACAACCTGATCCTGGTGAAGGAGAACAAGACATGGGAGGAGGCTCTGGATCACTGCAGGGCCATCGGCAGCGTTGACCCCACCCAACATAATCATTACCGTGACCACCAGTATGACCTGGTGAGCCTGCAGTCTGAGGACGACCACCGCTACGCCAGGGACAAGATCCAGGAGGCCACGACCAATGAGGTTTGAGGATTTGGTTTGAGGGATCATATTGTGGCTAGAGAGAGAGGGTATGTTTTTCCAAAAACGTTTGTCGAAATGAATGCAGGAAACAGTTTTTTTTTTCTTGCTTTCTTTTATTTTGATGATAATTTGTTGAAACCGTCATACTTTGTTATAAGTCTTAATTGTCTTATGTTGGATTTGTGACCACACCCCACATTGAGTTGAATTTATTGTATGTAACCCTAACACTAGCCCTAATATTAACACTAATCCTAACCCAATGGTAATTTCAACACTAACATTAACAGTAATCTTGGCAATAAAGTTTGTTTCATTCAGAGTCTAAAATAATGTTTAAATAAATGACATAAAGTCAGCATATACTGTAACATAAGCTTGGAAAGTAATAGTACGGTTGACTAAATCTAATCTGAGTCCTAATTAAAGCACAGTAACACTTGTGGGAAAATGTTTGACCTCCTTTGCTATCCATGTTGTCCCCAGGCGTGGACAGCTCTGCGTTTCCTGGCGGGCGAATGGCTCTGGGTGGACGGGGAACCACAGCAGTACCAGAACCTGCCACTCTGTCCGGCCTGGGGGAGGCGCTGTGGAACCCTACCCAAAGACCACACCACCCAGTGGGAGACCAGGGACTGCATGGAGAGAAGGAACTTCCTCTGCATCAAATCCCCAGCAAAACAGACAGAGGGCTAGTAGCCAGAAATTGTCAGGAATTTGTGGTCATTGTCTCCACCAGGCCGAAAGGCATGGTATGGCGAGAGAGTATGTTTTACCCCCTGTCCGTCCGTCTGTCCGTCTGTCTGTCCGTCTGTGGACAGCTAATCTCCCACACCGTTGGCTTGATCACAGCGAAACTGTGCACACACTCCCTGGATGCCAATTCAGAACCTCTGCCCCAATTATTTTTACATGGCCCTGTTATAGCGCCACCAGGAGGCCGCTTTTTGCAAAACACATTTTTTCACAGTATTCCTAGAGATTTTGTCCAAACATCACGCAAATCGGTACACAGTATCTCTATAGTCATTACACAATACAGGTCTTTCAGATTTTTCATATTCCATCCTGATTGGCTAAAATGGCTTCCAAAGTTTGCAGGAGGGCTCCCAAAGTTTGCATTCCCACTATGCCAAAGTTTGCAGGAGGGCTCCCAAAGTTTGCATTCCCACTATGCCGAGGAAGAAATGCCACTTGAGATTTTTCTAATCAGCCTCATGGTGGCGCTATAACAGCCCGATTCGTGTTTTTACCTATAACTGCACCAATCTGTGTAAAACTTTGTATGCGCACTACCTAGAGGTCAAGGAAAAACCTTTGCCCTGCATTTTTCACATGTGCCTTTTATAGCGCCACCAGGAGGCCGACTTATGTAAAATATATTTCTTTACATTACTCCTTCCGATTTTATCCAAATTTCACGCAAATCGGTACACATGATCTCTAGTCATGTGATCAAGACGGATCTGTTTAATGAGAAGAAATGGCACCCTTTTCACATTGGCCTATTATAGCTACTATTTCTTTATTTTTAAGAAGACAGGAAGGGAGTTAGTTACCTTTTCCTCCTCCAGGTATTGTGTGTCAAACTCCAGAGAGTAGAAGTCAATGGGGAAGGCGCAGGGGTTCCTGACGGTGACCTCTGCCTTGTCCCCAGCACTGAGGGGCAGACAAGGCCCCAGCCCCAGCACGTCGGGACACCACTCCAACCTGGGCTCCTCACCATGCCCCTGGGCCATGATCACCACCCGCTGGCTGCTCTGAGCCACACACACCACTAGCTGCTTGCTGTAGGCACGCTGCACACGCGCACGCACACGCACACGCACACACACACACACACACACACACACACACACACACACACACACACACACACACACACACACACTTTACAGAAGCTGATCCCATCCAAGAAATCACATGGCAACAGTGAGGGAGCTAACCAGGGTCCAATGTGTAAAACAAAACAGAAGGGGGGACAATGTCTTAACCATTTAAGCCAGACAGTAATACGTACCTCGACGAAGTGTATTTGTTGTATGAAACACTTTACATCGCAAGGCATTGTGAGCTTGTAGATCTGCTATTTCTGCCATTTTTGGAAAGATAAATATCTAAGCTAAGTGGAAATGGAGTTAACCATCGGTATTTTACATGTACACAGTGCTGTAACATACTGGCTCTTCCTAATCCTTACCCCCTCTGCAGGGCTGAACTTGACCTGAACGTTGACTCTGTCTTTGGGGTAGAGCAGTCCGGAGGAAGGTATCATCTCAAACACCACCGGGGGGGGACACTGCTCCAGCAAGGCTTTTTTACGCAGGTGGAGAGGCAGGAACTTGTCAGGCTGAATGAAATGATGGGCACAAGGCACAGAAGACTATCTCACATACTTCTTTAGCGTGTGTCTTACAGTACGTCTATACTGTATCAATGAATTAAGAGATGTAAATGTGTTATATTCTTTTAATATTATTTTTTTCTGTGAACTACATAAAGGGATACAACAGCTCTTTTGCTATGAATGACCAATCAAAGACGTTTTTACAAAGCTGTCGATCTAAAATACATTTAGTGTTTATCTGGCCAAGTAAGGCTAGGAGGAAAGAACGTGACAGTCATTTTCAATACCAATGTGTTCAAAATAGAAACTTCACACAACACCATACTATGTGGAGTTTCTATTTCGATATATATATATATATATATATATATATATTTTTTTTTTTTTTTTTTTTTTTTTTTTTTTGCATTCATTGGATTTTTTGGGGTGTGCAGATTTCCTGTATTACTGCCGAATACCAATTCTGCAACTATAATTTGGGGACCTGTTTCAACCTTGAAATCTTGTTTCAACTCAAAATTGAAATCGGCTGTGTGGTTAGTACCGTCTTGTTACTAACTCATTAACCTGAACTCAGTGGTGATGTCAGTACCTTCAAGGATGCTAACTCATAAACATGAACTCAGTGGTGTGGTTGGTACCTTTTTGGTTACTATGAACCTGAACTCAGACTCAGCAGTGTGGTTAGTACCTTCTTGCGAGGTTTCTTCTCCTCAGTAATACTCCAGTGACAGGGCACAGCCTCATGGTTGAACAGTTGTATTGTTATCACCTGATGGTAGAGGGTAAATAAAATGGGTTTTTACCATGATCCAGATGAATACTCATTTCAGTTTGACTATGGCAGGATGCATTACCCCAGGTACCCCGCCATGCACCCCCAGATACCATGGGTACCTGGGGCAGAAAGCTCATAACAAGAGTCAATTGCAACTGCAGATTAAGCTGTTTGGCATTGGCAGAAAAGATTTGTCACATTACCCACAAAAGCATGTTCCTTACAAATGGGGCAGCATTTAAAAGGGAACTAAAAAGGCTTTCCAAAGGTATAAGAGTTGTTGCCAAGAAGCATTGTTGCAATAGAGAAATAATCTACCAAACACAAATTTCCAAACTTTTGTGCTATGCTAGTTTTTTATTTAATTATTATAATTACTAGAGGTCCGGGCGCTTTAATTATTATTATTATTTCACCTGACACATGCCACATTGCACTCTGTCAAACAGTAGTTGATCTGTCAAAACGGTAAGGACTGGCATGGTTACCACTGCACACAGGCGCACCTGCACAGTAGGACCTCCTGTCACCTGTCAATCAAAAATAAATCCATTATTCAGAATTAAAATGCAATACAAGTTTTGATTATAATTGATTGTATCAGTTATCAGTTTCATCAACTACATTTGATTCTTCCCTATGTGCAAAACTGTGCCTTTACAAGAACACTCCATGTTACTTCATATGTTTGTTAGGTAGAGAGTGACTGTTATGTGGGAGTGCACGTGTGAATGTGTATGTGCAATAGAGGATATGCGTGTGACATCATCATCAAACCAGGAAGTTATGCAGGAATGCCTACTGAGTGTCAAAAAAATACTTTGTGGCCTTGACAGCCCATGCATCCAAACAGAAAAGTCATATCTGATTGCATTAAACAACATTAAACAATGTTAAACTCATTTTGCATGTTTCTTTGCCACTCGATTTGCCACTCGATGTGCCATTCACTTTAAGCATGCGCATATCCTCTATTGTGCATGTACCTGTATGGGCATGATAACACTGACGCCACCCATCTCCAAGTTGGCTCCTCTGGGATCAAACTTAACAGTGAACGTCTGTGTCTCACAGTGGGGCAAGTTCCTCACTCTCTCAAAGTCTGAACTGAAACCTTATGAGGAAAATAGTAAAATGTTTCATTTACAAAGAGTGGAAAGACAATGCAGGAGTGAAATGAATACCCACAACAATCAAAAAGAAAGAAACCAGTTGAGAAAAACAAGTTGTCTTTGTGTGTTTATGGCAGTATGCAGCCTTACTGTCTGTAATGGGAGGCACTTGCAGGCCTGTTCCCTTGAATTGGAATTACCCTTTGTTTTTCTCTCTCCCTACCTTTAAGTAGTTTCTCTGAGCATTCATCAAAATTAGGTCAAGACGGATTGGATGTTAGAAAACTAACGAGCCAATCAGAGCTCCTAGTTGTTGAACAGTCATGAGTAATGACTGTCTTTGTGCTGGTGATTAGCCACAACAGAATTTCACCCAGATAATGTCTCCAACAAAGTCCGCAATACGACTACAGTAAATCACAAAGGCAGTTTTAATAGCATTGTCTGTCTGGTTCAAAGGTACAGTTGTTACCTGTGCCAGCTAGAGATTTGTGGTTTGCACGGAAAGACACGGCTACAGGTCCAGTGTTGATGATCTTAACCGCGTGAGTGAGGACTTCACCGTGAATGACGTAGCCAAAGTCCAGCACATACTCTGGCAGCAGGAACCTGGACAGAACTGGGAGTTTATATACACAGTGACATCCAACATGCAGTATCCATTGATCATTTGCAACCATTCTAGCGGTGTGTGTGTGTGTGTGTGTGTGTGTGTGTGTGTGTGTGTGTGTGTGTGTGTGTGTGTGTGTGTGTGTGTGTGTGTGTGTGTGTGTGTGTGTGTGTGTGTGTGTGTGTGTGTGTGTGTGTGTGTGTGCTCCACTGCCATGTGGAACAAGAGCAGAGAGAGTACAGTGAGCCAATAATCTTTGGGAACAGTTTTCCTAGGTGGGGAACGGATAGAGAGAAACCTGGGGCCTGTACTATGAAGCTGGATTTGGGGTTTAGCAAGGTAACTTCAGCTTCAATGGAGGTTCACTTCTTACCAGGGAACATCACCTTCGTAATTATGCTGTAGTTATGTTCAACACATCTAAAAGTACCACCTCCTGACAAATCAATTCTCTTGGAATCCCGGAGCTTGGTGCACACGTAGATTGCAAAAAAAACTTTTTTTTAATTTTTCATGAGGTATACATTCTTGTCAGACAGAGTGAGTTACTGTATTATTAGTGTCAGCTTTTGAGCCCTGATTGATGTCAAAGCAATATCAAAGCCATTTCATTGTGCTTTTGTATACCCATATCATCCTAATGTAAGATATGAAATAATAGCCTAACGGGAGCGCTTTCTCTGTGTATCATCTTCTGTAACTACATGTGAAATATTTTTTTTGTCCAAGCTTCTCACAAATTGCAGTAACTGTAAATAGGTGGGACCAGTGCCACGTGCCCCTCTATCATCTCCCCCAACTAGAGCTTGGGGAGCCGTCCACTGTGCTGGATTGGCTTGGCTTGGCTGTTTCCCCTTAGTTTGCCACTGTGCGTGTGTGCGTTCGAGCGTGCGTGCGTGCTGTAGTTGTTCTGAGACCTGCTGAGCTTGCGCCACCTGCTGTTGGAACTTGGCATATTCCCTAGCTCCAGTAGACTGTTTGTGATGGTGGCAGCATTCTCTTTGACCAGCAGTCTATCAATTTCCTGATGCAACAGTTCTTCATACTAAAGAGAGCAATGTATAGAGAGAAAAGAGAAAGGGTGAGAGGGGCTGGCATAAGCCGAGTTGCTAAAGCCAAATTCAATGCTTTCAATGCTTTAAAAGCTAAAAACAATTGTTCAAAAGCCAACGTTCATTTGAAGATCAGTTAAAACTCCTAGCGAGAGAGAAGAGATATAAGTGAATTTAACTGAAAGTGATTATGAGAGAACCACAAAGTGAGGAAGACAGAGGAACTGAGCAACCATGAAAAACATACAATAGTTAATGAGAGGACACAAAGAACAAGCAAGAGCTTTCAGCTTGCTGCTCTGTGTAACAGCAGAGTGGAAACAGAAGGCCGTATACCTACAGTAGGAGACTCGAGGATGTTCTTGGAAGAACACAAAAGCAAAAACAAATCAGTAATTAATGAGTACATAATATACAGTATAATGAGAATAGCAGAAAAAAATTGTATTCATATTTAGGATTTGTGTGGAAGTCTCAGATACAAGCCCAAGCTCATCCTTACTGATTTAATTCCATATTTTCATTAGATGTAGGTAGATTAGCGTCAATCCGCACATCTCATTTTCAGAGTGATATTTAGTCATTTTGTTATGCTCGCTAACGTGACCAAGTGGTCTGCACAGAGTTTACTATAGTTCCGGTGTTATTGACGTGACCTCAGTTTACTATGAAGAGCCCCGGTGGACAGACGGTATGTAGAATATGAGCCAACTTTACACAACATTACTTATTCCTAACATATATATTATAGTTTGTGTAGGTACATTTCATGTCAGTACTTCTTGTTATGTTTTTATTGCAGGTTTATAACCTAGCGTTGAAACAACTAGAGAAGTGTTTAGATAGGGTGTGAATGTTTGTGTGTGAAATAAACCCATAAAAGACACGTGTTTGAGTTGTATCCTCTGGCCGGTGGCTCGACAACCTTTACGAAGGGAGATCTAAGCAGTTACAGAAGGTGTGCTTTGTTAGATAATCGTACACTTACATTGTGTGCTGGTTACTGAGAGTAGAGGTCAGTGGCGTAATTTGCATATAGGGTTGGTGGGTTACTGTACGTGAACCCAATCCTTTTTTTTCATTTAATTTATGTTTTTAATACATAAAAATAGCTGCCCATATTACATACATACGTATACAGTAAATATACAGTATATTCTATTGTATTTTTTTTTGTCATTTTCAATATAATATGTGTAGGATTATATCCCCATCAATATAAATATTATTTCCGCAATCTGCATTGATGAGAAGCGCATTCCAGCTACCATACTGTACCTTCCACCTGGAAATAACAGCGATTTTATTCACCTTGTTTACAAGTCAAATATGGGGAAACAAATATAATCAGGAGCTCAAAAACTTAAAGGGAGGTATACAAGCGCTATCCGTGTAACAGCTGCAACGTGTGCATCTTTAAGCAAGCATTTTAAAACACTGAGGAAAAAGACACGGAAAGTGATGAGGGCAGCGATTGTGTAATTGAGCAAGACCCGCGACTCTAGTTCAAACTAGCGGACCACAGGAGTTATCATCAAAAGATTGTGAACAAAACCAACAACCTCCTGTTGCTCCCAAGTTGGGAGTTCGACCAAAATCAAAGCTATTGAAGAGGTGGAGGTCAGGGATCAAGAAGGATTTAGCTGTAGCAGCAGTCATTCTTATAATGACATTGACACCTTTACCGGTGATGACGAGGATTTCCAGTGTTTCCAATTCACCTAACCCTATCCATCAGATCTAAAGTAGGTCATTTTTGCGACCAAACGATCATGTATGATGCAAGAACATAATGAAGTTGACCTAAGTTTCTCCGCTGCATTTAAAATACATTCTCGTTATTATATTAAGCCTTAAAATGTAAAAATGTGCACAGTTGTGGCTGAGAGTTTCCTTAATTTTAGACTAGTATCTTAGTCGGTTACATATAGCCTAAATGTTGTTTAGACCAGTGAAATGAGTTGCTGCATACATCCATAACAGGGGCCCCTTTGATACAAAAACCCAAGGGGAAAAAGTCACTGGTAGAGGTGTAATCATAGTGCTGTATGCAGAGAAACCAGCTCAGTGGTCTTCTCCCTGGCCGAGTCATAGCAAAGACTATAATATTGGTACCCAATGCCTCCATGCATGGCACTCAGAGTCAAGGTTACTTTGGAGTGGGTCCCTGCAACATACAGTACTAGCGTCATGTCCAGGCAGTTCTTGTACATCAAGCTGCCTCATGTTCAGGAAACAGGAGATAGGCTCCTGATCTATGAGCCACATTGGTGACCCATAGATCATTGGTTCCCAAGGCTACTTAATTACTTGCATACCGACTTTATAGTCACACACCATTATTTGAACATTTTACAGAAAAATACACTTGCCTGACAGCAATTCAATACGAGGGGAATTCTCTACGGAATAACACCTGCTATGGGACCCACAAAACCCATTAAAATCCCATCATATCACATCAAAAGGGCTTGGATGTGGATTTTTTTTTTGTTATGTTATAGTGTTATTTTGCTATACTGACGGTGGGGATGTAGCCTTCATCCATGGCTCCAGCAGTGAAGTGTCTGCTCACAGCCTCCTCTCTCTCTCTGTCTGCTTCCACAGCAGCCCTGGCCTGCTGTACCACAGCATTGT
>NC_139943.1:26646409-26683909 GCF_963454915.1 Gymnoscopelus microlampas
TGGTGCAGACCTGTGTTTGTCAGGGATTGGGTCAACATCCAGAATCTGCTCTCAGCACCAACAAATCACAGACCAGGCAAAAATACTCCAAGACGCGCTCTTGCATGAAATGCCATACTGTAGGTTTGAGACCTAAAATAATAGGGCACATTTATTTTTGCATGATGAAAACTCCACAAGATCTCTCAAAGAGCGTTTGGCTCAAATTAAATAATATTGTGGAGGTCTCAGGAGAAGTTGAGCGCCACTGATGCGGACAGAGGAGCAGATGGCGAGATAGCAGCACATGATGAGTCTGCAAGAACTCATCTCACAAAAGAAACATCCTCCTCTTGCACACGCTCAGTGAAAGAAAGGACAGATACCACACATGCTCTAGACTGATGGAACAGTTCAATCAACTGTGTGTGTGTGTGTGTGTGTGTGTGTGTGTGTGTGTGTGTGTGTGTGTGTGTGTGTGTGTGTGTGTGTGTGTGTGTGTGTGTGTGTGTGTGTGTGTGTGTGTGTCTGTGTGTGTGTCTGTGTGCGTGCGTGCGTGCGTGCGCATGTGAACTTTCATTCTAGCACACTAATAATCTACACATCAAAGACAGAGGAACAAAGAACATCTCACTCTCAGCAATCTGTCAGCAAAGACAGGGAGCACCAGAAAGAGAGAGAGAGAGAGAGAGAGAGAGATGAAAAGTCATCGAGTGAGAGAGTGAGAGGGAGGGTGGGGGGTTATACTGTATATATCTGATTACTACCGAAGATAGTTGCTGATGGGATTGCAGTGTGTGTGTGTGAGAGAGAGAGAGAGAGAGAGAGAGAGAGAGAGAGAGAGAGAGAGAGAGAGAGAGAGAGAGAGAGAGAGAGAGAGAGAGAGAGAGAGAGAGAGAGAGAGAGAGAGAGAGAGAGAGAGAGAGAGAGAGAGAGAGAGAGAGAGATCATTGCAACTTTGTAGCTGACAGATAAAGTTGGATTTGTATATCTCTACTATATGTCTATTAGTCTAAAAGGACGACAGCACAGTGTGCTCGGGCAGCCAGGGGTAGAGACGACTGTTTTGAATCCTCTGTGGTGTATCCGGCTTGGCTGGGCCCGCCCGGGCGTCCATACGTCCATAGGAGAGAAGCCGGGTGGGAGGGCGATATTTATTGCTGCACTAGCGACACCTACAGGTTGTTCAGGGTGCCTGTCAACAGGGGTGTTTAACTATGAGGAATAGGGTGTTCCTCCGAACGCGCTGTGTCCTCCCAGTGAAGCTCCTCACTGGCAGGAGAAAAGAAGTGGCAGGAGGAGGCATGTGGTTTCAATACCACCCCCCATCTAAATACCAACCAGTAGGGGTCAGCAGTGACAGGAAAGTGTGTGGGGAAATCAGGAATTGGCATAACAACGAGTTGTGTGTGTAGGGAGTAGGGGAGAGGGCTCAGTATGCAGCCCTGAGGGAGCCCTGTGTTGAAGGTCGGTGTTTCTGGCATAGTGCTGTCAAATGTCAATTCTCATCACCTGGCGACGGCCCGACAGGAAATCCATTATTCAGCTGCATAGTCAAGTCCAAATCTCTGAGTTTTGTATCAAGCTTGGCAGGAACTATTGTGTTAAACAATCAACATGTACTTAGTCCACAGACAGCATACAACAGTTACTTCAGGTGAGAAAGGGCAGTGTGAAGATCCATGGCAATTATTTTGGTGATATGCAAACTGCCATGGGGCAGGTTAACATGGGAACAAACGCAGTCCCTCACCAACCTCTGAAAGCATACTGACAATAGAGGAGAGGAGAGTTACAAGGTAACTTGTCTGAGTGACAAGTTACCTTCTAACTCTCCTCACAGGCACAATGGTGGACATCCTGAAGCCTGCAAGAACAACAGCCTTGTCAGCCTCTGCGGTTTGTTGGTGTTGACCTCAACCAAAAGCAAAAAAAAAGGCATTCAGCTCACCGGGGAGGGAGGTTGAGGGGCTGTGTACACAACTGACTCCTCTGAAGTCCTGTATTTTCTGTAACCCCCAGTTAATCTTCCACACGTTTCTTGTACTCCTGCTTGTCTGTTTGATGACTCTTTGGAGGTCAGTGTGGGATTTCGAATAATCCACCATATTCCCAGAGATGTATAGGCAGCCTTGCACATGTGAAGTGCCACAAGCTCATTGCCATTGCCCCATGGTTTCTGATTGGGATATATCCACGTGAATCATCTCCTCTGGTTGTTACATTAAGGTGCTTTGTGGATCACAACCCTTTTCCCCTGGGCAGCCAGTCACGCTTGGCTATTATCTGTGTCTAAAAGATGTCGGTTACAGTTTTCAGAAGTGTTCAGTGTTGCATCTACAAAAGTGCAGCCCCTGAAGAGACCATTCTTTTTAGTTATATATATAAAGCCATAAAACCACCAGACAAACACAAACACACACAGCTGACCTTACCTGTTAGAGTCCAGCTTAGAGTTGGTGTTTAATTTTATGTAACCAGCCCAGTTCTCTGTTAACCTCTTGAGTGATAGGTTTGCCATCACCCACCTCTGGCTCTTCAAGCAAACCTGGATCAGACGGAAGCATTGTAAGGTAAAAGACGTGTTGTTGTAGTTCATCTGTGATCTCTTGTAAGAAGATATATCAATCAGAAAATAACAGAAATGTAAGCCATGTGATACTTTGCAGGAAAGTATTGTGTGGCACATGTCATGCTACTGTAGGTCAAATGCTATTTCTCCCCATCGTGCACTGTAGAATAAGTATCTACATAGTACTGTAACCAGCAAGTACTTCTAAATATATAAACATTTTTATTTCATTAAAACAATATTTATTTGTCTTGTAAGATAGCCCCCACGGTTAAAAACATAGGAGTAAATGTCTATGAGTTTGATTCCCAGACACAGATGAAGCTCCCTTCCACAGGGAGAACCACTTCAGTTTTACAGTCTTAACAGATGGCTGGGGGAAGAAATATCCTACTTCCATCATGTAGATTTAGTCCTATTTTAGTCTCTGGATTCACATTTCGGATGGATTCACAATCACATAACTAGAAAAGTGCGCTCCTCAGAGTGCAGATCCCTGCCAGGCCGGGTTGCCTATCTAGGCTGTGTCAGTCGTAGGGTGCAGCCATCAAGACACGAGGGAGATGTGGGGGACATAGAGTTTGTATGACAGATGGTGCAACTGTTTGCGTTTGTGGCGGCCTCTCTGGGCAGAAGTGAAAGCCGTTTGGAGGTGTCTAGAGAAGCCACTCAACATGTAATTCAAATTTGGGTATGCTTGGATGTTGTGTTCATGATATATGGTATTTCTTGTCCCCGCCCCCAAAATTGTGAAGGCAATTACAGGAAAAGGGTATGGAGTATAAAAACGAACAGCAGACGGACGGAAAGACTCACAGGGAACATAATCCCTCGGCTTCGGCTGTTCTGGCCTGGCGGGGATAATGTGACCAGAGTTGACTCTCATATACAGTCCTTCATAGTTACTTTCTTAGGGTTTGTTTAATGTCACTGTGGAATGGAACGTGATTTAAATGTATTGAACCACCTCTATCTCTCAGTGGAGTAAGTAGAACTCTCTCTCTCTCTCTCTCTCTCTCTCTCTCTCTCTCTCTCTCTCTCTCTCTCTCTCTCTCTCTCTCTCTCTCTCTCTCTCTCTCTCTCTCTCTCTCTCTCTCTCTCTCTCTCTCTCTCTCTCTCTCTCTCTCTCTCTCTTTCTCTCTCTCTCTCTCTCTCTCTCTCTCTCTCTCTCTCTCGGGGCTGTGGTGTAATTACTGATAGGAGTGTAATTAGCTCAACAGGGCCAGATTGCATACATTTTGTAAGATAGAGAGACAGAGACAGGCTCTGTGTGTGTGTGTGTGTGTGTGTGTGTGTGTGTGTGTGTGTGTGTGTGTGTGTGTGTGGGGGGCACGGATGGGGGGGGGGGGTACTGTACAGTATTATGTGCATGTGATTTGAGTACAATCCATGCATATGCAAGCATTATAGCCAGAGTAGAGCAGGGTCATCATTTAATTAGGAGGATGGCCTATGAGACGAACGGATTTAAACGGAGGTCATAATCTAGATAGAAGAATAGAAGGATGAATCAAAGGATAGAGAAGAAAGTTAAAAAGTTAAAAAGGAATAGGAGAAAGCGGATGAGGATTAGCTGTAGAGCCGCTGAGAGAGAGAGAGAGAGAGAGAGAGAGAGAGAGAGAGAGAGAGCGAGCAGTGTTGCCATGTGAAGATGTGAAGGACCTCCCATCTACAAGTATTTTGCGAGCCCTGTACCAGATTTGCGTTGCTAAAGTGTAAAAACAAAAATCCAAATATAAAAAAAAAAATCTGGAAATGTTGCAACGCGTTGTGAGCTTGTAGATCGGCTATTTTCAAATATACGATGCTCATGTGGCCAAGTCACTTATTTTGGTCTTGTTTTCATAGACCTAGCTGCTTATTTATTTCGCAAAATTTGGAGAGAGAGAGAGACAGAGAGAGAGAGACAGAGAGAGAGAGAGACAGAGAGAGAGAGAGACAGAGAGAGAGAGAGAGAGAGAGAGAGAGAGAGAGATGAATAGGGAGGGGGGGGTCAAGAAAGAAGGCAAAGATAAGTTTGGAAAAAGAGGAGGGAAGGGGTGATAAATCTTGGAGAGCCGCAGCAGTTTGCTTCAAGGCCACAGAGTGTGGACTGCTGTGGTATTCACAGCCTGTCCTGTGGAGGAGGTTAGCCAAGGCGAGGCTGGTGAACGAGGTGGCCTGTAATGTGTGCAAGGTACAGAATCAGTAGACCTGGCTTCCCTCAAGGGACATTATAATGGATTTGGCTTCTACTTCAGGTTAAAGTTATGGCTGGGAGTGCTGTGCTGCTCGATATAGTGTGCTTTGTCTAATTTTTCCAGAAATGCCAGGGGCATGACACAGATAGAACGGAGGACAGAATTATTTTTCTATTTATTTTCATTTCATTTGGTACCCAATGAGAAATGTCCCTCTTCATTCCAGGAGATGGGGGATCTCATGGGAGCAACTCCCGTCATGTCTCTCCTACCAGAGTAGAGCTGCAAACTGCTTTGGTCTCAAGTCCTAGTTTAAGACAGCAGACTGCATAGTATTATTCTCGTGGGGATACTTTATAATCGAGGTAATGTGCCAAATAAAATATTGCCATCTTTTCTACCAAGGCGAATCATAACGGCTACACTGCAGCACAGAGATTGCTATAAATTTTGGTTTGGGGCTGAAAATTAGTCAAGGATCTGTTCTTCTCCTAACATAATTGCTAGAGTGTTTTATTGAGCCTGCACTCCAAGGCAAAACTATTTTAGGCTGTTTACTGTTTTTGCTCTTTCTAGTGTTGACCAGGGAGGCCTTTCCTTATTGAAATCTGTGTATCAGTATTAGTTAACCTCAGCACTATATTAGTATTAGTAGTACTGGTGCATGTTGGTGTAGTTTCATGGTGGACGTGGAACATTCAGTCATTTCATCTTGGTATAATGTGTGTGCAGTACCTTATAATGTATTGCTTCTGGTCCACCAGGAAAGTCCAGTGATAGGATACAGGCAGTGGGGAACAGTTGGTGACTGTGAGCTCTCTCTGGATCTCTGTGCAGTTGAGCACACAGCCAAAGTCAAGGCTGGTTGAAGAGAAATGGAGGTTGGGGAAATGGACCTCTCCATGTAGCCCCACCATGTCCTGCTGGGGATGTTCCCTGTAGCACACCTGGAGGAGCTGGAAAGGCCGAAAGAAAAGAGAGCTCATCAAAGCCAAGCCTATTTTAAACCTTGGCTATTTGAAAATAGCCGATCTACAAGCTCACAACGCGTCGCATCACGACGCGTTGTGAACACTGGTTCCCAAAGTTTTTAGCTTGAGACCCAAAAGAGAAATTTGATCCTTGAAACTAGTGAAAATAGCAGATCTACAAGCACACAATGTGTTGCGATGCGACACGTTGTGAGCTTGTACTGTAGAGCGGCTGTTTTCACTACTTCTTAAACATTTTGTTTTCTAATTTATGGATTTTTTTTATAAAAAAAATATATTTATGAAATTATTTTGAAAAATCATTGAATTTGTTTCTAATTCTTGAAAAATGTTGCTTTTATGTTTTGAAATAATAATAATAATAAAAACAAAATGTAGGAAACAAAAAATAACATATATTTACTCGTGACCCATAAAAATGTGTTTGTGACCCACAAATAGGTCCCGACCAACTGTTTGGGAAACACTGATTTAGACACTTCTGTTATTCAATAGCTGGGCTTCTGTGAAGGGCCATGTGACCAGAAACTGCTGTACATGGCAAACATGGATAAAGTATACATGCCTTCTTTATTAATTTCATCCAATTATGCACTGACTGACCATAATGGCAATTATCAGTGGGCGAAAACTATTATAACCAAAGAAAATCGTGTATATATATATAATCTCATTTTAATACGGTTTATTTTGTCAGAACAATGTTATGAAAGGAAAGTCAAATATATTAAAAAAAACTATGAATAAAACCTCATCTGCCACGCGTGATTCCAAATCCTGACGATAAGCCGGGTTGAAGCGCGCCCACACCTCAGCTTGCATCCCAGCCTGGAGGACCATAGCCTGAAGGGAGACAATGACATACAGTACTGCAGAGATATTCTATAAAACTCATTATCATCTCTATTAGCCTACTTTCGGGAGAACAGCATTGGTATATGCTCAAAAATCCCAGGAGGAGATAGATTTTAACTATTACAGTTTTATGAAAATTATTCATCTGTGCCTAAAACATACATGCAGACTCACATTTCTTTGAAACTTTGCAGAAATGTACAGGGTCATTCCAAATATCACTGAAACCAATCTTACTCCAATTGGCCAAAAGGGGGCGCTATAGCAATTTTTTGAAAATGCAGACTTTAAACAGGCATAAGTCATGCCTCGTTTGGCCGAAAGTCGTGAAACTTGCTTACACATGTGCCTTGACTCATGAGGAACACACGTATCGATTTGACCATTAAGCTCCGCCCTTAGATTGTCCGCAATTTTGAGCAGTTTGAAAAACACTTAAACCCAGGATTTTTCAGCTATTTGCGTGAAACTGTATCATCTGTGTGATCTCCTTTTTCACAGTTACTTGTCTGTTGGGCCAATGGCGTCTCCCTTAAATGAATGCCTCACAATCTCAAGGTCGCCAGTTCAAGCCTCACTTGATGTAGACTTAATTTAAGTTGAATTGCAAACAACATGACTGTATCAATGAATACATGTGCAAATGGTAAAGATAACCTGAAATGCTTATTTGAGAGTACGTTTTTTCAACGTATGACATACTTTATCTGAAAATAGCTGATCTACAATCTCACAACTTTTCATGGTGTGTGAGCTTGTAGATCGGCTACTTTCACTAGTTTTGGTTCTGAGGAGATGTACAATTTCTTCATTGGTAAATGGTTTGTGAACGAGTGATCTTAGTGTTAGTGAAACAGGGGCTTGGTTCATGAAAGAAGGCAAGAGTTTATGATCTTCAACAGACAATATCAGCCTGGACAAAGCTATAGCACTATAGGTAGTGTTGCAGCCTATTAGTCTGAAGGTTGAGAGTTCGAATCCTGTTAATGGCAGTAGGTTGAGATGTCCAATCAAACCATTATGTTTCCATCTCTCTCTCTCATCAATCTATTGTTTCCATGTCACTCTCTCTCTCTTCAATCTATTCCGTTTCCATGTCTCTCTCTCTCTCTATTCACTGTCCCCGTATTATCGCTGCTTGCAGCTATATTTTATTTTTGTATTTGTTTTTGTTTTCTGGTTAAAGTTACAGGAGGTTTTGTGATATGGAATGCAAGCTTACCATAATCACAGTAAACATTATATATTTTTTTAACTACAGTAACTCCAGTCACTTTCAGTTCAGCGCAGCTGAGGTGTGCGTCACTGTCCAGCTGAAGCTCGTTGACACTCGTTAATGTTACTTGCATCAAGGCAATTATGTTGTGTTTCTGCAGATTCTGAACAGTTATTTCTTATAATGAAGATTTATTAGTTTCCCTGGCACAAAGAAATAATCACACCAAAAACTAAATAAATAAATATCGGTATCAGTATCAGCTATCTGCTAAATTGTTATTTTAAACATCGGTATCGGCCAAGAATTTCCATATCGGTGCATCCCTACAATATACAATGATATTTTTTTTTTGTTTAATGACACATTCTTGGGTATATAGCTTCAACGTTTTTGTGTGGAGATCTATCAGGGAGGCACCAGCCCAAATGTGTACATCCCAACCCATAGCTGGTAGGAACTCTATCAGAGCTCTGGAGGGGGAGGGGGTTTTGTCAATTGAACTGCAAGCAGGCTAATCTAAGGTAAAGAAAACTGTCAGAATTTCATACACACATAACCATGAAAGCCCCCAGCGCAGAGCCACCAGCCTGCTGAGAAATCCGATTTAGAAAGTTACCCCCTGGGCACAGGCTTACTCATCAAAATTTCACAGTACATTTACAAAAAAATTACTTAACCAGAAAAAAATTACTTCGTGCTATTTTGAGCACACAACTTTTTGGGCTTGAAGTTTGTGACTTCTTGGGCTGTTAGAATTATCATCAAATATATAATTACATGCTTTTATAAATTGTATTGTATTCATATTACTGGGTATTTAAAAGAATCCCCTTACTGTACAATATCATCACAAACAACTGCACTTATGCTTTCCTTATCACATCATGGACACACACTGGAAATACGACATAATCTTATCCCTCTAAACATTACTGCCATTCCCTGTTGAAAACAATGTGAATTTACTCTGAGATATCAGTCAATATACCCTTGGTAACACCTTCTACTCAACAGCGGTCCAAGGTTAATCCCGGGTTTAGGAAATGCAGCGCGGAGAAGCACTGCTGATAGAAGCTCAGCACAAATCGGATTACAGTGAAAGATGAAGCATGACTTCAAATTCTACAAGGACTAGGCCAATGGTAGTCCAGAGTTTAATTCTATTTCTATTGACACAGTGAAAACCATGCAGGTGTGACAGGATTGAAACTGAACTTCCTTGCTATAGCAAACACAGTGAGATTATAGAGTGAGGTGTTACAGAAAGGTAGATGGCCCTGATTAACAGAAAGTGAAGATAAAAGACAGGTGGAATGAGAGAATGTTATACTTGGCTACTTAGCAGTATTATTTTATTATCCTTGTTTATTATTTGTTTGTACATAATAGATCCATAATAACATGATTTATACAGTATATACATACCTTTCCCCAAATATGTGCTAAGAAACCCAAATCTGCACCCATTTTCACCCAATGTTTGGTTATAATGACAGGCCCAGAAAAGGGATACTAGGGTTCATGTATTAATATCCATCCTTGATTGTGCTTTTTATTGTCAATGGAAACGAAGACTAATACCTAAGGGAGGGGTGGAGGGTATTGTACCTTGGTGGTGACTGGTGTGGGGTCTTCCAGGGTGTCACACAGAGAAAAAGGCTCGGCCAGGGTCAGATCCATGGTCAGAGCCAAGGATGACACATTCTTCAAGACCAGCTTCTCGTACAGCGGCACTAGGCTTGTTTCTGGGACCTGTACAATTCAAACATAATAATAAATAAACATACAGTGTCCTGCCGGGTACATTTTTACAATGTTAGATAGAGTTAACCACTTAACCACATGAACCCTAGCGTCCCTATTCTGTGCATGTAATAATAGACGAACATTCAGCGAAAATAGAACATTCGGCTAAAATAGCCGATCTACAAGAGCTTACAGTAGATTGGCTATTTTTGGTGAAGAGATTTGATGTAGAGGGAAAAAAAGAGGGGGCCAAGTACGGACCCCTGGCCCTGAGGGACCCTGGTCAATAAAGTATTATAGGCTTTAAATGGTTAAATTGAAAGAGAGAGAAGCAAGCACTCATCAGACGAGTAGTTCACAGTACATGTGTATCGGGTGCACGGTTCTGGCAGAAATAGTCTCTTAGAAAGGAATACCAGCACTCACTTGAATCCATTTAGGATTTCTTGTTTATTTTAGTCATTCACCCACAGCAGCAGATCATATGACGGACGTTTCAGCCCACAAAAAAGCTAAAATATATGAGCTCACAATGCATCATGATGCAACACGTTGTGAGTTAAGAATAAATAAACACATTTTGAAAATGTAAGATTTTTTTTAAACGTGCCAAGATAAGCACGGCAGCTTGAAAGTGGTTCAATTATCATTCTAGATTTTTCTTTTTAAGTGTTATACAGCCTTTCAGCAAAATTGGAGATACCGGACCAGTATTTATTCTTGTACAGTATATACTGGCAAGAGCCACGTCATTTTGACCAACCTTCTCTATGTAGAAGCTGAGCTGCCTGGAGGAGAAGCTTAGAACAGGAGTCACAAAGCAGCAGGTGATGTCCACGGTCATGATGTGCTCATAGCGGCCTTGATGACCCAGGATGGCATGGCACACCAGACGCTCATGCACCACCTGGCACAGATAAGATGATCTAGTTATCTGGAAGATACTGTACATCTATTTACCTTCTGAGCAAGCACTCGCTATCTCAGGTAAAACAACTTAACCACTGTTCAGTTCACACATTAAGTCCAATCTAGCACTGACCAAAAAACAAATGTTCATGGGAGAGTGTGTTTTCACATGTTTGTATGGTTATTGTTGTTGTTTCTTTTACCTTTGGCGAGTCTGAGGATCCCGTCAGCACCATGTCAACAGAGCAGCCTGGGAATAGCTCCACGCGAGAGGGGCTGAGGCTGAACACGGGCTTGTCTCTGGTGGAATGTGCCAGGAATCCCCGGCCAGAAGCCTTTCCCCTTCGTGACGGTGTGATGGGTGGCAGGGAGATGTTTTCCTCTCTGGAGGTCTTGATTGACAGGGAGGCTCGACCAGGGAATAGAGGGGAGTTGTCAGTCGCCCAGTACAAACGGTGTAAACGTTGGCCATGGTTGGTCAGCCTGAAGTGGTACTGACATGGCCCATGGCTTAGGACACACAGGGAAAAGGAGACAGCAGATCACATGCTAATTAAACTTTCATTGATCGTCCTATCATTTTCATCCTGTCTGTCCATTTGTCTGTCTGTCTGCCTGTCTGTCTGTTGGCAGGATATCTGAAGCAGTTATAAATGGATTTGCACAAAACATGGTGGAATGCTTGGTCCTGCATGGTCCAAGGAAGAACTAATTAACTTTCCACGCCGATTGGTCGAAAGGGTGTGTGGCAGTGGGCATAGTCTGTCACAATTGATTAATGCTTAATCAAATGCTATTGGCCAAAAGGGACATGGCGCTAGAAGCACTGCGCTCCCCTCCAAATAAACAAACAAAGTAAAGTAACTGTCACCTTGGCAGAGGTCTGTGAAACCTATTCTTAACTAGGTAAATCAAAACATTTTATAGCCTATGACAGGGTTACCCAATTACTTTTCCCCAAGGGCCAAATTATGTCTTGGGTACCAAGCCGAGGGTCAGGGGCATCGTTTTTTCTCTCTAATAGAGCTAATTTGACACTGTGTTATTTTAGGTCTGGGATTCTTAAATCCTGTGTTGAGGGTCACACAAGGAAAAAATGCATTCTGGAAACAAAATAAGTCTGCTTGAAAAGTAATACAGATTAACAGCAGCCAGTTGTACATACTGAAAATCAAAATACGTCCAGAATCAACAATTGACTTACAGATGTGTTTGTTAGTCTGCTTGAACAGTAATACAGAAGTTTTTTTTTTTTAATTTTTATGACAGGAGTCGTCGCGGGCCGCATAGTTGCCTCTCGCGGGCCGCAAATGGCCTGCGGGCTGCCTATTGGGGAACCCTGGCCTATGACATAACACCTATGTCAGTTTTATGTTCAGTAAAACAATTTTGTACAGTTTCCACTGTTTTCAATTATGTGTGAGAATGCTATTTCAGAGGTAAACATTTTTGATGGAGCTGTTGGATGCCTGTTGGATGCCATTCTAACCTGAAGTGTGTCCCCAGGTCAAGGCTTGGGCCGAAGGGCCGGTCGCTCACGATGGTGGTGCCGGTGCCAGTGGCGGACAGAGGAATGGTGTGCGTCTGACCATCATGGATGGCCAGCTGCAACCTGTCCTGGAAAGGGAGCGTATCTTTCAGGTGTGCCACTAGCCTGAGCTCCAATTGTCCCTCTGGGGGCACCTCCCCTTCACCGGGCTCCACATGCCACAGAGACTTTGTACGGACCTGGACAAAAAGAGAGCGAGAGTGTGTGTGTGACAGAGAGAGTGACATCCTTATCTGAAATATGCAATGCTAAAATGTATACAAGATTCAAGACATTTGTTTTCCATCTGCAAGCAGTGCTAGAAACAGTGCAGAAACATACCCTATCAACCTGAATAAAAAGTCCTAAAAACCAAGAATACTGTATACATGTCATGGAAATCTGCTTTAGACACAGTGATGGTAAAATATCACATATAGTGTAGAACACAAGTTTCCAGTCAGACTCCCAGTTAAGACCAAGTACTTCCTCCGCTGGAGAGGATATTCATAAACAGTGAATGTAGAGTGGTCACATGTGAGTAACCAGAGCTTACATTCAAGCCTCTTCTTTTTTTTCCCCAGACACACAAAAGCCTTGAACCCTAGAAACTTTAGGAATTGGATTTAAAAAAAAGAATTCATGACACTGGTAATTATTTTCTCTCACATTTACAATCTCTTGGAACCTATTTGATTTCCGAGTTAATTGCATCCATAGAAAAGGGCTTGCACGAGATGAACTCAATAATCCTTTTATTTCCCTGCTCTATGGATCACTAAGCGATGGCATTTATTTGAATAAGGCCTAATCTAATGAGAAAACAGACGTAAATCTTTAAGTTCGTCTCCAAGTCCTGTTCAACTCAGCAGATCGTCTGGCCTGATCTCCCTTCTGCACTGCTCATTGTACTGTATCTGAGCACACAGTGGTTGAGCATCACAATCAATGTCCTATGCAGCATCGCTGCTGATGGATGATCTGAACATAAACTCTTAATGGGGATTCTCAGAATGAGACCTAGACTGCAGCTGAAGCCACCGCGCAACCTAGAAGATATCGCTGCCTATAGAACAACACACCGAATGCTGATCGATGAGGAATTATCTCCTCGGCTCGGCAGGGGAACCCACGTCTGATAATTGTGTTAATGTACTGAGCAACTGGCCGAGTGGCCAGAGGAAGCAGAATAAGAATAAGCCACTGGAATAACTGAAAGGACGTGGTCGGACGCAGCGATTATTCAACATCGGTTTATTACAGAGGGTATGTGCGTGCGTGCGTGCGTGCGTGCGTGCGTGTGTGTGCATGGGTGCAAACACACACAGCAAATGAAAACATGCACCAATTGACCAGTGAGTGACTTTAAGAGTCATAGATCACTTTCTCAGCGTTTGTGCAATCGGTTGAGTTGAGCTGGTGAAAACAGACTCGGAGTGGATCGATACGAGGGTGATCATAGTGAAGAGGTGGGGTCAAAAGAGGAGGAGTAGGTGGAGCAGTCGTGGGGGGTGCATTTGACTCTCCGGAGACAGGAGTAACGTGACTGAAATTCCAATAATCACATCAAACCTGTCACTTCCCACCGGTTGATTACCATCGATTGCCTTTGTAATGCAGGAGCGGTCCAAGGGGTTGGAACTAAAATCTGCAGTACTGCAGTGACCAGCAACAGCCTATGTTCGCCTCTTAAATATTTACTTTATATGTCACAACAGTACTGAGTGAGTCATAAATTACTACAGAAGCTTCCAGACCATGTTCATTTTACCAAACAATGACAGAGTAAAATAGTGAGACTGTATCTATTGCTTAATCTAGGTTAATCTAAGTATGTTCCTTCACATCACAGGCTCTGATTTCTAAATGTTTTAAAATATGACTGGCTGCTGCACAGGAAACAGATCACTTCATGTCTTTATGTTAACAACTTGAACCATAGAATCCCTATTCTGGGGCGAAGATATTTGGTGTAGAGGGAACAAATATGTGGGGGCCTAGTATAGAGCCCTGGCGGACTCCTGTCAACTAAGTATATAGGGTCTAAGTGGTTAAAAATACACATTTTGGGCAACAGCCTTCTTCTGTGTGCCTCACCTACTGCACCTATAAATGTTTGACAGAGAATGATTTATGAAAGCATATTAAACCTCAGCAGTAGGCTTGGTAAATACTGGAATCCTTAGGTTAAACCCTGACAGGCAGTCTGTCCCACTCCAATGACAAGAAGAAAATGGCAAGCATGAGTTTCTTCTACAACAGCCCCGCGATCTTTAGGCATCAAGTCTGTTTGTGCGGCTCTCTGCCAGCCTATTGAGCGGAGTGTAATGTAATTCTAGGAGCATCGGCATCGATTGACGCCTGAGAATGCTGGGAGAGAAACTCCTCCCTTCAACCCTGCGTATGCTGCCTGCTGCACAGCTTCTAGAGGAGAGGACAGGGTCACATAGCTGCACCGGAGCTGCCCGATTGTGTGTGTGTGTGTGTGTGTGTGTGCGTGCGCGCGTGCGTGCGTGCGTGCGTGCGTGTGTGCGTGCGTGTGTGTGTGTGCGTGTGTGTGTGTGTGCATAGCTTTAATTCAGGTTGGAATTTGGGTTATGATTAGACATTTAGGAGTTTAAGTTTAGGGGTTAAAATCAATTACTCAATTTACACTTGTTAGAGTCCATTTATACTTGTAGACATGCTATTTTTGGTAGGCGACACTGGATTGCTAAAATTGCCGTCCTAAAACGTTGTTGTCCTTGCAAGTATAGTATACAAATGTGTGAGTGTGCGTGCGTACGTGCGTGTGTGTTATATATGGTAATGCCGATGTCAGCTTGGGCAGTATTGAGGCACGGTTCCAGTCACTACTTTATTCTCAGGGGATCCCAGCCAGCGCTGATGGGGTGAGGCCAACATTATACGGGGAGAGGATCTTTACGGGGGGAAACGAAACACTACACATGATGAACTGTAGATCTCATGTTGCCCTGGAGTTTATTGCCTCATTTACAGTGCCAGGAATACAAGGGACGAAGATAAGTGGAATTCCATTACTCAAAATGATGACTCTGCTGAGGGAGCAATGCAGCACTGATGATTCAATTAGATTTTTTTTACTTGATTAGAAAACACATCATGTTAAATAACACAAAGGTTCAGAATTATTTTTGTGTGCTCATGAAATCAACGCACATCTGTTTTTTCAACGCATTCTTCTTCTGCACCAACTTTTTCATTTAATGACTTTATCCAACACACAGTCGTAACAGCAAATTCACTTAATCTAGGGGCAAAAGATGCTAGAGGGCCTATTGGGAATGCACCTCTAAATGGAATGATTATTCTAATCAATCAGTCAAACTAAAGAGCAATTAAATCCTCATCATTCAGTTTAATTACCAATTCATTATTACTATTACCTTGCTGTGTTGTGCAGCGTATCATTATGTTGTCAAAGTTCTGCGGAGAAAGTCCCACCAACATTTCACTGCTTGTACTTATATAAGTAATTGACAAATAAAACCCTTCTTGATTCTTCTTGATTCAATGATTTCACCCTTTATTATAGAACATCCAAGTGAGTGGGGTAAGAGAAGTCATTCAAGTCCAATTTTCCATGTTAGCATGAATATCGAATTTCCTTGAAGGTAAATGGAAAATGGACTGCATTTATATTGCGCTTTTCTAGTTTCTGAATCACTCAAAGTGTTTTATAATGGATGCCTGGCATTCACTAATTCACACACACGTTCACGCACAAACAACGAAGATAGCCATGCAAGACGCCAACCTGCTTGTCGCAGTAAGAGTTTAGTGAGTTGCTTGAGGACACTTTGTCTTTGAGGCACAATGCCAGGGCGAGCCCGGATCCAACAGGGGCCTTCTGCTTCCCAGACGACCACTCTACTGCAGTGGTTCTCAAACTTTTTCATGTCAAGGTCAAGGACCCCCAAATTGATATGTATTTGGAAGCGGACCCCTATGTGAAAATGTTTTGTGCCAGGGACCACCAGAAGAGAAGATTTGTGTTAAAAAAAATCTAAATTATTCAAAATGTTTCAATATTGCAGAAAAAAAAGAAAAATTTAAAAAGCAGCTCGCAGTGAGCTTGTATATCTTCTATTTTTGAATAGCCAAAGTATAAAATATGGATAAAGTGGTTACATGATTGTGATGCTGTATTAACACATTTTGCTGGGGACCCCCTGGGAACCCCCCAAGGACCCCTGGGAGTCCCCGGACCCCACTTTGAGAACCACTTCTCTACTGTATCTCCGGAGCCACTGTGACCCCCAAAGAGGCTTCTGATGAACTCTAAACGTATCTTGCCAACTTTACACAGGCTTCTACACTATACTGTCATAAAAGATTCATGGTATCGTCTGAATAAAAACTGAATTAAAGGAACATGTCCAGCATTAAATGTAAAAGTAGGTATAATTTTAAATATTTCTCAAATATGTTCCTACGCTATATTTGCCATGGTTTCATACTTGTGATATATAAGAGATAAAGAAATAAAGAGCATTGATACAGGAGAGTCCTGGTATGACATAATGTTTTTTCTAACCAACTCATATAATGTGAAAAGCTCTAAGCAAAGCAAAATGAGGTCGGCTTGCTGAGCTGTAATTTGTTATGGGGATGGATTGCAATTGGACTGGCAACCCATTATCTCTGGAGCTAACAAAGCATTGGACCAGTTAACTCATTAATTACACACTCAATTAGAGAGAATTAATTAATCAGAGGAGCAGGGGGAGTGAGTGTTTGTTGAAGGGATTGAGAGGCTAGATGGATGTCTGTGCGTGTGTGGGTGCTTGCGTGCATGCGTGCGTGTGTGCGTGCATGCGTGCATGGGAGACAGGGAGAAAGAGCAAGTGAGAGACATTGAGACCCACCATGTGAGCTGTAAAGCGGGCCGGGATGGGGGACTGGTTTGACAGAAGAAGAGTTCTGGTGATGTCGGTCAGAACTGGAATTCTGCCATAGTCCAGCTCAGGAGTGTGAACATGAACTGCTGGACCCTGTCCAATACATGACAAGACCACCTCCTGCATGAACAGAGGAGAGGAGAGGGAGAGGGAGAGGGAGAGGGAGAGGGAGAAGAGAGGAGAGGAGAGGAGAGGAGAGGAGAGGAGAGGAGAGGAGAGGAGAGGAGAGGAGAGGAGAGGAGAGGAGAGGAGAGGAGAGGAGAAGAGAAAAAAAGAGAAAGGTGATTGATAGAGGAGAGTAATTGTTTCATTCAATAATTAATAGTTAAGAAAGCACTGTGTAGCTCGTGCCAAGAAGCTAACAGCACTATAACACAGTGTATTACCCCCCACCACACACACACACAGCCACTGACCAGGGGTGTCTGTGCTCTGCCAAACACAGCGATGGGTGCAGTGTGCTGCAATCTGCCTAGAGCCTTAGCCAGCAGAAATATGGGAACCTCCACTGAACTAGAGGGAGGAATCACTCCTCTGGGATGAGCACTGCCATAAAGTACCGCTGGTCTCTCCTCATATTCCTGAGTGTGAGCACAAACACAGATACACAAACACACACAGGCACGCACACAACGCACGCACGCACCAACACACAGGAATCAGTAAGACATTGTGCTGCTGTCACATGAAAAACTGAAATCTGCAATGTTAATGTTCAGAGGATTTCAATGGATTTTTAGGTACCGTATGTCATTTAAGGTCACAAACCGTGCCGTAACTAACTGGGTGGAACATGCTCTAAAACACTGTGTATAAAAAGGGAAACTACAACCAACATTTGGAGTTGAAAGTCAAGCATTTCTAAGCCCTAGGCTAAAGTAAACCCTAGGCTACAGAAAGCCCACGGCTACCTTAGCCTCATTTCACACTCGTATTTATCAAACCATGCCTTACGAGCCCCGGGATTGATGATTTGTGTCCTAACCTTCTTTCATACTAGTGATCTTAACCCCAGTGCTTTGGGGATAACCCTGCTCGGGGGAGGGGGGAGGGGGGGGATTAGCCGTGGATTAGCAGGGGTCTTAACGTAGTGTGAAAAGTCCTATACACTGCATCACGGCTAGTGCAGTCCCTCATTTTAGATCTAAATTAACTAGACCATACCCGGTGAAGGGCGCCCTTCACCATACCCGGTGAAGGGCGCGCGTCCCCTCGTATATATATAAAAATTTGCTATATAAAATAGCAAAATAGGCTTGCTATTTTCTGTTGCCCTGCAGCAGGCTTGAGTATATTTTTTGATGGCATTTTACACCACTAACAACATTAATCAGAGAATCACACGTCTTTGTCACAACTCGTGTTTTGTCTTTTTTAACCAACACAGTACAAAGTACTGGACACACAGATGACACACAGGTCATAGATGACTCAGGTCATAAACCTGGAAATACAGGAAAATAAACATTGTATTACCATATATTCATAGCATATATGATTCACAATTAAACAGCAGGTAATGTAGCACAGTCTATCACAGTAGAACCGAAATAGCAGAAAATGACTACAATACCCATGAGGCATTCTGAACCATGAGCCAACAACGCGTCGCCCCAGCTACCATTAAGTTACAGTGTCCAAGTTACAATACACAAAATACACCAAAATAATACTTTTCAATGGACTACTTGGGTAGCACTGATAATATTAACCACAGTAAGGTTCATAAAGTGTGTTGATGAAACGTTTCATCAACACCGTCATCGTTGATTAAGTCACGATGACGACGTTAGCATTAGCGTTAGCCGCATGCTAGCGCCAAACGGCCGTTAGCTTAGCATCACGCTAACGGCTCATATTAACTTGGTTTGGCTAATAAACATTAATCCCAACTAACGCCAACACAGTAATGGATGTAAACATACACAGACATGCTTTGGACATTATTATCAGGTTGCATGTTGGTGGTATGGGGTTCGTTTGGTTTGGCCTCGTTTTCATAGACCTCGTTGCTTGTTTCTCTCGCGAAACCTGTGGCCATGTTTCCCATTCAACCCGGAAAAAAACCCTACGTCCGCTGCCACTACTGCTCCCGGTTTGGCTACAATGGGAAACATGGCCACAGGCTGACTAAATAAGCGATTTAAACGGGTAGTTTCGCTGGCGACCTAAAATATTATGCAGCCGACCAAACCTTAAACATCCGTGCGGTTTAGAATCTACCATTAGTTTTGGGATACGATGTATACAAAAGGGTAAACAGCGGAGCCTTGGCGGACGTTCGCCCGATCCTGGAAGAGAACGACATAGAACCGTTCTTTATGGAGCTAATGTGCATCGTGTGTGGGGAAACAAATCTGGAGTGTTTACTTTCCACAGCAGAGAGTGGGCGGGGTCTATGGTGTAGAGTCGGTGTTGCCATGTCCGCCAATTGTAAGCGTTTTAGGGCCAATGTTGGTGTTATAGGGTTCGTTTGGTTTGGCCTCGTTTTCATAGACCTCGCTGCTTGTTTCTCTCGCGAAACCTGGCACACAACGACGCATGCGCAGTTTGGTCGGAGACCCAAGACCCCATCCACCCACCCACCCACCGTCAGCTTACTAGAATTATAGTAGGATGTAATATTCTTGCACTCTCTTTCACGTTTCATTCCCATTCCTAAGCATGGACACAAAGCCAGTCAGCAGGTGTGTGTAATATTAACCTGGTCAAGCAGGCCATAGCAGGCAGGCAGGGAGCTGGTGTTAGTCAGCGTCACTAGCTGTTGATATGGGTGACCGAGAAAACATCTGTGAAACACCAACACTGGCGGCTCTACCATGACCTCAGGTACCACACACCTATTGCAAAAGAGCGAGAGTGAGTGAGGAAAACAGAAAGGGGAAAATAATAATAATAATAATACTCATTTCATTCTCATAATAAACCAAAGTCAAACTTTAGCATACAATTTAGTTTGCATTGTAAGGGTTACTAACTAATGGAGAGACAGAAATGACTAGCTCTATATCAGTGCAGTATGAAAGACATGAAACACACAAAGACACCAAGTGAAGTCAGAGGGACCTCATAACAAATGGTTTCTAATTGTGTTTGCACATGGCTGCTGCTGGTTTCACACACAGTCAGTGGAACACACTATAGTGCACAAGCTAGGCTAAGTGGCTAATTAGCACAAATGTTTCAGTGTATGTACACATGCATGAAGTACACGGTTTCTCAAATAGCATCTATGCTTGATACTTATTTGTCAATCTGACCTGGCATTTATTGGCAGAGTCAGGACTTCTTTCCCAACACCTTCTACATCCACCACCAGCGCAAGCCTATATCTTTGCACAGTGTTGGAGCACAACGTCACCTAGAGATAGCGCCGCACGCACGCACGCACGCACGCACGCACGCACACACACACACACACACACATAGAGAGAGAGAGCTTTAATAAAATAAAAGGGCATTCCCACTCAAATCAAGTACAATTTACAATTCAGGCATTTAGCAGACAATCTTATTCAGAGCAACTTACAAGTGCGAGATCAGGGTAAGCAAAGTAAGCATGGACCCTAGTCCACAAACAAATCCACATTCTTTATTTAATTCTTTGCTTTTTACCGCCTTTTCTCTCCAATTCAGTCATTATGCCAATTAACTCCTCCCCACACACATTTGTTTCTGTGTTGCCAGGTACTGCTGTTGTATCCTACTGGCTCACCTGCCAGGGAGGAGCCCCCACTGGGAGGACATAGAGCCCCCCACAACACTCCCTGGGTGCAACCCCAGCCCATCAAACACAGACTCCACGGTGGTGGGCAGGTACTTTACCACTGCGCCACCCAAGCGCCCCTAATCCACATTCTTTACCAATAATTTGGCTAGGGCATTTTAAGATGCCTGACATAAATTGTTTAATGAGACCTTACTGAGCATTTCTTTTATCATGATAAACTCTTGAGGTTTCATGTTGCACTCAAGAACTCTAGGCCTGGGGGTCTGGTGTCAAACCTCAGGCTGGGAGTCACTGGCCAAACAGAAAACGGCTTTATTGATCCCAGTGAAGCAATTAACTCAGGAACTGGCAGAGTGCTTCAGTTTGAGAGTCAAGGAAAGCTTTTCCATGTTTTATTCCCTAGTCCATTTTGGATTGGCATCCAATCACGGATGGAAAGTACAGCAGATACATTCTGACTGTTAAGTAAAAACTACACCTCTCAGGCGATGTGTGGTTAGGCTCCGATTTTCTGTCCAGTAATGGCCAACTGCTGTTAGGGCTTTACCTCGACATTGATATCTGACATGGCCCGCACGGTGCCCGAGGCAGGCCTGAGAGTGAACTCTGAGGGCCGTGCGTGTGCGTCTATAGCAGTACTGCCATGCCACTGGTTTCTGGACAGCTCAGACACCTGGACAGCGCTGGACACACTGACAGGCCCAGAACCATCTCCCAAGACCCGCAGGACGAACGCCATAGGCACCAGGGAGGTGTTGAAGAGGGTGCAGGTCAAAGTGTGGGGGAAGCCTGGAGCCAGAGAGAGGGAGGGCAAGAGGAGTCATAGAAGGAGAGGGAGTGAAAAAAAGGGGTTCTTAGCTATGGATTATTACAATTACGGTAGCTGAAAATACTCTTCACACCAGCACATATGTGATGAAATTCTATTATAAATTAACGCAAAGGATTTTGCTTTGTAGTCTGCACTGTGTCCCTCCTTTTCAATCTCAGAGTCAGAGTAATAAGTACAGTATGTAAGCAAACATCCAAACCAAGGTTTCACTGTGTCTACCAAGTGTCCACTATTATTATTAGTACTTTTCCTTTAGAGAACAAAAGCACACATTCTGAAGCTGAAAGACTGTAGTTCAAATAACCTGGAGCTACAACAGCACAGCATGTATTTTATTTTTAGTACTTTTCAGCACAGATACCAGAAGCTAAAATCTCCAATGTGTAAGCCTTTAAATGGTCTGCCATTTAGCACTCATTCCATTAGATAAATCAGGAGTTTTGTCTTTTTGTTCTTGGTTCTGCTGAATTGCCTCTACAACACAATCAAACAATCGTTTGTACTTTAAACGCTTTTCTCAGCAGGTTTTTCAAATTATCTTTCGAATGAATCATATCAGGTTTTACAATCATTATAAAGCACACAAATCGTCACACTGACATAGTTATTTAATCTCCATCCAGTACATTAAGCAAAGTAGTACAGCATAATCTATAACTAGTCTTTTACCGTCTGTTTTTTTATTGTGTTAAACTTGTACAAGTTACTCACCAAAGGAAACATCTCCAAAGTTGAGCTCTGAAACATTGAAGTTGAAAGTGGGGCCAATGACACGGCCTCTGAAAACGAACACAAAGACATGACTTATAATAATGCATATATAACCCAAAGCACTGACATATGAACACATGAACAGATGACATCATGCCAATTAGTATAATGACTTTGTACAGGTACAGTAAGTGACATACTAATGTATTTGGTGTTTCTGATAGTGAAAACACCAAGTTTTTTACTGTACTATTTGCAATAGTGGAGTTAAATGTTTAATACAATTCAACTGTCGTTCTTGCCAAATCTGTGTTGTTGAGAAGCTGGTGTTGCTATGGTAACTAAATAAACAACAAGACAGAAAAGTTGTATCAAGAACACACCTGAAGGTCAAGGGCAGTCAAGGGCAAGTAACAGTATAACCTTCCTTAACAACAAACTAACTTAATTACATAATAATTCCTACAGTAGTTTTCTGCCTGGGACCAAAATGGGGAATTGATCCTCTCACGCTGTGACCCAGACTTGTTTAAAACAAACTCTCATAGTGCCCACAAGTTACACACTAGCCTGAAACACAAGGTGAGTCCGTGAGTCCTTTTGAGTTAGTCATGGATGTAATAACTAACTTCACCTGAATGTCAAGGTGTGGGGCTGCGGCTGTCCTGTGACAGTGAGCAGCAGGTCCTCAGAGAAAGTTCCCAGGGTGCTGCTGGAGAAGACGACCTCAAGAGCTTGGCAGGCCCCTGGGGGAACTATGCCCTCCTCAGGGCTGAAGGAGAAACAACGGCCAAAGGTGGTGTTGGGGCAGGACATCTTGAAAGGAGCATCAATCAGACCTCTGTTGGACACCAGCACCTGGAAATGTACAAAGTAGTTAATAGAGGCGCACTGATCAAGGATTTCCTCAGCTGTTAATGACAATCCTCTTGGTATCAGTTAGCTTCTTATGGATGAATTTCTTTCTTTTAAATATATTTTTGGTACAGTCACATGATATCTGTGGACGTGAGATGCATCAATATTACTTATTATTATACTATATTATTAGAATAAATACATCTATTATTTATTAATAGTCATGTGGGAGGGAGTTGATTTAGGTCAAATCAGGGATTAGCATTGCTTTTGTGACAAATGCATTTGTCTCTTTGATTGTATTTGTCTTTGATTGACGCTGCCTTTGTGTAAAGCAAAAAGTCTGACTTTCAGCAGAAGTGATTCTCAAGGAAAAAAGTATTTTATGTTTATCATCTTAAACAAAAGAGCAAAAGCGCACACCAGTAGTAAGGAGGTGCTGACCACTGGAAATATAAACTAAAAAAGGGAAAAAGAGAGGTCGCACAGACTCGCAGCCACGATGCAATAAACTTTTTTATTTATAAGTTACCAACGTTTCGACATATTATGTCTTCATCAGGGTATGTAACCCTAACCCTCATACCCTGATGAAGACATAATATGTCGAAACGTTGGTAACTTATAAATAAAAAAGTTTATTGCATCGTGGCTGCGAGTCTGTGCGACCTCTCTTTTTCCCTTTTTTATGTTTATCATCTTAAACATTTTCAAGGAGTATTTGTTGCAGTGTATACTCAGTAACCATAATATGTATATTCATGTCAAATAAATAAAATCAAATAAAATCCAAAACTAAGAAAGCATTTCACACCCCCTACCTCATAACAGTTCTTGGCCCCTATGAAAACATTTTGCATGTCCATTAGGTTATAGCTGAACTGGAGTTTGGGTCCTACGCCGTCCCCCGTGACTGTCAGAGGCAAACAACATTCACGGCCTGCACACAGACATCAACAAACATAGCCAGAGTAACAAACAAAACAAAAAAGAAAGAGAACAAGAAAGACATGGAGATAGAGACATTAGAACGTTAACATTAAACACATAATTGAACACATTGAACACACTCCTGTCTCTATCAAAATAAAGCAAAAATGCTGAAAATGTTTCATTATGAAAAATAAATAAATAATAATATTTCCTCTGTCTTCCAGAATACATTGAAGGGCTTCTCTTTCAAATGGATCCCAGGGGGAGACATGGGAAGACAAGACAGACAACAAGAAAGTTTTTAATTTTATATTCTATTTGTATATGATAATGTAACTATGGGCATTTGGGTACGTGCTCTTAATCCCACAAAAGTAGTCCTAATATGTTTTGAATACAGTAAAATCGTTTGGTTAAAACTTTATCTTTTGTCTGTGCAAGCCATACAGTAGCACACGCCCTAGTTCAGGTCACCAGCAGCCTCAGAAAACATGGAAATGAATGTAAATCTGGCCTCCGGCTCAGGAGACACACATGGAGGCCACATGCAAAACTACTAACGACTCTCTTCAAGCACAGATGACAGGGATTTATTGTTGCCCTGTGCTTTGTCTTTATTATGAAAATTAGATCAGGCAAGGTAGAAAGAATTTAAGTGAGTATACTGTGGTCATGTGTAGCTCCATGGGTAGAGCACAGGATTAGCAACAACCAGAGGTAGGGGTTCCTTTCCTACTGTATGTGCTTACAGTACCCTAAGGCACTTAGCATAAAAGCATATACCAAAAAGGCATATATTATATACTGAGTAAAGTGATCTGAAATGACTTCAGAGAGTGAATAGAGAAAAGGCAAAGTATTCTTCTCTAACAATAACCCCCCTTGTTTGTCTAACCTCTATTCACACAAAAGCTAGACTGAACGAGAGAAAGGATATCAATTACTTTTATTAAAGAAGACAGAATAATATCTGCAGGAAGCCTGATCTGTCTCCTTATAACTACGGTGGAAACAAGTAGAACAAACAAAGTGAACATTTCAGTGCCTGTGCATCTGGCTACTCAATAGACAGCAGCAGTGTTTTGTACTTCATTATCCTTTACTCTTTGAAGCTTAACTCTTCAATTCAGTTCACTTCATTTCACTTCTCTTAAACTTGGCCCTTAACCTTCATCCAAAATTTAACTGTAACCCAGTCTTTGCCCAACCCATTCATCCGATAACCTGACTCTTACCCACAAATAGTCTCACTTAAATTTTTAACTTTAAAGTTCATCTTGAACCTTCACCTTGGCACTAAGCCTCTTTAGAACATCATGTCTTGAACTTCTTCAATTACTGTAGTCCTCTCAGAGCTACACTCCCTGGGCATTGCTCTCACTTATCAATGGAGTTGCCAGCTCTGACTTACAAAATACAGTAGACCCAGTGTTTCCTCACAGCCATTCATCAGAGATAACCCCCACTGCTGGAACACACTGTACTGTGCCGTAACGCCTGCTGCCTGAACAATGCAGGCCAAAGCAACGATTGATTGATTGATTGATGTACTTTATTTAGTAAGACATGAGAAAATCAGTACATGGAAGTACAAATTCACAATACAAGGTCTACTAAACTGGGAGACTCATTAAGCACTGAGCTTGTTTAAGATGAGATCCCCATGCACACAAATCTTACTGTTCACCCAAAACAGAATTTATGGCAACAGCAATAGAGTTGATACAAATATTATGGTACAAGTAGGCCTATCCAAGCAAGAGGAATTTTAGCAAGTAGTGTTGCTGATACTGACAATAAAGGCAGGAAGTACTGAGGCCATGGAATCAAAATATATCAGCAAAAACGTTTTGATACACAAGGTGGTTAGAACAAGTTTGTTTTCAAGTATAAACACCTTGTAGCATTGAATCCCTTTTAAGAAAGGTTTGTGCTTTGCCAAAATCGACAGTATTTGCTGAAAAAAATCCATGTAGCACAAAATAGTGAAAGCAAGTACGCAATGCTTATCCCATGACAACGCACTGAAGTGTTTAAGGGAGGCACAATCAATGACAAGACCAGGTGGCTCTGCAGCTTGCATTATTATTACAATACTGGGTATACAATGGTACTAAATGTCTGGTCCCATCGGGATCCAGACGGGATTGCATACTGTACATCTACCTTGTCCCGGGTAGAACATAAAAGTTATGGATTGCAGCTTTAACCACTTAAAAGCTATAAGCAGTTGACCGAGGTCCCCCAGGGCTCTACACTTGGCATACTAGTATGTTCCTCTACACCTGGTATACTATTATGTTCCACTACACCAAATCTCTTCATTGAAAATAGACAATCAACAAGCTCAAAAGTCATCGTTGTGCGCTTGTAGATCTGCTACTTTCACCAAATGTTCGCCCTAGGGTTCACTTGGTTAAATAGATAGATAGTTTGTGTTGGCAGTTTCTTCCTCAACCCTGGAATAAACGTTACCTTACCTTGTAATGACCCAGAAACGAGTATCAACTGAGTCAGTCTCTTATACACAAATATATCAACACATATTGTACGTTTTATGCTCCCCAAAAGTTTGGAATGTTCAATGTTATACTGAAATCCAAATAGCTTAAGAATAGCTGACAGCTGATGTTAACTTATATAAGGACGGTGATGAGCTATGACAAAATTGCGTGGTTATCTGAAAACGATACCCTCCGGGCCAATCAGAATTGAGTATTCTCCATGGCCATGCTATAACGCAGTGGTTCTCAAAGTGGATTCTGGGGACTCTCTGGGTTCCTTTATTGGGGCTCCTTACAAATTGCATTGTTTGTTTTTAATGTCAATAATTAAAGTAGCTATTCTTCTTAATAGATAAAAAAAAAGTGATCTACGTAGTTAGTGGCAGTGTCTGAGACAACAGATGCTGACTGAATGTGTGTGAGCGCGCATGTGCGTCCGCAACTGGTTTCGGCCCACATCAAGTCACCATTTGACCAATTCGGCCCCAACACCAAAATGAGTTCGACACCCCTGCTTTAGTGGGTCTAAATTGACCCTTACAAGTCTGTAACTCGGACAGTACACAAATGGAACCAAATGGAACCTAACAGGTCCTTTTGGTTCCATTTGTATACTGTTAGAGTTAAGGGGAGACCTTGAAATGTAAAAGTTTGAGAACCATTGCTATAACGTGTGAAACACTCCTACTGTATACTTATACAGTAGGCACTGACCTGTGACATCACAGTAGAAGGTATGCTGGTAGAGCCTGGCCTCCTGAGGCTTAAAGATAATGTTGAACATTGCTGTGGTGGATGGCCATATTTCACCCTCCTAGACAAGACAGACAAAGACGGTGAGACGGATATACAGAATGGTAGACAGGGAGCAAGGAAGTGAGATTGCACATGCATGCAACAACGCACCGTTACGTACAACCACTTATGTACAACCACACACACGTACGCACGCACGCGTGCACGCATGCACGCGCGCACAAATGTGCAGAGGGGGGCCATCACAGAAGGTCAACTCCTCATAAATTCCACTGCATAATAGTAGATAGATATTCCCGGGTAGATAGATAGACCTTTATTATTCCCGGGGGAATACTTAGAATAAGAAAAATTGAATAAGTCTTAAGAGCTCACTGGATAATAATGTGGAAAAATCGTTTTGGGTTGGTATGTAATTCAGTTAGTCTACCACTCTACCGCATCCCTGCACAACACACAGCTCTGCACATTTTGTTTTTCTTTAAACAGCACCCTGCGCCCTGCACTCTCACTCTCTCTCTATCAATTCACATTGTGCTTAAAATAGAAAGGAGAGAAGGGTCATTCATTAGCACGAGAGGCAGCTCTGAAATGACCGCTGCCTCCGGGGAGTCCAGCAACACTATACAGTAGCTCTGGAGCCTCCAAGGACCGCATGCCCGATTTATACTTGGTTGCTCGCCGTGTTGCTCACGTTGAAAATAGCAGCTCTACAAGCTCACAACACGTTGTACTGTGACGTTTGTGAGCTTGTTGATCAGCAATTTTCGGCGCGTGACATCTGCAACTAAGTATAAATCACCTGTGTGTGTGTGCATGATTGTGTGCGTGTGCGTGTGAGTGTGTGTGTTTGACTGCGCTGACTGTGCATGCCTCTCCACTGTCCTCTAAAGTTGTCCATAGTATAGCAGATCTGTGTTTGTACTGTATCTGGCCTAAACACTCTTTGTTCTCCTCCCCTCTTCCCGCTGTCCAGGGAGTCTGGCTGGCATCCTGGCAGAGCTTGAGCTCTGACAGAAGAGCAAAACAAAGGAACAGGGGTGTCAGCAGAGGTCAGACTGCTCTGAGGAGGATCTGTCCATGATCCTCCTGTCATTAAAGGAACCAGACACGACAGAGAGAGGAGTTTTCTTAACACCTTGTAGGCCAAATGAGAAAGACAACCATACAGAATCTCATTTCAGGCGCGATAAGATCACAATCCGTACCCACAAAGGTTTAAAGATTTGATGATCCGATGCAACTACGCAGTCAAATTGAGCGTTCATTTAACTCTGAGAGTGTGAAAATGGACCATTACAGGGTTGAATTTCAGTGTGCACAGTAAAGTTACGCAATATCTTAGGGGCCAAGCTTTGAAGGACTTTGCGGAATGGTGCAGTAAAATATTTACACAGCAGCAGGTCATATAGCTAAGTGGGCTGAGGAACCACGCTGATGGTAAGAAAACAACACGGGGGGTGGAGGCAGACGATGAGTAAGCAACGAGATAGATGCTCGAGAGCAATGGAGAGAGAGGCAGAGAATGTAAGAGACAGACAAGAACACACACACACGTACGCATCCAGGCTTTGGGAGGGGCTGGGTGATGGACTTGACCTTTTCATTTTTGTTTGTGACTGCACAGATTGTGCCCCTGGACCTGGCTTTAACTTACTGCGGTACCACGCACGCACACACACACACACACACACACACACACACACACACACACACACACACACACACACACACACACACACACACACACACACACACACACACACACACACACACACACACACACACACACACACACACACACACACACACACACACACACACAGGTTTGTATTACTTACTATGCTTGTGAGGACATCATTTTGGGACGCCAATTTTATGAATGCCATATTTACAGTTTATAGCATTTTTTTTAATGTAAGCCTAAAGCCGGAAAATAGCAGATCTACGAGCTTGTAGATCTGCTACTTTTCGGTGCAGGACACCAGCGCGCAACTAAGTAATCAGGCATAACTGCTACCCTACTCCTAAAACTAACTTCTAAATGTCTAATTCGAGCCCTGAGCCCAACCTAAATATTTTCTTAATTGTAAACCTATCTCTAAATATCTTTTTTTAACCATAAAACAACCATTTCTCTTCTGAGGGTCCCCACCATGTCTGTGTCTCTAATTCTACTATACTTGTGGGGACATTTGGCCCTCGCAAGTATAGTAATACAAGAACACACACACACACACACACACACACACACACACACACACACACACACACACACACACACACACACACACACACACACACACACACACACACACACACACACACACACACACACACACACACACACACACACACACACCATTGGCTCGACAGTGATGGAGCTGTGTGAGGAAAGGGGCAGGCGGTCCTCCGCAGCCTGCCGTCTCCGCTCCCTGAAGCTCCTGGAGAGCAGAGCGATGCGGTGGAACTCGCCGGGGTCAGACGCGCTTTCTGACAGGAGCCGCTCTCTCTCCTCGGCCTCCTCATTCTGCAGGTCTCTGGAAGGGGGGATGAGGAGGAGGGATTTGAGGAGGAGGGTGTGGGACAAAGAGACTGACAAGAGGCCCAACGGAGGTAAAGTGACAGACATCTGACATTATTTCTAGTGCAGAAATGGGGAGCAGCAGTGGCTCAGGCGTTAGAAATAGTCTTGGAATCGGAAAGGATCCCGGTTCGAGCCCCGGCCCTTCCTGGCTGCGTGTCGTTAAGTGTCCTTGAGCAAGACACTTACAACTTAAACCCTATATCAGGGGTCTTCAACAGGGGGTCCGGGACCGCTAGGGGGTCCTCAGAGTTACTCCAGGGGGTCCGCATAATCTTTGTGATAGGATTTGTTTTTTTACACTAACCACTTGAATCCTAGCATCTCTATTCTGATGAACATTAGCCGAAAATAGCCGATCTACAAGCTCACAACGCCTCGCGCTATTTTCGGCAAAGAGGTTTGGTGTAGAGGGAAAAAGAAGCAAATCAAGTACCAACTATTGATTGTTTAAGTGGTTAAATGTCTGAAATGAACAAAAAATATTGATTTACACAGCACTGATGATAGTCAATGAAGCTATCTATGAAATCTATGAAAAAGTTTAATCTGCAACACAATTGTATGCAATGTAGGGGGTCCCTGCTTCGTCTCTCTCTCAGCTAGGGGGTCCTTGGGCTGAAAACGTTGAAGACCCCTGCCCTATATACTTAGTTGACCGGGATACCCCAGGGTATCTATATTTGGTCTGCTCTTTTTTTTCCCTCCAAAGCAAATCTCTTATAGTCGAAAATAGGCTAGCAGATCTACAAGCTCACAACTCATCATGTTGCAACGTGTTTTGAGCTGAATCTAGATAGGCTATTTTCGCTGAATGTTTGCCCCAGAACAGGGACGCTATAGGCCGGCTAGGGTTCAAGTGGTTAACCCTTACTGCTCCCTATAGGAGCAGGTTGGTCCCTTGCATGATTGCTGCCGCCCTCGGTGTGAATGGGTGAGTGTAATGCACATTGTAAAGGACTTTGGAGAAAGGGGCTTTATAAATGTACCATTTGCACCATTTATTTACAGAGACACAGCAGAGCAGAGATTCTAAGGAGTCAGTATAATTACATGGCCCTGGCGCCCTCTTTGCCTTTCTCAATCGTGTGTAGGTGCGTGCGTACCTCAGTGTATACAGATCTTCCTCCTCCTGGCTGGGCCAGGTCTTCCAGCAGTAGTGGAGAGGAATGTTGCTCTTGTTGGTGAGGGACACGGATCGCTGGCTGACCAGGGAGATGTACGTGTCCTCCAGCAAGACAGAGGCAGGCTCCAAACACATGTCCAACTCCTCACATGCCCCGTACAGGCTGATGTGCACCTCCTCACCTTGAGCCATACACAAACATACAGGAAAATAGGTGTTTCTGAATGCATACACATACGCACACATACTGTACATTCGAGGGCTTTATATGGTTTATTTTCTTTTTTAAACCAGTCAAGGTACCAACTCTTTTCTAAATTTCATGGATGATGAAACTTCTGCTGAGGTGAAATGATCCTGCTACTTCTCCATATAGGCAGAGAGAGAATCCTACTGAGCATGTGCGGAGGAAGTCTCATCACTCTAGCCTAGCTTGTTTCCGATTGGAGTTATTGTGTTATAATTGCCCTCTGCTACTTTAAAAACAATAAACAGGGGGAAAACATGCAACACATGCAACACATTGCCTAACAGAGTCACTGGGGTAGCAACAACTCGAAGAAATACTTCTAATACTAAGAGACAGGGCAGGGCAACAACCATCAAAACTACAAGAGTAGTCCACGCACGCACGCACGCACACACACACAAAATACAGCTTGCGTGCGTACATCTAGGTAGGTAGGTAAATCTGTTGAGGCTTTGTTTACATTCAAATCAGGAGTGGTGCAGCAGCTCTAACCTGTAGCAACAGATACTGTACGCATCAAAATCCTCAGTGTTCATTTAACTCTGACCCTTTACGAGTTAATTTGTTTACATTTTGTACACTCTCTGAGCTACAAATGCATAAATCAATACTGAGGATTTTACTGTGTAGGGTAGTGGCAGAGCCTAGGTAGAGCAGCTGTTTGGGAACCAGTTCAATCCTCCTTTTTTTTTTCTTGAATTTTTATCCCACGATTTTGTAACCCTATTTTTTACACCCAGTGCCAATTGTCTATGTAATCCTGGGCACTACCTTCCCTCTGCCAACCTAGGGAGGCCAGGGCCGAGCTCATGCCTCCTGAGCATGAGAGCCAACTGACCTTCTTGTCACCAGTTCAATCCTCCTGGCTTAGTGCTGAAATGTCCTTGAGTATCCTCCAAATGCTTAATTTAAGCTCTGTAGTAAGACGGAGTCACACACAGAAAACATAACGCTCATAACGCGTTACGATGCAACACGCTGTGAGCTCGTAAATCGCCTATTTTCTGTGCACGACTCCGTCGTACAACAAAGTATCAATCAGGCTTAACTCCTCCCAATGACCAGGTTGGCACCATGTGTGAATGGGTGAATGTAAAAGCACATTGTACAGCTCTTTGAATGAAGGTTATATAGAAATGCAGACCATTTTGTTGATTTCTGAAAATAAAGGATATTTTCCAGCTCCGTGCCTCCAGACCCCAAACCACATAGTACACCGGCCGGCGGGCGGACCTCTGACACTCATGTCACTACGTTGTCACGCTCATGTCAACATGACTCAGACATAAGGAGTTCCCAATGCAGCTACACCCAAATATGGAGTGTGTTGTCTAAACTCAATGTGTCGTCATAGCATCAGGCACAAACAAATCAGTCAGCTTTGATTGAATTTTGATTGATTGGATACTTCATTTAGAAGTTTGCAGAAAAAAGCACATGAAAGTACAAATACAAGACTGCAATCTGTCAATTGCTAACTTGCGCCTTGAGAAAAAAAACGGAAATAAAGATAGTAAACAAACAAATGTTATTTTTAAAATATTGTCAAAAGTTAAATAAAAAAAATGCAGTGCTAGTACAAAAAAAAAATATAGAAATAAAAAAAAAAAAAAACAGTGTTTCAAGTATAGTATGGTAATGTAGTAATTATCAAAAAAAAATAGTTTAGTTAATATCAAGTACAACATTTTCTTGGTTTGTAGATACATTTATTGTAATTAAGTCATGATCTGAATAATATGTGTCTTTGACTTCAATAGTTATATTATTTTCTTGATCATTGTTGTAGTACACATGATCTAAAAGACTTCCTTGATCTGTTGTTGGAGAATGTACTAATTGTTTAAAATTAAAAGTTGAAAAAAGTGTGTCTATATGTTCATCTTTGGTCTTTAAAAGGTCATCATTAAAATCTCCAAGAATGAGAGTTTGTGTTGTAGATATATTTTTTAACATTGATGTCATTGTGTTCTTAAAAATGTTAAATTTCATCTTTGATTCTCTGTAAATAAGGATTATACGAAGTTTCATACCAAAATGTAAAACAATGCTTAAATATTCTAAGGTTTTAGACCAATCATTATCCAAAATTAATTCTTCTTTGTGTATCTCATAACTTTTTGTAGTTAAAAACATTAAGCCACCTCCTTTTGCTTTTAATCTATCTTTTCTCAAAATGTTATAGTTCAATCCTGATAATTCCATGGTAGAAAAACAATGATCACTTTTTAAATGTGTTTCAGTCAAAGCAATAATATCTAACATTTGTATGTTGTGATCTGACCTTATGTCATCTAAATGTTGTAAGTAACCATTAACATTTAATAATCCAATTTTCAAGGTTTGTGTTAATGGTCGTAGAAAAAATGAAGTCGGAGATGATATTCTGAGGGATGTTTCACGTAATTTCTTCATTTCCTTTTGTACATGTATGTTTACCTTGATTTTCTCTTGGTTGAAGTCTGTTATATACAAGTCATTCAAATTCTTCACTCTACTGAATGCTACATAAGCTTGTCCGGTATTAAAACGTGATCCTTTCATAGATACAAGAATTTTATTTACAGTCAGACCTTGAACTTTATGAATTGTTAAAGCCCATGCTAATGACAAAGGAAATTGAATTCTTCTAGTTGATACAGCCTTATGCCTTCCATGATAAAGTATTGATTCATATTTGAAAATAGGAACAGCATTTGGGTAATTGTTTTTGTAAACACTTCTGGATTTGGCATTTACTCCAACAAAAACATCTTCAAACTTTACAAGTATGGCATGAACATCTTGCAGTTGTCTATTGAAATCAATATGTTCAACAAATCCTCTAGCACCATTTACTAAACCATCAGTGACATCAATGTTTACAGTAAGCATAACTTTAGCACCAATAGCAATAGAAAATACTTTACTTAGACCTCCTTTATCACTAAATTTGCCTGATGTAGAAGCCACAAGGTGGTACACAGGCGCGAGTAAATACCAAGTAAATCATCAAGTCTGGTGGTCTCCTGCCCTGTGGAGCCCTTTGCCCTGCCCTGTCCAGTGTGAGCATCTGACCACCGATGTGGACGGTGGTCTGACACAAATAGACACACAGTCGCAAGTAAATACCTTTACTCATCAGAGGACTACATCAAGTCTGGTGCGTCTCAGAGCAGAGCGGAGCAGAGCGTCTCAGAGCAGAGCGTCTCAGAGCGGAGCATCTCAGAGCAGAGCGTCTCAGAGCGTCTCAGAGCAGAGCGTCTCAGAGCAGAGCGGAGCAGAGCATCTCAGAGCAGAGCGTCTCAGAGCGTCTCAGAGCAGAGCGTCTCAGAGCGGAGCAGTCTCAGAGCAGAGCGTCTCAGAGCGGAGCGGAGCAGAGCGTCTCAGAGCGGAGCGGAGCAGAGCGTCTCAGAGCGGAGCGTCTCAGAGCAGAGCGTCTCAGAGCGGAGCGGAGCAGAGCGTCTCAGAGCGGAGCGGAGCAGAGCGTCTCAGAGCGGAGCGTCTCAGAGCAGAGCGTCTCAGAGCGGAGCGGAGCAGAGCGTCTCAGAGCGGAGCGGAGCAGAGCGTCTCAGAGCGGAGCAGTCTCAGAGCGGAGCGTCTCAGAGCGGAGCGTCTCAGAGCGGAGCGGAGCAGAGCGTCTCAGATCAGAGCGTCTCAGAGCAGAGCGGAGCGTCTCAGAGCAGAGCGTCTCAGAGCGGAGCGGAGCATCTCAGAGCGGAGCGTCTCAGAGCGGAGTGGAGCAGAGCGTCTCAGAGCGGAGCATCTCAGAGCGGAGCGGAGCAGAGCGTCTCAGAGCGGAGCGTCTCAGAGCAGAGCGTCTCAGAGCAGAGCTGAGCGGAGCGTCTCAGAGCAGAGCGTCTCAGAGTGGAGCGGAGCAGAGCGTCTCAGAGCGGAGCGTCTCAGAGCAGAGCGTCTCAGAGCGGAGCGTCTCAGAGCGGAGCGTCTCAGAGCGTCTCAGAGCGGAGCGGAGCAGAGCGTCTCAGAGCAGAGCTGAGCATCTCAGAGCGGAGCGGAGCAGAGCGTCTCAGAGCGGAGCGTCTCAGAGCAGAGCGGAGCGTCTCGGAGCGGAGCGGAGCGGAGCGGAGCGGAGCGGAGCGGAGCAGAGCGGAGCGTCTCAGAGCGGAGCGTCTCAGAGCAGAGCGTCTCAGAGCAGAGCAGTCTCAGAGCAGAGCAGTCTCGGAGCGGAGCAGAGCGGAGCGTCTCAGAGCGGAGCGGAGCAGAGCGTCTCAGAGCAGAGCGGAGCAGAGCGTCTCAGAGCGGAGCGTCTCAGAGCGGAGCGTCTCAGAGCAGAGCGTCTCAGAGCAGAGCTGAGCGGAGCGTCTCAGAGCAGAGCGTCTCAGAGCAGAGCGTCTCAGAGCGGAGCGTCTCAGAGCAGAGCGTCTCAGAGCGGAGCAGAGCGTCTCAGAGCGGAGCGTCTCAGAGCGGAGCGTCTCAGAGCGTCTCAGAGCGGAGCGGAGCACAGCGTCTCAGAGCAGAGCTGAGCATCTCAGAGCGGAGCGGAGCAGAGCGTCTCAGAGCGGAGCGTCTCAGAGCAGAGCGGAGCGTCTCAGAGCGGAGCGGAGCAGAGCGTCTCAGAGCGGAGCGGAGCAGAGCGTCTCAGAGCGGAGCGTCTCAGAGCGGAGCGTCTCAGAGCGGAGCGTCTCAGAGCAGAGCGTCTCAGAGCAGAGCAGTCTCAGAGCAGAGCAGTCTCAGAGCGGAGCGGAGCAGAGCGAAGCGTCTCAGAGCGGAGCGGAGCAGAGCGTCTCAGAGCAGAGCGGAGCAGAGCGTCTCAGAGCGGAGCGTCTCAGAGCGGAGCGTCTCAGAGCAGAGCGTCTCAGAACGTCTCAGAGCAGAGCGTCTCAGAGCGGAGCAGTCTCAGAGCGGAGCGTCTCAGAGCGGAGCGTCTCACAGCGGAGCGGAGCAGAGCGTCTCAGATCAGAGCGTCTCAGAGCAGAGCGAAGCGTCTCAGAGCGGAGCGTCTCAGAGCAGAGCGTCTCAGAGCGGAGCGGAGCGGAGCAGAGCGTCTCAGAACGGAGCGTCTCAGAACGGAGCGTCTCAGAGCGTCTCAGAGCGGAGCGTCTCAGAGCGGAGTGGAGCAGAGCATCTCAGAGCGTCTCAGAGCGGAGCGGAGCAGAGCGTCTCAGAGCGGAGCGTCTCAGAGCAGAGCGTCTCAGAGCAGAGCGGAGCGGAGCGTCTCAGAGCAGAGCGGAGCGGAGCGTCTCAGAGCAGAGCGTCTCAGAGTGGAGCGGAGCAGAGCGTCTCAGAGCGGAGCGTCTCAGAGCAGAGCGTCTCAGAGCGGAGCGTCTCAGAGCGTCTCATCCGGTGTGCCTGATGTCTAGAAACTCGTGTGCCCAGATGTCCAGTGTGAGCATCTGACCTTATCTGCATTAAACGTTAGTCATCAATGTGAATTAATATATTTTACAATGTATATATATCATCTTTCTTTGTATTCATGACATAATAGTGATGTCATCAATCCTATGCCTATTTGTTCATACCAGTGCCGAAGCTTAATTTGATTGGTTTGACTTCACGTGACATATGTGCATAGTGCCTATAAAATACTAGGACGATGGCGGATGAGACTATATATATATATATAATAATTATATCTCTGTATATATATATAACTAATATACTACTATATAACTAATATACTACTATATAACTAATATACTACTATATAACTAATATACTACTATATAACTAATACACTACTATATAACTAATATACTTACTATATAACTAATACACTACTATATAACTAATACACTACTATATAACTAATATACTACTATATAACTAATATACTACTATATAACTAATATACTACTATATAACTAATATACTTACTATATAACTAATATACTACTATATAACTAATATACTACTATATAACTAATATACTACTATATAACTAATATTCTACTATATAACTAATATACTAGTATATAACTAATACACTACTATATAACTAATACACTACTATATAAATAATAATATAACTAATATACTAGTATATAACTAATACACTACTATATAACTAATATACTACTATATAAATAATAATATAACTAATATACTACTATATAACTAATATACTACTATATAACTAATACACTACTATATAACTAATACACTACTATATAACTAATACACTACTATGTAACTAATACACTACTATATAACTAATATACTACTATATAACTAATATACTTACTATATAACTAATATACTACTATATAACTAATATACTACTATATAACTAATACACTAGTATATAACTAATACACTACTATATAACTAATATACTACTATATAACTAATATACTTACTATATAACTAATATA
>NC_139943.1:26688909-26693909 GCF_963454915.1 Gymnoscopelus microlampas
AATAAGCAGAAGCGCATCTATTTATTTTTCATGTTGATCACAGCTCCTTTAGGCCTTCTGATATACAGGTACTTCCAAAGCAACTTGGAACAAACCTGCTTTTTAGGTAGCTGCTGAGCTAAAATTTGGTTGTGCAGCTTTTTTTGTTTTATGTAAATGACTACAATCAGTCAATCATGAAGAGATTTATGTTGTTGTGACTGGACCATCTTCTTTTTGAACTCTTGGCCAACCCGTCTTGTTTGCTGATCTCATTTGGCTGTCATTCTTCTGTGATGAGCAGACAAGACACCAACTGCCAATGTTTGAATACAAATGATTTATACAAATCTTTTGAATACAAATGATTTAGTTTTCAGCCATTACAAATGAGAAAAATATACATTATGCAAACAGGCTGCTCAAGATAACCTACGCTTCTTTTGAATTAATTTCGAATTTGAATTCTTGGGTTTTGTTTGTTGGTGACATTTGTCTCTATTAATTACATTATTATAGGCATGCATCATTATGGGGTGTTACAACCGTCAATCAAGTTTTTATCTTTGTGGGGAAAAATACAATTGATTTGTTTGTAATTTTATAATGTAGTTTTGAACAACTTTTGAAAGTCACCAGCTTCATCTTGGTTGCCTTTGATGTTAAGTAATGAGTTCGGACCATTGGATGTTCACGTGGAAAATTGAGCAGACAGGTCAGTTCTGCTGGGTTGCTTCTAACACCAGAATGGAAATATACAGGCACCAGAAATAGGTTGAGGGATATTTATGTTCACTGATGCCCAGTCCTATATACGCAGAGATGCTCGTAGGCCTGCGTCCTGCGTCGCTGACGCACCATATTGCAAAAGGACGCATTCATGACAACTCTAGTGCGTCCATGGGACGCAGCTCCGATTAGCTCCGATAATATATAATATTTGTCAGCTGTGATCTACATGGACTCTCTCGGTTAGGCACCGTTGGTGGAGAAGTATAACTCTCCGGTTAGACACCGTTGTACTGGAGAAGTATAACTCGGTTAAACGGCGTTGTGTGGCAGAAGCAGCAGCACAGCCCCTCGCTGTTAGTCTACGCTACACACACAGAGAGAGAGAGAGACGGCATGAGGACCTGCTCTTAAACGTGTTAAAACGTCTTGGATAGACCACTGTCTGGAATAATAACTGATCATCATACATACAGGTCTACTACTAATCTTTGTTGCTGTTGTCATCTTAAATTGACCAGCCAAAGTAAAATCCCCGATTTTAGAGTGTTCTCCCACTTGCTTGGAGATCAGAGTGAGTGGTGGATTAACGCATGTTGCCAATCAGCTGTGTAACATTAGCAGGTTAACGATGGCTCGTTGATCCTATGCATTTGACCCTGATTTGACCACAAAGGCAAACAAAAGCACTAATTAATGGCAGCTGTAAGTAACCGGTTGTCTATCGTCTGTGTCTTGTGTATGTTTAACTAGAGTTTCGGGGGGCTACGCCCCCCTCAACCCCAGCCGCGCACGGGGCCCAGCGTGGCCGTGTGTATATTGGGGGACCCAAATTGCCGGAGTGAAACTGTGGAAAAGTTTTTTGGAAAAAGGAAAAAATGTGAAGAAATAATATTTGTTATGTTTCAGGGGGTCCACAGGGGGTCCGCGGACCCCCTGATGGTCCACTGACCCCCTGTGGAGTGTTGGGACGCGCGGGGACACCCCTGGAACATTGCGGACCATTTCGGTGTTTTTTTTTTTTTCATGAAGGTGGTTGCTTGTTTCTGGCGCAGGCTGTGCAAACCTGGCAACCCAGCGCATGCTGCCGCACGTTTAAGTGGCGTAGCGTCATGAGGGTCAGTGGGGCCGTGGCTCGGTCAGTGAAGACCCTGTAGTGCGGATGATATGTGGCATAGAGGGGCAGATTGTAAATCCACAGAGGAAACATCCGTGGGCTACCATTGGTTCAGCGATGTGTGCGGTCGCCCTGCGGCCCCTCCTCCTCCACCAATGTGCAGTATTGAGAGCCCTGACGTCACAACAATTGGAGCGATGGGCACTGCACAGTGGTTGGTTAGGGTACACCTAGGGCCCAGGTAGAACCCAGTTAAAGCCTGCATGGGCAAACCCAGTTAGGACCCGCCTTGGTCCCACATAAACATGGCTAGTTGGGGCCCACCTAAGGGCCAGGTAGAAGCTACTTATAGCCTGCATGGGCATCGCAGTTGGGACTGAAGTGGATGCCGCTGACATTGCTGACATGGGGTCCATATGGTTTACTTTAGCCCACCTTGAAACCATATGGGAACTACGCTGGCATGCTGGCTGTAATGCAAACGCTGCATCATACCTGCAGTGTGTAGTTTGATGTTGTGTGTGTAGCAGATATACCTGCAGTGTGTAGATCAATGTCCATAGGAAAGTCAATGCCCAGCAGTGTTTTTTTTCCCCAGCAGAGTTTCTAGTGTCTCTGTGTCTCTCTGGAAGAGGTTGCACATGAACTCTGCAGCCGCACTGAGGCGCTCCAACACAAACACTCTGACATTAGGCTGCTTCACACAACAAACATCAGCACCACGCTGCTGTTTGTCCAAAAGACACAATATCTCCTGTCCCACCGACGTCATGTGTTCATTTATCGACAGCCGTACAGACTCCGTTTGACACATTTTACGTCGTTTATCCAGCTCTCACTGACTCTCCACATCGGGCTGTTATTTTGCTGCGATCAAGTCAACGATGTGAGAGATTAGCTATCACAGACGGACGGACAGGGGGTGAAACATAGTCTTGCGGCATGCCTTTCGGCCTGGCGGAGACAATAAAAAACCGAAAGTAAAGGAAATGGCCATTTCTGCAACAGAAGTAGTCAATAAACTATGCTATGAAAACATGGGGCACATTGGCAAAGAATGTAAGAAAGAGGCAAGCATGTAGAAAATAGCCGATCTCCAAGCTTACAAAGGCTGTCAACGTGAGGCGTTTCGAGCTTGTAGATCGGCTATTTTCACAATATTTTCTTGTGGAACGGAGTCAAACAGAATGGGGGGGTCCCAGATCAAGTACGTGTATTTGGGGGGGGGGGGGCGGCGTGAAAGGGTTGATAAACACTGCTGTAATCGGAGCGAAATTATCTGAAATTACTACATGACCATAATGCAGCGTAACATGCGTTGCACGGGGCGGTCCTGCCATTACGTTAGTTAGTGTAGTTGATGTGGAGCTACATAGTTCTCCAGAAGACACACACAAACATAGACCATCTACAATGGACGAACTGAGCAGCAATATAGACATTCACCACACGAACGTGCATTGTTGACAAAGTGATTGCACAGCCGCTGCAGGCATGACAACCAGGTTAGCGTTAGCGACATGGCAGCTATCACAGCGCCATGTCCGTCGTGCTGCAACTGCCTGTGATGGCTACAGCAGTAACAGCAAGCTGTCTGCGATGCCAGTGTCTGGAGACTGCTCTTAGCGTGACACGACCAATGAGAGTGAGCGCTGTAGTTGTTGCTAAGATACGGTGGCGTCTCTGCCCCATAGCTTGTAGATCTCTCACACATGATTGGCGTAGGCTGCGTTGCCAGGTCTGACTTTGTGTCTAAGCAATGGTCGGCTTATTTTTGCGCGCCTTTGGGCTCGTTTGCATTGTGCGCACGGCAGCGCTTGTTTAGCGTACGTCAGCGCGACGTGGCAACGGACGTGGCAACGTGAAAGGTGATTGGCTGGTGAAAAGAAACACCCGACGTTACACCAGAAATGGTGCCTGGAGAAAATGGTGACCAAAAAAAAAGTTTGGAAAAAAAGGAAAAAACCCCCGCAGCGGCTGCGTGCTGTTGTGGTGATGAGGTCGTGCGCACGGTAAACGGTACGAAGCTGGCTCCCCTTCCGTTTTGTCCGACATTTGGTGAGTAGAATTAATTATGTTGCGCGGTGCAAAAGGTGTAGTGAGGAGTGAGATGTCCCCTACGCGAGGCGTAAATTCAGCGCGGCCGCCGTGGCGAGTCAGTTGGCCACATGTGGTCTGGCGGTGCGTTGTTTAGTCGATAACAGAGCTGTGGGGTGTGGACACCGAGGGTGCGGAAGTTGGTCGCCATTTATATAGTTAGATAGGCAACTGGATGTTTTCTGTAGCTTAGAGATATCATAACAATTAATTCCCTGAAGAGGGTAGACCCTCTCCCTCATGCTAAACTTAAAGTGACTTATAAGGTTCCACTTCTCCTCAAAAAGACAACTTTATTTTCCTTTCTCAATGACAAGCCTAATAGTATTATTGCATGTTGACTATGTGCAATAACTGCAAGCCAATGTTCATAGGCATTGTCAGTATTTGTCTTCATTATTTCTTGAATTCCTATTTCTTTATTTGCCAATACTTCCACTGTAAGCCAGTGTTTTCAGTCTACACAATAAATAGTAAAAATAAATTCTACATTCATAAATAATACAAAATAAAATAATAATAATGATTAAAAGGTTCTATGATTAAATGTATTCTATTGGTCAAAGGTATGTTAAATCCACCTGTTGCCCACTACTAGTATTTCTTACCATAAGGTGTGCTAATACTACAGAATCATATACATTTGAAAAAATATATTTATGATTTTTTAATATATGTATATATATCGGTATCGGTCTTGAAAAGCAGGAACGGGTCGCACTGATCTAGATCTGCTATTTTCACAATATGTATCTGTGGAACTGAATCAAACTAAATTAAGTGCCTCAACTCCTAATTCCTCAGGGTGGGGGGTCCCCAGTTAAAATATGATTATTTTGGGGGGTCGCTGCCTGAAAAGGTTGAGATCCACTGCATCAGGATATAATGTACACAGTCACACACGCATAGAAGATATGGAGATTGGAGATCAAAGAAAACGATAGGGGGGGGGACGTGTAATTGGGGACCCATAAAATGTCCCTGGGACCCATCTAAAAGACCACCCTTGCATCCCAGGACCCATTACATTGAAAACCTAGCAACATCACTGTATACGTTCACTCCAGTGTATCAATAT
>NC_139943.1:26703909-26726409 GCF_963454915.1 Gymnoscopelus microlampas
ACAGGGACACCAATCCAACCCATTGGGTACCATTTTTCATTGCCTGCTATGAAAGCCAGCGAAGTAGTCTATCATTATTGTCTGATGATAATAAAAAAGAAAACAATTGAAATGACGAGTGTAAGCACGGTCTGTTACGGATGCAAACTTATAAATAGCCAAAGGCTGTTGGAAAAGCATTGTGATATGAGTGCTGTGAGGCACTTCAATGGATGGTGCAATGAAAAGCTGTCATCTGTGACAAACACATATGCAAAATACATATGCGCGCGCAAGGTCCACCCCCACACACACACACACACGCACGCACGCACGCACGCACGCACGCACGCACGCACGCACGCACGCACGCACGCACGCACGCACGCACACGAGTCTCAGCTGATTTACTATGCTCTGAGAAAGTAAATATTTTCTCCTTCAGAGAGGACCATCTGGGGCTTTGTGTTGTTAATATCTGCTCAACACATTCCTCACCAATGTCTCTTTATCAGTGCACTGGCAGTGAAGAAACATATAACTGCACTTAGCCTATTTCAAGGTCAGGGCAGAAAAAGATTTTTTAGCTTAAAATTGAAATGAATAATGTAGCAGAAGGGGTTACCGTATATGCAATATTTAATAGCTGCCAGTTAGGTGTGTATTCATAATACACACTCCTTTCTATAATTCAGAGACAACAAAATTGCTCACCTACGCACTATTCTTTAGAAGGGTAAGTTATAAAAGAAGCTATATTGGAGGGATTTTTTAAAGAAGAAACGGATGTCTTAATATATTTATCAAGGTGGCAAAATACATCTCCCTCAAAGGCCAACATTCAGTTGTATAAAGGCTGAGGGCTACCACGCAACTGCAAGATACTGAACAGGGTACGGAGCGCCACTGACCCCAACTTGAGGGAGAACCAAAATCGCTTTAGAGAGGGGAGGACCACCCTCGCCCTGATTGGCCTTAGAGGAGGATCATTGAGGAGGTGACGAAGAGCAACCTGCCAGCGGTGCGGATTTCAAAAAGGCATTTGATTTGATACACAAAGGCATGGTGTTGAGGATACTCAAGGCTTACAACGTCCCTCCCAACCTACTCTGAGGCAATAAAGACATGGGTGGCACTGAAAGAAGTCAATGACTTCAAATAATATACTTGGGCTCATGGGTCACCTCGTCAGAGAAAGGAAACGCTTGTATTGAGGGAGGGAGGGGTCTGAATGGCAAGGCCAGTGTGTGAAATCCAACTTTTCCCAACATATCAAGCTCAATTTCTTCTCTGCAACTGTAGAGTCCAAAATCATATGCCAGTGAAGGCTGGACCCTGAAGCCTGCCCTGCTGAAGTCTCTGTATGGGTGCTACACCAGAATGTTACATTGATGGGCAGAGAGCAGCTTGGAGAATGAGGCAAACACTGGGAGTTCCCAGGAAGCAAACTTGAGGGCATGAGGGCATCTCATATCTTCCAAATGTACATGGACGTACTAAAAAAGATGCAGACGCGTAAAGTACTGGCTAGCTAGCCATATGTACGATATGTATGCAGGATCGAGATGCAAAACGCCACTGGGGGGGGGGCGCGTAAAAGGATGATCTAGAGAAAGCTACAGTATTATATTCTAGAACTAATGTACATCCAACCCAAAATCTGTAAAATCCTGATTTAATTAAACTCTTAAAGAGTACAGAGTGAGTGACTGTGGCGAGAAATGCAATGGCCACGCTTCAGTCAGTGTGTGCCTGCCTTCTATTCAAGTGATGCCTTCTTTATTTCAATCAAATCTGAAGTTATACTGTAAGTAATAACAATAAAACACATAACACTAATAGGTATTAGCTAAAGCTAACAGCTTCACTTGTGCACATCACTTCACCAAATCAGGACATGAGATCTGACAAATCTGGCAGAGATTAGCGCTTAGTTTTACTAAGTGCATCTTACTAGTTCATTGTTAGATCTTCTCCACTGCACCATCAGAGTCACACAATTCGGTAAGTCATCAGCGGCATATCTTTTCAGGCTGCAGCCAGCATTAACCTTGTGTCACCAGGCTTTCCGCAGTACAAGCCAGCATTATGGAAACATTTTTGTTTTGTTCCTTATTCAGCAGCCACAAGGGTGCTCATCCATACTATCCATTATGCACACCAGTTTGACAATGTCCTAGCAGTGCTGAGCGAAAAACAAAGAAACAACTATTTTCAATAGTTTGTTGACAAATGCCAACATGATACAGCAGGTCTGTGTGTAAACAGCAGAATTGCGTAATAACTTTGGGGGTGACGTTAACATGCAATTTATAAAAATTGGTACAGTGCAAATTCTTGATATGTTATGTGAGAACAGTATAAAGTGCACTGAAAAGGAAGTCATTATGGCATGGCTAAACAGCATTCACAAACAACATCTCGCTGTAGCACAGTCCATAATGCTCTCATGTATTTTACAGTGGAACCAAGAATGCATCTTGTTTCGTACCTGCACCAAATTATCGCCTTTTGATTGCTGTTTGTGATCGATAATGAGACCTATAATTATAGAATATCCCATTTATAATAGTTGTTTAACACTAACTAATGATACAATGGTAGCCCTGGCCTTTATTAAGGCTAAATGATTCTACTTTCATTTAAATATTAATTTCTTTGCTCCCTGGGAAGTAGGCTAATAATCATATTGTATCAGTCCAGTTTAACGTAACATCTATTATTTGGCATTCAATTAGATGCTTTTTAAATTATATAAATAAACATTAATGTTCTGAGCAAATTTTTTATTGGGTGCGCAGGTGCGGGGGATGGAAAGGACCTTGATATTGAAGGGTGGGCACTGCCCAAAAAGGTTGAGAACCACTGCTTTACGAGCTAGTATTAATTTGAAATGACCAAGCTACTTGAGTACTACTTTTTTAACTTTTCATGTCTTCTTTGACGTGAAAGAATGAAATGAAATTGAAATAAGGACAGCTCTCCTCTTTTAACCTCTGTTAGAACTAAGGAACAGGGACCAAAGAGAGATCAAAGACAGAAAATAGATGAGGAGAGCTGGCTGTAATGAGAAGAAGTATAGTCACATATTGATTTCCGCTCTCTCCAAGATGCCAAAGTAATTATTAGAATAATCTGTCATTTGGGTCCCAGGAAGATTAAAACGGGTTGTTAAATTCTCCTCGTAAAGCAGGTGGCTTTAAAAGTTTAGGATTTCTGACTGGACAAGTCCAATGTTATTTTCGCCTGCCAAATGAATTATATGTCATGTTGCTATTAGTTTTTAGAAAATGCTGCGGTAGCCTATAATGACATATTCTAGGCTAAATCACTATAAGAAGCTAACCCTCTAGGTAAGAATAGTTAGAAAATGTTTGCTTGAAACCCCACAGCATGTCATCAGTAGCCTGTTATCCTCACCCTTCTTGGTCTATCTTTCATCAGGACAATTTTTGGATTCCGAGGGAAAACCACTTTGCTCTTGAACCCCTCTGGCAATTTCAGAGGTAGAGTATGCAAAGAAGATTGTAGTGCCTGGACCTTGGAGGTTGCCATACTAATGGTGTTATGTGACAAATCCAGCTGAAATACAATAGAAATATTTGAACAGATTAAAGCAACTATACTAGCAACTATATAGAACAACTACATATACATATTGTGTGTGTGTGTATGTATGTATGTATGTATGTATGTATGTATGTATGTATGTATGTATGTATGTATGTATGCGCGCGCGCACACACACACACACACACACACACACACACACACACACACACACACACACACACACACACACACACACACACACACACAAAATATATATATAGGGGTCTCCCTATACCCTGTCTCTCCAGCTCTTTATTAAACAGAAAAAGCAGTTCCAGGTCAGGATACTTACTTCAGTCAGGATAGAGAACTTATACAGGATACAGATTAAACAAGTGAAATTGGAAGTGATGACATAAAGAAGTGAGCAGACAATATTGGAACTGGAACACTATAAAATTGAAGCTGATAAATGGGTACTCTCTCCTGATTAGCTGAAAGTATTAATGAACACAATCTTAACAAAAATATAGGCTTATGTCACTTACATTAATTACCTTTTTTTTTTTTTTTTTTGCTTTTGGAAAATGTACAACTTGGACACAAAACTAGCCTATTCTTAGCATGTTAGGTGTTAGCAAAATTAGACAAATACAACAGACCATATAACATACTGAACACAACACCTCAACGACCTTTTCATAAATAATCTATGCTACAGTCAGAATGGCATTGCAATTTTACAGCTGTTAAGCCCTGCACGGCTGTAATTATATGTCAAAACATGCGTGACATGATGTAAACACTCCTGTTCCACATATTAAAATAAAACAATTTACACTCTTTTCCTTCTTTCATAAAGGGCTATATAATAACATGAACATTTTACCACTTTTGCAGTATCCGTGGCTCTTCCAACCTCTGATACCAACTTCGTTTTGTTTTTGCCGTTGCCAGTAGCAACGTGTCTCCTGGCACCCCAACAAGCTGCTTTCTGATTGGTCCGTGGCTTTGACACAACTGTTAAACTACTCCTCTTCAAATCAAGCAAAAACATGCAGCTACGTGCGTGCGGGCATGAGCGCGTACTGGATGTTGTTGGTGCGTAGCGTAGCCTACCAGTGACTACCTATGAAGTTGAAACAAAAGGCATTATCTAAACTGAAATGCACTTTTTGTTCAATTGTCCATTATCATAATTTTAGATTTCATTCATCTTAAACTGTCTGCAGAATCCTAGTTCAGTTTGATAAATGTAGACAGTAGAGTCAACGTTCATACTGGCTAGTAGGCCCACCTGTTTTCAGACATGTGTTTAGGCCTAATAGCTCACTTTGTGTTTGTGTTAAATGCTTACCAATAGGCCAACCAATAGCATAGAGGACGTTGTATGTTTGTTGTCTTCATCAGGTCTTGATACATTGCAATTCAAGGCGTGTTTAAATACAGGAAGGAGAGGCACAATACAATCAATGGCAGCTGTGGTATTTGACAACTGTTAAACTACTCCGCTTCAAATCAAGCAAAAACATGCAGCTATGTGCGTGCATGAGCGCGTACTGGATGTTATTGGTGCGTAGCGTAGCCTACCAGTGGCTACCTATGAAGAGATTACGCTTTTCTAATTCCAGAGGAGATGATGTTGCAATTTGCGTGCGACTGTGATCCGATTATCTAAACTGCAATGCACTTTTTGTTCAATTGTCCATTATCATAATTTTAGATTTCATTCATCTTAAACTGTCTGCAGAATCCTAGCTCCATAAAGAACCTCTCACTCCGCTATACAGCTCCGAGTCCGAGATGAGGTTCTATGTTCTCATCCAGGATCGGGCGAACGTCCGCCAAGGCTCCGCTGTTTACCCTTTTGTATACATCGTATCCCAAAACTAATGGTAGATTCCAAACCGCACGGATGTTTAAGGTTTGGCCCGGAGCATAATATTTTAGGTCTGGAGAGAAACTACCCGTTTAAATCGCTTATTTAGTCAGCCTATGGCCATGTTTCCCATTCAACCCGGAAAACCCCCCTACCTCCGCTGCCAGTAGCCTACTGCTCCCGGTTTGGCTACAATGGGAAACATGGCCACAGGCTGACTAAATAAGCGATTTAAACGGGTAGTTTCTCTCCAGACCTAAAATATTATGCTCCGGACCAAACCTTAAACATCCGTGCGGTTTGGAATCTACCATTAGTTTGGGGATACGATGTATACAAAAGGGTAAACAGCGGAGCCTTGGCGGACGTTCGCCCGATCCTGTATGAGAACAACATCATAGAACAGCCTACCTACATTGCAAGTCAAGGCGTGTTTAAATCGTTTAAATACAGGAAGGAGAGGCACAATACAATCAATGGCAGCTGTGGTATTAACCTAAATGACACACCCACCATGCACAAAGTCAAACATACAAATAAATAGCCTCCACCCCAATATCCACCCTGACCTACACATAAGCTAAATAATTTGATATTACACACCATAGTCTATGCTAAACAAGACCAGGAGACCTGGTTCTGCCAGACCCAGGCTACTTCACATGACGTGTCAGCCTGTGTCTATATGCCCATGTATGGACGAAAGGGGGACAGACTTTTATAAGCCGGACTTCACATGACGTGTCAGCCTGTGTATGCCCATGTATGGACGAAAGGGGGACAGACTTTTATGGCTGGGGCCTAAGGGCAAAGGGGGCATGCCCATGTATGGAGAAAACAGGTACAAAACATGCCCATGTATGGACGGAAGTGGGACAGACTTTTATGGCTGGGGCCTAAGGGCAAAGGGGGCATGCCCATGTATGGAGAAAACAGGTACAAAACATGTCCATGTATGGACGGAAGGGGGACAGACTTTTATGGCTGGGGCCTAAGGGCAAAGGGGGCATGCCCATGATGCCCATGTATGGAGAAAACAGGTAGAAAGCCTCATGTAAGCCAGACCCCTTGGGTCTGGCAAAAATGTAGGCTACATTGGATTTATGCAGTTTGAAAGTTTTCAGAAATTCTTCACTCTTCTTCTTCTCTCTCTCTCTCTCTCTCTCTCTCTCTCTCTCTCTCTCTCTCTCTCTCTCTCTCTCTCTCTCTCTCTCTCTCTCTCTCTCTCCCCACTGTTCCCAGGCCTGTCTCATTCCTGCAGTCTGTCAGTGTACGGGTCAGTAAGCTGCTCAGTCTGTTAGAAAATAGGATTTGGACATCACTGCACTCCTTTTTTTCAAACGAACCGGCGGCGTTCGCTGGCTCCGCCCCCTTGTCATAACGCCCTGCATGGTACGTCATCGCGCAACGTGACCTCCTCGAGCTGTCAGTCACTCTCCTCTGTTGATGAAACGATCCGCTGCTCAGCTACTAGTACTACCGTCAATTTGACGAATTAGACACGCGGAACGGTACCCACAGAATAATAAGCACCATTTCATCAATAGTTTCCTTTCGTCCAAAGCAGATCAGAAATGGAAGCGGCATCATCGTCCTCCGTTAATCTGAGTAGCAGGTAAGATAAGGGTGGATGGATGGTAAAGCCTCATTGATACATAGTTGCGTGCCGGTGTCGTGCTCAGTAAATAGAAGATCTGGTGAACTTGTAGATCTGCTATTTACCGCAGGCAACATCAGTGTGCAACTATAAGTATACATCAGGCTTTAGACTGCCACCGCGGCTGCACTGCGTGGAGAGACATGCTCTCCACCGGGCTGGTTGTCAAGGCTACGCAAGAAATTATGCTGAGCTCCAGAAAATGTTCCAAACATCAGGCCAATAAATGTGCTCATAATCACGTCTCGGATTGTTGGATATTTGAACATCTTTTCGGCATCTAGGCTTTATTTGCTAAGCGTTATATGCCATATATAGCCTATAGGCTACTACTTCCATGACATTAACGGTTCCATCTCCTTTTTTATAGCCTATATCTGATCATTAATTTTCTATAACCGCTGTAAGAGCTTTGTTTGAAGATACAAAAAACGGAATAATGATGCTTAGCTTATTATTCCCCATCGTAGCTACTACGACGTGGTGTCGTTTGCCGACAAGAACTGATACAATAATCACATCGATGCGAACTTGTAGATCTGTTCTACATTCGGCCAACGTCCAACAACACCGTCGTACGAAGAAGTATAAATTGGCTTAAACGCCGGGAAACCCCATATACGCACGCGAGAGCATGGACACCACTTGTCTTAAAGAGACAGTTCACCACAGGGAAGCACTGTGGCGTAGAGCAGTGGTTCTCAGTGGGTCAGGACCACCAGGGGGGTCCCCACATGATTTTGAGGGGGTCCCCAGATGACAGTGAAGTGACAGCTTATCGGGGTGGGGGGTCCCCAGCTCAAATATGATTATTTTGGGGGGTCACGGCCAGAAGAGGTTGAGAACCACTGGCGTAGAGAAGAGAAGCAAGTCAAAGTGGGACTTGGGGAAGCGGAGCAGATTCGTTTTGTGTTTGAGAGAGGCGCTGTGTTGCATCTGTCAAAAGCACTTAGGCCTATTGTGCCTGCAGGCCGTTCCCTTCACCAAGCCTGCCCAGAAGTGGGCTCTCTCTCTCTCTCTCTCTCTCACACACACACACACACACACACACACACACACACACACACACACACACACACACACACACACACACACACACACACACACACACACACACACACACACACACACACACACACAGAGAGAGTCTATGAATGAAAACTGCTGATCCCAGCTGGAGAGTGCATGGGGCTTCTGTAGCTCAGCACCATGGACAGCTCCGCTCCGCACACAGCTGGCCGCTGCGCGCTGGGGCGTCTTTCATTCGCTCATAGGCTTCTAGCTGAAACTATACACTTACTGTATGGTTGAGTAGAGCAGCGGTTCTCAACCTGTGGGTCGGGACCCCCAGGAAGGTGCCAGCATGATTTTTTGGGGGGTGGGTGCAGGGTCCCAGATGACAGTAAAGTGACGATTTAAAGACGATACTGCATCAAAAGTAATCAACAAACTACCGGTCATCAAACATTGGCGAACTTGTCAAATTATATAAGAAAGAGGCATTTTTTTTGGGGGGGGGAATAGCAGATCTACAAGCTCACAACGCCTCACAACACCTTGTGAGCTTGTAGATCTATTATTTTCAAACTATCTGTAGATGTAGAACTGTAAATGCCTCAACTCCTACATTCAAAGGGCTTATCAGGGTGGGGGGTCCTCAGTTCAAATATGATTATTTTGGGGGGTCACGGCCAGAAAAGGTTGAGAACCACTGGAGTAGAGGTTCAAACTGATATAGCCTACAACTAACTATTCATTGCCCTGAGGACATTTTGTTTTACAAGGCCTGTATGCAAAGTGTGACTATTGCAGTGCACACAGCACAGGGCACATACACAAGTTAACTTTATAAATAATTATTCTAATCAATCATTGTGCCAAGAAATTCAGTGTTATCACTGTGGTCAGTGTATAAAGCGGCTTGACTAGGCACAACTCTGGTTGTAGCTTGTTAACAGTTTGACAATCACAATGTGTCTTTTCTATGGGCAGTTATAGGCTTATTGGAGTGCAACGTTACATCTTTATTCACTTTCCACTGATTTGATACAAAATGGGGCCTCATACATCTTACAGTATATAAATTGAAGAAATAAGAGCTCACCGACTCTGGTCCAACAAATTACATTTAAAATTAGCAAACAAGTACACATGACCAAGTACACGTGAAAAGTACAGTGTAGAGTTTATCATTCATTGTTTATGTATCAACATTTTCATGTCAATATTGAGTAAACACTTAAAGACTATATAGCATTAAGGATCAATAAGTGTTTCATAAATACTGTGACAAAGATGGGATACAGTAGGAACCTGGTTTAAACCCATATTATTTTATAATACAGAAATAATACAGAAATAACTCATTTCAGATCTCATTTGGATTCAGTTTTAGAATAGCTCATGTTTTATGACCATGACTTGCCCTTCACTGCTTATGTGGGCCCTATTCATTATGTCACTGAGTTTATGAATCACTCATTAAGAAACTATGGTTACTGGTTAGTTTATGTATAATTTCTAGCTGTAGAAAGGAGTGCCATGTCTGTCAATGGCCTGTATTTGTGCTTAACTAAAACATGAGCACTCACAGATGCCATTGCAAGAGATGATTTGTGGGGGTGATAAAAGGCTATGGAACCTCCATTATTTGAACAACTGTGCATCCCCCTTGATAATTACTCCATGGATTTGAGAGAAAACATGCAGAGGAACAATAAGTTATTGGCTCACTATCCCCCTTGTGAAGACATAAATAAATCACTTACTGATTACAAACCAGTCAAATAGTTGGCAGGAAAGCCAATCTCGCTTTCTCAATCCTGGAAAAAAGTGTTGTCATGCACAGTCATCACTTTCCCTTCAAGAGCTTCTGCAGACATACATTAATCAAAACCACCTTTTCTTGTAGAGTGGGGACAAGACAATAATTATTTTATTCTTTTTTTTTTTTTCAGAATGATTTAAAAAAAGGGGGATATTTGAGCACGGTTTCCCCTTTGTAAGATTATTATACAGTTATTATAAGCCCCTTCTAATCTATGTTATTGGCTCATGGTGCTAAAAGTGCTGACTAATGTGAATATGAAGATGATGAGAATTTGTGAAAAAATATGGCTTAATAATGTTCATCTTGAGTATTATGCTGACTTGTGATGCAATGGTTGATTGATTTATTAAAGAGGTGGTGCCATGGTTTTGCACTTTTTCTGTTTTTCATGTGTCTATGAGGTTGATAGAACTTCATTAAGCCCCCTGGTGGTGTTTTTATGGTGTTTTATGTCTTCTCTGACTATTTTGAGTTTCTACCTGGAGGCTGAAAAAGACTGAAAATCACGGCACCCCGTCTTTAATATTAGTAATAGGGGTTGATATTCAGAGACATGTTCTTTTCAGTTACAGCTATGAGGACTACAGGGAGACTGCAGACTGGTTGCTGACCCGAACAGAGCAGCGTCCTAAAGTGGCCATCATCTGTGGTTCGGGGCTGGGCGGCCTTGCTGACCTGCTGGAGAACAAAACTGTCTTCCCCTATAAGGAAATTCCACATTTCCCCAACAGCACGGGTACAGCGTGTTTGTGTGTGCGTGGTTGAAAGAGAGTGACAGGGAAATAGAAAGAGGGGGAGAAAGGCTTAGGTGTGAGTTCAATATAGGATAAGATAGCGTGTCTGTTCAGTATACAGTATGTGACTATTTACAGTGCATGAGCATTCTAATGGCTTTATGTGTGCTATACAGTGCCGGGCCATGCAGGTCGACTGGTGTTCGGGGAGCTAAAAGGTCGTCAGTGTGTCTGCATGCAGGGACGCTTCCACTTCTACGAGGGCCACAGCATATACACGGTGAGCTATTTTAGTCATACTTGATGATGACAACTGGAAAAAACTGACAAATACAACTATAAATATAGCTGCAAGCAGCGATAATATGGGGCCAGGAGAGAGAAAGAGAAATGATAATTCCTTTAACAGGTCAGTTCATGAAAGTCCTTGCGGTCTTGTTTCCAATGAGTGCCTGTGAGCAATTAGGGGTTAAGAGTCTTGCTCAGGGACAAATTTCATGTCATCGACACATTTGCTGACCTGGCCTGGAATCGTACCTTGGGCAAGCAGAGTCTCTGGCTCCCTAGGCGGGCTCACTAACCACTCAGCTATGGCCACCCCTCAGAGAGAGAGAGAGAGAGAGAGAGAGAGAGAGAGAGAGAGAGAGAGAGAGAGAGAGAGAGAGAGAGAGAGAGAGAGAGAGAGAGAGAGAGAGAGAGAGAGAGAGAGAGAGAGAGAGAGAGAGAGAGAGAGAGAGATAGATAGATAGATAGATAGATAGATAGATAGAGATAGATAGATATAGATATAGATAGATAGATAGATAGATAGATAGAAGAGACATAGAGAGAGACAAATGGAATAGATTGAAGAGACAGAGAGAGAGACATGGAAACGGAATAGATTGAAGAGAAAGACATGGAAATGGAATAGATTGAAGAGAGAGAGAGAGCGCCATGGAAACGGAATAGATTGAGTCATGTTTTTTGCATTTCAACTTAAATGAGTCTGCATCAAGTGAGGCTTGAACCGGCAACCTTACGGTCATGAAGCACTCTTAGGTAGCTGCAACACTACCTATAGTGCTATATCTTTGTCCAGGCTGATATTGGCCGCGTTTCCCAAACGAATTTGAGCTCCTGCGTAGCCTAGAAGCTGCGTAGGTGCCTCCACGCATCTGCGCAGTAGCAACCCCGCTGCGCACTATCTTCGTTAGTAGCAGCTGTGTGTGCCCAACGTCTCATCTAAATTGGCTTCAGTAGACACCATCTTCGTAGGTTCCGTTTCGTCTGTGCTTAAACTACACTCGTGAGACAGCATGCACGTGAAGAGATCCTGGACGTAGCCTACGTAAAGCCTACGTCAACTACGTAGTGCTATCCTACTATAGTTTAAACACCCTTTGCATACATATATCTATATATACAGGATTTTGCAAAAATACTAAGATAAAGTCGCACCTTTATCTAACTTACCTTTATATGAATTGGACACTTACATTTTTATAGGTACATTCTGTAATGTATTAAAATGCATTTTTTTAAGGTGACATTTCAATGATCTTAAATAAACACTGCGGCCATTGTTCGCCGTTCAAAAAAATTCAGAGGATAGAGGGGGCGTCCCCCTGCATGATTGACAGCTTAACGCGTAACGGGCGACGCCTCCCCCAAAAAACAGACATATATACAACAAACACACTGCGACATGCCGTGTTGATAGCTTGCAGATCTGTTATTTTGGGTAGGGCGAGCGGCTGCAGTGCTTCGTCCTCTATGCATGAACCCGAAGTTTACAAATCGTACTCTCACGGATAATCCGATCATCTAATAAAAATATTAAGCACATGCCAAGTTAACTAAAGGTATGTAAATGATGCTGAGCTAAATATGTTTCCTTAATTTCGAAGTTTTATAGTTAAACGTTATGATGAAAGTGCAGTTCCTCTCACAAAGTGATAGCTGTTGCGCTCGGCGAGCGCAACAGCTCGCCATGTTTATGAATGGTTAAAACATCTTTTGAAAATAGCAGATCTACAAGCTCACAACGTGTCACAAGCTTGTAGATCTGCTATTTTCAAAAGATGTTTTAACCATTCATAAACATGGCGAGCTTTGTGAGAGGAACTGCACTTTCATCATAACGTTTAACTATAAAACTTCGAAATTAAGGAAACATATTTAGCTCAGCATCATTTATATACCTTTAGTTAACTTGGCATGTGCTTAATATTTTTATTAGATGATCGGATCATCCGTGAGAGTACGATTTGTAAACTTCGGGTTCATGCATAGAGGACGAAGCACTGCAACCGCTCGCCCTTTTACGCACCGGCCCGGCCCGGCCGTAATATATATATATATATATATATATATATATATATATATATATATATATACATACACACGTGTGTGTGTGTGTGTGTGTGTGTGTGTGTGTGTGTGTGTGTGTGTGTGTGTGTGTGTGTGTGTGTGTGTGTGTGTGTGTGTCGGTCTTTTCATAGATTTCATAGAACGATGGGTGTTACAGGCGGCCCAGGGCGCTCGTTACAAAATGCTTCGTAGGACAGTACTCCCCTCCTACTGTGGGCGGGGAGTATGCTGCGCGCATTCTGTCTCACGAATGTACTTTTACCACACACGCAGCCAGTTTAGATGGCACGCAGGGGCACAACCACCTGCTACTAATGAGGGTAGAGTGTAGGTTTGGCCGAGTCCCAGCTGTGTAGGAGACGCTTGCGCAAGCTGCGTACGGCCACGCATGACCTGAAATCTACGTGCCTGCTATGGTACTGCGAAGCATGTGACGTCACACGTTAGACCCGTCGTCGGACCTGCGACGATGCTCTACGCACGAGCTCTTTGGGAAACCCGGCCATTGTCTGTTGAGGATCACAAACTCTTGCCTTCTGTCATGACCCAAGCCCCTGTTTCACTAACACTAAGATCACTCGTTCACAAACCATTTACCAATGAAGAAATTGTACATCTCCTCAGAACCAAAATTAGTGAAAGTAGCCGATCTACAAGCTCACAAACCATTAAAAGTTGTCAGATTGTACATTGGCTATTTTCACAATGAAGTATGTTATACATTGAAAAAACATACTCTCATTGCTATCTGAAAAGTTGTGAGATTGTAGATCAGCTGTATGTAAAAAACACTCAATTAAGTATTTCATGTTATCTTTAACAATTGCAGATGTATTCATTGATAGTCATGTTGTGTGAAATGCAACTTAGATGAAGTCTGCACCAAGTGAGGCTTGAACTGGTGACCTTCAGGTTGTGGGGCACACATTTAAGCGAGAAGCCACCAACAGACAAGAACCTGTGAAAAAGGAGATCACACAGATCATACAGTTTCACGCAAATAGCTGAAAAATCCTGGGTTTAAGTGTTTTTCAAACTGCTCAAGATTGCGGACAATCTAAGGGCGGTGCTTACTGGTCAACGTGATAGATGTGTTCCTCATTAGTCAAGGCACATGTGTAAGCAGGTCTAATGGCTGTCGGCCAAACGAGGCATGACTTTTGCCTGTTTAAAGTTTCAATTTTCAAAAAATTGCTATAGCGCCCCCGTTTGACCAATTGGAGTAAGATTGGTTTCAGTGATATTTGGAATGGCCCTTTACATTTCTGCAAAGTTTCAAAGAATGGTAAGTCTGCATGTATGTGTTAGGGGCAGATGAATAATTGTCATAAAACTGCAATATTCATTGGCTCATTAAAGCTTCATTTTTTCACTTATGGAAGATATTTTGCAAACGTTTTTTGGTATAGGTCCAAAGTTCATGTGTAAAAAGTTTCGTGCAGATTACTCAAAAATCCCAGGAGGAGATAGGTTTTAACTGTTTTTCATATAATTCAAAATGGTGGGAGATCTAAAGGTCAGAGGTCAAAAGTCAGAGTGTGAAAGTTGTTCAGCATGAGGAGACGCATGTGTGCATCGAAGTTTCATGGCTGTAGGTGAAACAGGGCATGAGTTGTACCTGTTCAAAGTTGTCATTTTCAACTGAGTGCTATAGCGCCACCTTTTGACGAAAGATTGTGAGATTTATTTTTTGATCGTTTTTCATGACCATCTACCATATGGCCGAGTTTCATAAAAAGCGACTGCACGGTTCAGCCAGAACTGGCAAAAACGGCAGAAGAAGAAGAAGAAATGGAATAATGCGAATAACAATATGGGTCCATGCTGGAAGCCTGGCCCCATAATGACATTATTTGTGAGCAATTTCCCTCCAATATTTTGGCCAATGTTGGCATATTTTCTTGTACATGTTGACTACTGTGTGCATGTACTTGTTCACACACTCAGTCTTAGGAATTGTTGGTATTGGAGCTTGGATCAGAATCCCTTTGATTGCTGGGCATTCTGACCAACCAGCGTGTCTGACCAGTCAGTGGGAAACAGCAAAGTGCGCCACAATCCAGCCATTTTATACAAAATAGTCAGCATCATTTTATCCTAATTAATTGTGAGTAGAAAGTGACCAATTACCGTTGGAACAAAAACATATAGAGATAGCTTGGATTGCAAGTTGCAACTTAAAAATAAAGGAAATTAGCCAGAGTGTAGCTTTGCATTGCTGTCCATTGAAATTATTCAAAAATGTTCAAACACTTTCAAGATAAAAAAAATATGTTTAAAAATAGCAGATGTGCAAGCTTGCAACTTGGCACAAAATGAGCTTGTATATCTGCTATTTTTGAATAGCCAACGCTAAAATCTAAAATGACACAGACGCTTTCACGGTTTTAATGGGTTAAGCAGACATCTATATAGGCTTCGACTAATTAGATATACAGTACATTAGGACAAATTTGCACAACTGCAAAGACAAAACAAAAGTTGAAAAGGCAAAAGGCGCAGCATCAGCTTTACTCCCGTATCATTTTCTGCAAATGTTTAGGCGGAAGGTGGAGGGACTACTTTTTACTTGACTTGGTTTGACTGGCTTATTTTACAGTTGCAAAACATCAGATAGAATGCATTATTAATTAACAATTGCTGTAATTATGGATAGGTTCACACTTATAGTAACAAACCTAACATATAGCCTAGTAATAGTATTCAACAAGGTTTGATTACTACTTTATGTTGCCTTGTTGTAAGCTGGGGCGTTTTGCAAGTGGATTGCAGTAACAGAACACCTGGCTTTGGTATTTATGCTAGACAGGATAACATAAAAAGGAGAGATCTGACAATCACCTAGCAAAGCATTTTCTGTTTTCTTGAATTTCTTAAAATCTACACACTAGGACTATGGTGCTCAGAAACATATTGAAATATCCACACCACACACATTACGAGACATTTCTTGAATTAATTTGAAGAAAACATTCTAACACAGAGAGCAGTCAACAATACCAGACCCTGATTGACAGACAAAGCAGCTGTCCTGATTCAAATGATGCAAATCTGCTGAGTGAAGGCATTCCACAGAGTATGGCTGTTCATCTGCTTTAGCTCTGCCAGATTGGAATCATCTAGTCAGTTGTTTAGGGAAGTCCAGTAGTGAGTACATTATGTCAACTGGAACTATGAAGTTGAAGGTGTCTAGAGAAGGGAAAAAAGACTCCCTGGATTTCGTAAACCTCACATAGAAGTACACACGGTACATGGGAAATCATACATTTAATTGAATGAACAGCATTGTTGGGTGCAATTTTAATTGATGATGATGCTACAATTTTGCTATGTGGTCATATTCTATCTATGTTTTTTATTGTCCAATGCCCCTGTAGTTGGCTTTTGTCCCATGCTGTTTTACAGGCTGTTGCACTGCTTTCAGTCAGTCAGTCACTCTTTTGGCCAGTGGTTTGGCCAATCAATCTGAAATTACATATGGGCATTTAGCGCTGGAATAGGCAGGGAATGACAAAGCTGATTTTTACATTTTCCCAACTCTTAAGCTTTGTACAGATATTAGCATTTTGGAAGCCACATAATTGGGGCACTGGGCTGTAGTTGCAGTCTCATAGCCCATGATGTGGTTTTATTGGTTGTTGGTTGGTTGTAAGGGAGACATAATGACCAATCGGTAGATGAGCTCTTAGGAATCAGGAAGAAAAGTGAATGCCGATTATGTCATGCTTTGGCACACATCAATGCATGCTGGCGGGGACATTTACCGTATATATTTATGTGGTTGGCACAAGAATATCATCAGTAAGAAAACAACCCAGTGCATGCGTGTTACTATCACAACAAGTGTGGCCTAATTGACTATAAAGATGTACCGTAAGGGCACAATAATCATGAAAACAAAGTACAGCCTCATAATAAGCCAGAGGTATGGCAATCCTCTATCCAGCTGAGGACCTGATATGATATTTTAAATGCCTCTGACTCAATTTTACTACATTAAATTGAACATCACAATGGTTAACTTACATGACACTGAACTTACATGAACTCTGAACAGCTGACAGTAGTAGTTTGTTCTACTTGGATTTCTAGAGCATTGTGTTAGCTCAGTGGGCTGAAGAGTGTATGTGTTTGTGACACTATGGGCTCAAACACTGTGGCTTTATGAACTTTGTCACATGACTCTCTCTCTCTCTCTCTCTCTCTCTCTCTCTCTCTCTCTCTCTCTCTCTCTCTCTCTCTCTCTCTCTCTCTCTCTCTCTCTCTCTCTCTCTCTCTCTCTCTCGTATGTGTGCACCAAACGAAGCAGAAAGTCCTTATCTACAGTGGGGTCCTTTTTACTTAAAAGTAGATGGTTTGTGGTACATTGCTCTTGAAGGAGCAATGCTTTTTAGACTGTAAATTTAAAAAGCAAAAAAACGTCTGATGTGAGTGTGGATTGTTTCTTAAGATTGTTCCTTCTTGTCATCAGACAAGACGTAAATGTCACTTACATTGCGTACTAACCTGTAATAACGTTGAGGAAAAAACTGTATAAGCAGAAAAAACAGAGTCTGTGCTCTGGGCCTTGTCATTGACATAACGCTCATTGGCTCTTCCACTTTTTGGTTTCTGCAAAACGCCCACACAGCGCTTGGGGCCAGGTCTGCAGAAGACACATGATAATGTGAATTCACGCGACCGGGATGGTCTACCAGGCTACACTCCCTCCCCCTCTGCCTCTCTGATCGAACTCTCCCCCTCTCGCTACCTCTCTCTTCCCATCCCTCCCTCCGTCCTTGCCATTGAGCCATATCTGGAGGACGGACACAAAATCCCTGCCCACTCATTTCAGTGAAAGTTGCTCACCCACCGAGTACTCCCTATAGCAGGGGTGGGCAAGATTTATTTCCAGGGGGCCTTACTGACTTCGATAAAGCGAGTGCAAGGGCCACACATTGTACAATTGAATTGAAACTTGAAACACATATGAATTATGTTAAAACTGCATGAATTTGGTAGCCTGATTATCAGCCTGAAGCTGCGTGGAGCTTCAGTCTGACATTGGCTACTGTGTCCGCGATTACCAGGGGGAGGGGATTCAAATTTCCCTAAACCAATCACAAGAGATCCACGGATCCGCCTACATCTGACGTCATCGCACAGCTTGTTTTAGCAGATAATCGCGATTGGCTTATCGTTAGACCACCCCCACCTCAGACTCTGATTTGACAGGTTTTTCTTCGACCGTGAAAAGCCATAGGCTCACATTATGACACCAGACCAAGAGGAGCAGTCCACTCAGAGAGTGGGCGGGGTCTATGGTCTGGAACCAGGCTTGCTTTCACAACAATAATTTTCAGTTACAAAATGTTGTAACTGAAAATTGTTCAGCTGTATCACTTTGGTGTACGCCTTACAATAAAAAGATTACTTGCATAAAACAATCCACGTCAATGCCGTATCAACTTTTAAATGAGCCTATAAATTTATACAGTATCTTATCTTATCTGATATGCACCACTCCATAAGTCACTGATAAAACACATTGTATTATGTTATGAATATGGACTCAAGGTTGAATGTTTCACTTACATTATAAACATAAAACATTTGAGTACATACGGATGGAGGAATGCAGGTAGGTACAGTATTCAAATGGTAAATATGAATTATTACTATTAATTGGAGTCGAGTTAAAATGCTTTTTCTCAAAACCATTAACATACGGCAGCCTTTTAGAATGTAATTGTTTTTGGGGGGGTCATTTTGTTTTTCTTTGAGGACTTGGCGGGCCGGATTAAGATGGTCAAAGGGCCGGTAAGGCCCCCGGGCCGTATGTTACCCATGTGTGCCCTATAGGGACACCCCCCTTCTGGGTTTGGGCCTACTGGTTCGATGACATCATGGGCCCATTTGCATGTCCTTTATTTATCTATGTCACGGACTACTTCACCATGCAAGCCCGTGAGTCAAGCCCATTGGTCTAGCCCATGTTCACGTCTTTTGGGCCCAAATCGGTGTAAACTTGCACATCTGGGTACTTGGAAATTCATTCTTAAAGACGGGGTGCCGTGATTTTCAAAGACCCCCCCCCCCCCTAAAACATAATCATCAGGTATTATGGTTATACTAGGAGGAAGATTTTTTTCAAAAAAGTTTACAGAAATTGTTAAAATTATGTTTTTATGTGGACACGCCTCCAGTTCATTAAGTATACCTGGTTCTCACCTTAGCACCTCCTCCACCACCTTAGCACCACCCACTTGTACTAGTCCCTCCTCCTCCTCATGCCCACACCTGTTGTGTTATGATAATGAGGAGGAGGGTATGTTTTTACTATGTCACTAAAGCGCTGTTTTTCTATTGGCACGTTTGACCCTCAAGGTTTCAGCCTCCAGGTAGAAACTCAAAATAGTCAGAGAAGACATAAAACACCATAAAAACACCACCAGGGGGCTTAATGAAGTTCTATCAACCTCATAGACACATGAAAAACAGAAATGGTCTTTTTCCCCGACTGAACATTAACCATTGCATCACAGCACCGATTTGTGCTGAAGTCAGACATGTCCAGTCCAAATATGGGCATATTAGCCGATTTGCGCTGACGTCTGGCATGGCCTGTCAATATGGGCATTATTTGCGTGCATGCCACATGCCACAACTAGAGGTTTATATAGTATACGGTATATAAATGTTCTTCTTCTCCAGGTGGCATACCCAGTACGTGTTTTCTTTCTGCTGGGTGTGGAAACGCTCATCGTGACAAACGCAGCAGGAGGCCTCAATGGCAGCTTCAATGTGGGTGACATCATGCTCATTAAAGATCACATCAACATGCCAGGCTTTGCCGGGCAGACCCCACTGTGTGGGCACAATGATGAGAGGTAGGTCTCACACACACACACACACACACACACACACACACACACACACACACACACACACACACACACACACACACACACACACACACACACACACACACACACACACACACACACACACCCTCTGTGTGTCTATACTGTACTGTCCATACAGTATTTAGGCTACAGTAGTACTGTTTGTATATATATCTTAAAATAATGTAAAAGTGAGAATATCTCGATGGCTATGTTTGTATTTTAAAGAAAGGTTTATGTACCATGCATCCAATATAATGTTTCCATTAGGTTTGGAACGCGATTCCCCGCCATGTCAGATGCATACGACCGTGAGCTGAGTGCCCTGGCCAGACAGGCAGCAGAGGAACAGGGCTGTGGTGCCTTCTTACAACAGGGGGTTTACTGCATGCTGGGTGGACCATGTTTTGAGACCATTGCAGAATGCAAAGTACTGCGGCTACTGGGGGCAGATGCTGTGGGTTAGTATGGTTGTCGCGTACTCACTTAAAGGGATATTGACACAGGATGGGCAGCTTCTCTGCAACACAAGAACCACATATTCACTTTAGCAACGCACCACACTGACTGTACACAACACACCACACTATACAACAATGAATATGAAAGGTTTTTTTACACAAAATAATTGTAGAAATTCAACCTTCTTTGACATTCAGAGCTGCTGAGCTAACATCATAGAGACAGATTCTGCTTTGAATGACTAATCATAATGGTGCAGCCAAATGGAACACTGAAAAATTCATAAGCTCAGAGATTAATATCTTGGTACATTATTACCAACTGTAAAAGATAAAGACATATTTTCACCTAACATTTTGCTAGTCTTCACAATCCATTACGTTTTTTCGTGCTTATAATTAGAGGTCCAACCAAACCATTTCAAGAGACGTCATCTGAGTTAGTGTTTATATTGTCACACATTATTTATCAAAGGGCAGCAACAAAGCATCTTTTCCATCTTTCTCTTTTCTCTCAAGGCAAATTCCACTTCGAGGCACACTTTCTGTGTTTGTGTGCGTGTGTGTGTGTGTGTGTGTGTGTGTGTGTGTGTGTGTGTGTGTGTGTGTGTGTGTGTGTGTGTGTGTGTGTGTGTGTGTGTGTGTATAGTCATAATCATATAGTGTATAAAAGTACATTTCCTCTTTCCCTCTCTCCAGGTATGAGCACAGTCCCAGAGGTGCTGGTAGCGCGCCACTGTGGCCTGCGCGTATTGGGTCTGTCCCTGATCACCAACATGGTAGTGACAGACTACGCCAGCGAGGAGAAAGCCAACCATGAAGAGGTACTGGAAACAACCCGCCTGCGAGCTCAGGACCTCCAGAGGCTTGTTAGCCATTTCATAGCCAAGATCTAATAATAATACATACAAATGAAATAAAATATGGATAGGTTCAACCAAAATGCACATACATATCTGTTAAAGTCGCTGGCATTTGAGAACACAATTAGTGCTTTGTCGATATGAACAAGTAAAGATAGACAGAAAAATACTTTCAGGACCCCCTGAAAATGAGATGATGCATCTTAAGGGGTTTATCCTCTAATTTAAAAAAAAATACTCTTGATTTCTTACATAGGAAAGTGCAGAGAGACAGGAAACCAAAGGCACAGAGAGGAGCTCAGGAGACATGTGAGAATAGTCTGATTGGAACATGGGTCCTCATGGTCTGTGGTATAAGGACCACAAACCATCTGTGCACTCTCTAGTTGAGTTACTAGGGACACCAGCCATTATTAATTTAATGGTTACCGTTAGTCCAATAGAACAGTTCTTCTCAAACTTTTTAATTTCAAGTTTGGTCATTATATAGGCCATGGACCACCTATATCCATTTGGTTCTTAACTATCATTTATCATTTAACTGGGGACCCCCTGGAACTGCTCCAAGGACTGCTGGGGTCCCTAGACCCCACTTTGAGAACCACTGCAATAGAATAAGGGAAGGAAAATGACAGGTAGAATGAGTGATGACATTATTGTCTCCAAAATGGGTGAGGTATTGATTTTTGAAGCAGTGTGGTCTGCTGACTAATATTAACTGGTTAACACTCTTCACTTATTTAACAAGACCTATCATACTTCCATATAGAGATTAAATAGGAAAACAGTATTGTTATAGATGTTTACCTATAATTCCTCTTGGTTGGCAGCAAGTGTAAAGATGTCTCTGCTGGCTACAACTGTTTGTCCAAATAGTATATCCATGTCAGCTAAACATCAGGATATCATATATTAGATATATTGGGCACTGGAGTGAATATCCTTGCTGAATGCCTGGGGTTTATCACACGGCTGATATCACCATCAAATCTAGAAACGACATTCACTGACTACTCATTATGTGATGATGCTTAGAGGGCCATTACAAAAAAAGCTAATTTAGACTTCACCACACTACCCTTTCAACACAGTGCTGAAGTATAAACTACTCTTCATCGCATCAACATCACTGACTTGTCCACAGAGATTCAACAAGACTTGTTGAATTGGTTATCTACTACCTCTATTACAGTAGGTTAGACAGGACGATTAGTCAGCATTTTGGTTCATAATGAAGCACAGCACTGTACTCTTACCTTAGGAACTAAATGTCTGGACAGCAGCTATTACTCACAACCTCTTAACTTGA
>NC_139943.1:26731409-26903909 GCF_963454915.1 Gymnoscopelus microlampas
GCTTTTCTTTTCTTTTCCACACACACACACACACACACACACACACACACACACACACACTCACACACACACACACACACACACACACACACACACACACACACACACACACACACACACACACACACACACACACACACACACACACACACACACACACACACACACACACACACACACGCACACACCATACGTTGTACACATATGTTATGCAGTCTATATACTGTAACAAACCGACAGCAGATGGATGTATACCTATGAGTGCAAGAAAGAACTGATGACAACAAACAGTAAAAGGTTACATTACGGTCAAACCAGATACAAGTGCTGCACATGCTTAACACACAGAGGAATGACATACTACTACTATTTACAGAACTGTGACAGTTTTTTTTTTCTTTTCTTTTTTTCACGCACTCACACACACACACACACACACACACACACACGCGCGCGCGCGCACACACACACCATACGTTGTACACAGATGTTATGCAGTCTATATACTGTAACAAACCGACAGCAGATGGATGTATACCTATGAGTGCAAGAAAGAACTGATGACAACCTGTCACTCTGTCACACGTCAATACATGCCAAAACACATGCACGCGCACACACAGCCTCCAATCACGTCTTCACTTAGAAACACCCTGCATGATAAACACACAGAGGCATAAAAGTAAACGTGCAAGCACACACGCACACGCACACACGCGCACGCACGCACGCACCCGCACGCACACACACACACACACACACACACACACGTCTATTATTTCACTCCTCTACTCCCGTCTCGTCTACGGTGACACTGCGCCTCCCGCGCGCGCACCGGGGAACTGCAGGTCCCGGACGGGGGGTTAAAAAGCGGCGTGCAGCGCGCACGGGGGGCACAGAGAGAGAGTGAGAGAGTGAGAGAGAGTGAGAGGGCTGTGTTTGAACGGAGAAAAGTTAGTGCGGGATTTTTGTAGCAGCGGCCGGCAGCAGCAGGACTATCAAAGCTTATAATCATAATAACCCTACATATATTTTGATAAGATGGCAAACAAAGCTCCTCAGCCTCAGCCTCAGCCTCCTCACCTCCACCTGGCCGAGGTCACCGCGTCCCAGTTCCTGGACATCTGGAAACACTTCGACGCCGACGGTAGGAACAAGTTTGTGATTGATTGATTGATTGATTGATTTGATTGATTGATTGATTTTGATTGATTGATTGAATACTTTAACAGTTTGCAAAAAAAAGCACAGAAAGAATACAGTTCTATACAAAAGGATGCTAAAAGGATTAAACCCATGCACTATGGTTTGTTTCCATTGGGGTCCTGTGTATTCAATTCTGTGTGAGTGTGAGTTGATCTGCTCTGTGTGTCTCTTTTTCTTTCTTTTTTCTTCTTTTTTTAGTTTTTTAGTTTTTCTCAATTTAATGTTCCGCACAACGAAAATGACTGATTTACAAGTTCACAATGCATTGTGAGCTTGAATATCAGTTATTTTATATATACAGTCTATTCATACTGTGAATTGGTGGCAAATGTTGTGAATGAAATATCGTTCCGCTGGCCGCTGCAATTAATTTGATTGATAGCAGGTGGTCCATTGCCTATCAATAAGATAACCCGGCCGTGACAATGTAACAAGTTGTTTTAAATGAACTAAGAATATATGTAGAATGAATGGATTTAGCAGTCGTATTCCTGCCTGTTGAATGATTAAACAGCAAAAATGCATGGCTGATGATGATGATGATGATATAGGCCTATTATCAACTTTTAGGTATAAGTGTTTCAAAGGTTGAAATGATGCAGACAATTGCCGATTGTAGCTGTCATATGTCGTAGCCTACCCTGGTCCAGCCTACAGTTGTAGCTGTAGTTGAGTAGTTTTTTTTCTTGCTTCCCCCCGAACACCCCACGCTTCAGTTCAGCAGCTACGAAATTGTTCTAAAGCCAAGTCATAAGCGCAAGTCTTTTTTCCCCTTTTTTCTTCAGAACAGTCTGTTTAACCATTACGCTAGCCATGTATCCAAGACGGTTGTCTGTCACGACCGTCATGGATGAACTTCAACCTGGTGTTTGTACTTTCTCCATTTATGGCCCATGACCATCTACATAAACGTTTAGGTTTAGATTTCAAACATAAAGTGCTTACCCCATGATGCGTAATGGATGTTACAATTCTGTACGGGCCCGCAGAAGTACCCGTACCCGTATTGTTCACTAAAAAGCATTTTAATCCGATCGGTGGCCATTTTCTCATAGAGTTATAATGTATCAGAAAGCAATACAGCTCCCAACCGATAGGGTTGCGTAGTTGAAAGCATGGAGGAAATTCAGAGAAAATGGCCACCGATCGGATTAAAATCCTTCGTATTGAACAATACGGAAGATACGGGTACTTGTACCCACCCGAACATAATTGTAACATCCGTGGTCATAGCCTAAGTACTTTATATTTGAAATTTGAACGTTTATGTAGATGTACGGGCCGTAAATGGAGAAAGTGCAAGCACCAGGTTGAAGTTCATCCATGACTGTCATGATATGACCGTCATGTGTCAGGGCTACCATTACGCATATCCATTACGCATTGAGCGCTGTCGGGGAGACGCGCATATAAGCTACAAGACTCCAATGACAAACTTGCCCCGAACTGTTTAGCCTAAAGACTATAACATCACCGATTATTATATTGTAATTAGGTTATGACATTTTTTCAATTCATACGGTTTCACGTTGTTAGGCAACAGCAATGCGCTGCAATTTCCTACATTTGTGGTATAGATTCATCTTCATATTATATTATTCCCAATTATTATCGATTAAAAAAAACGTTATTCTAGCTATAACCATTGCTATTTTCTCTATATAGGCTATTTAAACTACACCTCAGTTGCTGGGGATTCTAGATAGTGTCCAACACAGAAATCCGTTTTCAGGCGAACAGTTAACTGGAAATAAATTATGCAAGTCATTATAGTCTCTCTGGGCTATTTACATGACACATGGCATGATATTCTACCTACTGTAACTGTAGCCTAATAGAAAAGATAGAGGTTTATTTATTTGACATTTTTGCAATGTCTCAATATAACATGTGCCTCACAGTTAGTAATTTAACCCTGGCAGTCAATGTGTGCACTCTCAATAGTTTAACACAAATTAATATAGGCTACTGAAGATTACAGAATATCCAGCACAGGCAAGATTTACCTGATTTATTCAAATAAAAGTCATCTCCACCATTACTATTCTCCTCTCTCTCTCTACCCCCCTCTCTCTCTCTCTACCAGCTCTCTTGCTCTCTCTACCCTCCTCTCTCTACCCCCCTCTCTCTCCCTCCTTCACCCATTCTCCTTTATCTCATTCACACGCACACACACACACACACACACACACACACACACACACACACACACACACACACACACACACACACACACACACACACACACACACACACACACACACACACACACACACACACACACATAGTCTCAATCTCTCTGGCTCTCAGTATCCCTTAGTAATTCTCTTTTTCTCTTCCTCTCAATGTAAAGTCCTGAGTTTCTCTCCGGTAGTTTGTTGAATATGATGGCATATCCTATATATACTATTAGAAGGACTCCTTTAGAAGGATGCTATACAGTACCATCAATGAGTCCACTGGGATGCCACACAGAGAGTAACACTTAATGAGGTTAACGAGCTCCAGCCTATAGACAGTGACTAATTGAGTCTTTCATAATATGTTGTTTGGTGCTGAGAATTGGAACAGCATTGATCTGACCAGTAAGGTTTCTCCACTGAAAGTGCCTATATAACTTTACAATAACAAGGTACACTAACAAGGTACACTGTACAATTCTGAGTGTTAATTTAGTGTACAAATGGACCTGTAAGTATCAATAATTTAGCTGGGGACCCCGGAACACCAGGGCATCAATCATTTAGTTGGAGACCCCCAGGAGCCCCTGGGTCCATTTGGTTCCAATTGTATACTCTCAGAGTTACACATTGATAAATTAACACTTTTTGTTTTACTGTGTAGACCAGAGAAAAGAAAGCAGGCTACTGTAGGCAACTGGAGCTGGGGCAATGTGAACAATGTGAACCATGGTTTGGTTCTTTGGATTTATTGAGGATCTGATTTCAGGCCTGTACTCATAATGAAACCTACTGATTCTGATGGAGTGTGGTGGGGTGGGAGATAAGCGTTACACAGCTATACTGTCAAAGATGAATTACACATCCATTTATTTTCCATTGTTAGGTGACTGTTCCAGGTGACTGTGCCTATGTCTGAGAGCACCAGTCAAAATGTCTTTCAAAACCCCCACACAGTAAATTCCTCTGTGTTAATTTAACTCTGAGGGTAAAAGGGATCCAAGTGGATCTATTTGAGTCCATTTTAACTCAGAGTTAACATTGCATGGTAATATGCTGTGCAGGTGTTCAAGTTATCCTGGCAAAATAATTTACATACCATGGTTTGCAACAACTCACTTTGCAAATCAAATACAAACAGCGATAGGATTGGAGAGTGTTTGATTTCTATTGTCCACATAAGCAGCATTGCCTGGGTGCATGTAGATCAAGAAAGCCAAGCTAATTTGTTTGTGGGTTTTTTGTTTTTCACTTGGAGTAAACATCTCTGAGGTGCAGATAAAAAATACACAGGAGGCCTTGCAACCAGAGATGATGAAGCTATACATATTTCTCCCTGGCCCTGGATCAAATCTCATAGGGGCTGTCACTTGAATCTCCTATTCTCTGTGCCCCTCTCGTCTTCCCTACTATCTGTCAGGGCTAGACTCTGACTTCCAGTTCGATTAATTCAAAATGGAAAAGCGATGGAGCAATTTGTTGAGGAACCGTAGAGCATGGATTCTTTATCATGTTTTATGAGGCTGGATATGACAACCTTCTCTGGCCAAAGACTGTTGAGAGTTTTGTATTCTGATTACAATCTACTTCCTAAATTGAATGATTTGAAAAACTCAATTAACTCAGCCATGTTCTCAATGAAGAACGAAAATGAGTAAAATAAATAAGTGGACAGCACCAAAGCTGAAAAGCAAATATTCATATTGGCTTATGGAATGCCCTTGCTGGCATAGTAAAACATTTTGAAGGTTTTCCTTTGCTGGGCAGCAGTGTTGGAGTCAGTTATGTCTGCACCAGAATCTCAGAGGAATAGTCATGCAGTATCTGTCAAGACCATGTTATTGTGATTCTTTAATGTTGCTACTTCATGTAAGGTCTAAGTACTATTCTGCTACAGTATGGTACAGACTAGAGTGTACCAGATATAATTATTTGACAATAAAAGATACACGCAAGATGGCATTCATACAGTCCTTAGTTGCACACATTTGAAATGATTGAGGTTAGAATACACGATGAAGCCCAAAGGATTATTTCTATAGTGGTCCTTAGAGGAAGGGGGATAGTGAAGGCAGCAACAAAGGTGTTCATCAAATCACATGCACCAAAGGAGGAGGACTTTCTAATGTGAAGGGCAAGGCGGTAAATTCACATTTCAACTGACTGATCTTGAAGTTAATTTAATGCCCGCCTTACACTTACTCGGTGTTGTGTTGCGCACTGAAAATAGCTGATCTACAAGCTCACAACACACCGCAATGTGACATGAGCCTGTAGATCTGCTATTTTCAGTGCATGACACCGGCCTGCAACTAAGGATAAATCAGGCCAAAACTCATCCATGAAATTTACCCTCTGGCTAATATTTGCAAATATCTTAGACAGCAATCATAATTCCTCTAAAATAGATGCAGTTGGGTACAGGAAGAAGTTAGCGTGCACTTGTGAAAAATTGGGAACACTTTTGGGTTTGCATTTTATTATTATATGGAACAGTTTAAGGCACTTTGAGCACAATGTGGATGAAATCATTAATTAGAGCACACCAAATATAACATTTCATTAGAACAGGGTACATTAAGCATATGTTTGTTTTAGCTTAAAGGCAGTTTGGAACAGGCGGTATGTACCCTACATTTGAATTAGCACAGTACAATTACCAACAGATGTGTCCATTCAGTGTGATGGATCTATCAAGGCTTTTATTGAAACCTTCTAGTCATTTGATGGTGTTTTCATGGTAATTAAATATGTATATTCTTTATGTGATGATCAAGCTGCTAGCTAGGAGTTTCTCCCCAGAGTGTAATCACTGACAAAATGTCAATAAGACCCACAGGAATGAGAGAGGGGCTACACTGCAGTGAGGCACTTCACTGTCCCACTTATTCATATAGTGGTGCTTACATTCATGAGTGTTGTCAACATCACTAGACACTCGCGCGCACGCACGCATGCACGACTTTCTCTCAATCACTTACAGGACATTAATATAACTTTTGTTGACAGAGAAGCTAAAACTATCTGATAATAGTGTTCTTAGCTACAGACAGAGAAAGAAAGAGAGAGAGAGAGAAGAGTGGAAATTCTTTGTTGGTCTTTAATGAAACCGAACCACGGTGTACTTTATTGAAGAAGCCAGTCACGTTCTTTAGAACCAACTGTCCAATCAATCACCTTTGTTCTGCTTGGTGCTGTGTTGTACACAACTGTGTAATGCAGAAGCAGCTCATTCACTACTTCACCCACATCCCCTGAGTATGCACCATCAAGGCAAGTACAGTATAGCCACAAAACAACAGCAAAATCTTTCAAATACTTTTGAGAATAGCCAATCTAAAAACTCCCGTGTTGCATCACGACGTGTTGTGACCTTTTAGATTTGCTATTTTCAAAAAGGATTAAAAGAAAGTTTTTCTTCTAAATTTCTGTCTTTAATGACATACCCTTGGATATAAGTGGTTATGATCAGCAATATCTGAGGGCTTTCAAAATGAAAATGGCAAAAAGTAACTAAGTTCTAAGAGAATGGCTGATGGCTCAAAATGTTAATGTTACAGTAACAGTAACTCACAAAAGAAGACACTAACAGACATTTTTAGTTTTTTTCAATTATACCTTTGTTCATTCTGCATACTGTTCTCTCCATATTGATTTTTCATATTTTCCAATTCCCATCACAGCTGGTTATTAACCAACTCTATTGACTAAAAAATAAGTTGTCTGTGCTTCATCACCCTCAAAGATATTAGAAAAACAGAATTCTCTAAATAGCCAGGCCGCCCCCATACAACCTACACACACAACCTTGGGCTGATCAGTTTGCATTATTAGTCAATACTTTTAATTCATTGAGAAAGAAGGGAAGGAAGTGTGTTATTGGAAAAGTCTCATGTTTGAATCAATACCAGCGAAAGCCTGTATTTGATTATGACAGTGACCACTTCCGTGTGTAATGCTAACAGAAGGCATTTCAGCAATCCATAGATATTTTGGTGCTGTGTGTGCTCACATGTGACATTGCGATATCTGTCTTCAAGGTAATGGCTACATTGAGGGGAAGGAGCTTGAGAACTTCTTCAGAGAGTTGGAGGTTGCCCGGAGAGGAGCAGGAGTGGTGAGTCCACAAACTAGGACATCCACCACAGAAGTACAATTAATAGAATTGGCATTAAGGGATTCATATTTTTTATCTGGTACGTGTGTGTGTGTGTGTGTGTGTGTGTGTGTGTGTGTGTGTGTGTGTGTGTGTGTGTGTGTGTGTGTGTGTGTGTGTGTGTGTGTGTGTGTGTGTGTGTGTGTGTGTGTGTGTTTGACAGGACCCAACAAATCCCACTTTCAGAGAAAAGATGAAGGAGTTCATGCAGAAATTTGACAAGAACAAAGATGGCCGTATTGAAATGTCAGAGGTACGGCCTGGAGCCCAACTCTTTGTTGTATTATTCTGTTTTCTGGTTCTGATTTAAATAATGAATCTTCCTCGAAATAACTATTAAAAAGGATACACGTCTCTATTATTGGCTAGACTGAGGGGTATACAAAAGTAGGGATAATTATGCTTGTGTGCCATAGTAATATAACTTAAGCTCCAGTTGCATGATCAATATGTCGGGCAGAAACCTTGCAAGTCCAAAACTGTTACTTTTCAGGAAAAAATAACCTGTGTTCCAATGGATCCAATGTAGTTATTATTTAGTCACAAGCTCTGGTTAATAGTTTTCATTGGTTAATATGATATCCTATATTAAAATTGGCAGCCAAGGACTGACAGATACAGAGTTCTCCATATATGGGCATATCAGTCGGAACGGTGGTGCGACGTAGGTGTGAGGGCCATATAGCGGACCGAACTTTAGATGTGAGGTCCAGGTAGCGACCCGAACCTCTAGTTTATAAAACCTACAGACATACACTTTCACTTTTAGAATTCTTCTAATATAGTGGAAACAGCAGCTCAACAAGCTCACAAACTTGTAGATCGGCTATATTTGCTACTTTTGTGTGACACTCTTGTACGATAAAGTAGAGCATTAATCTGCAAAAAGATCTTTAATTGAAATTGAAATATGAAAATACGAGGTTTCTGCCCAACAGCGATGAAGCCAGGATTGCCTTCCACGGTCAAGGCCCTCTCTTGTTTATGTTTGATCTGCCCATTTGAGGATTTGTAGAAAAAATGTTCTGTCTACATCTTCTCTCCCCTATGAACTCCATCATGTTGTTTCATGCCACTCCCCTCCCACTCTCTCTCTCTCTCTCCCTCTCCTAGTTGGCCCAGATTCTTCCAACTGAAGAGAATTTCCTGCTTTGCTTCAGAGAGTTTGTCGGTTCCAGTGCTGAGTTTATGGCAGTGAGTGTGTGTGTGTGTGTGTGTGTGTGTGTGTGTGTGTGTGTGTGTGTGTGTGTGTGTGTGTGTGTGTGTGTGTGTGTGTGTGTGCACACATGGGTGTGCGTGTGTGTTATTCTTCTTTAGGTGACTAGCCCTTTCACACACCCTCTGGCTTCACACGTTCACAACTAATTCCACAAATCTATATTACATCCTTTCATTCTATATTATTCACTGCTATGGGGGGGGGGGGGGGTGATCTTACAGATTTGCTTATTACCTCCATTTGAATAGTCAACAAAACATGAGAGCCTTTAGTCAACTCTAAAGTCCCATCAGGTCCCTCAGATGGCAGATACTCATCCAAACCACGAGGACTGTCCGCCTGCTGATGGATATGCTTCTTGTAATGAAGTGAGAGATGTCAACATTTACATATCTGTCTGTCCTGGGAGTAGGCTATAAAATGGTGAGCGCTGATAACTTTGAAAGGCTAACAGACGTTAAGATAAATTGGTACTGACACTAGCAGGTCTGAGGCATGTGATTTCATTTTAATGACACAAATCCTTCTAATCTAATGGAAAGCCCTCAGCGGTGGAGGGGATGGATACTGAAGGGCCACGTAATTGGAAACCATTACTTCTTAAACATATCGCTAGAAGATGAGAGGATGATCGCTAGGCCACATCCGCTGCACTGTAACTATGGTACTAGAACCAATTAGAGAGCAATTACAAGGAGGAAGAGCTGTCACCTGCTTCTCATGTCACGTCAAGAAATAATTAGATGGAGGTGGACCGGGCTGGGACAGGGAAAGGGAGATAGGTGAAAGCCAAAAGGTCAGAGAACAGCCTGGATGGAAAGAATGAAAGAAGGAGAGGTAGAACAGCTAATCAGTCTTTCGTGCGCAGGAGCGTAAGGGGGTTCTTAAAGGGTTAGAACGTGGAAGCAAAACCTTCTATTTTCAGAGTCATGTATAATGGATAACTGGGCTGTAGCTCCTCTCTGCCGAGCCCAGAGGAGGAGAGGAAAGTGGGAGGAGGAGAAGGAGGGGGGAGGGGAAAGGTGGAGAGGCCATCTATCTTTGATAAAGAGCCTTTCTTTAGACAGGGACAGCTGCTAGATTAAAACATGCATTAAATGTCTTTCTCCTTCCCCGGTCTGTCGTCCTCGCTCTCTCTCTCTGGGTTGTAGCTTTCTCTGTATGGTGGGAGAATGGGATCGTAATGAAAACCATTTGATTTAAGTCATGGTGATCCTCCGTAAGTCCTCCTTCTCTGGAAGGTGATCTCCGTTTCTCCTCTTCTGAGAAAATCTAACTATCAGCACTGTGCAAGATTCATCAGTCTGGGTTGGTTGGATGGGATCGAAAAAGGGAGGTTGTAACTCAGTCTGACGAAGACCATCTGCTAAGTGGCTAAGATGTAAATGTAAGAGGATTAATTAATTAACGAATGGATTCTCCCTGTCCAATTGTTTGTTTGTGTGTGTGTGTGTGTGTGTGTGTGTGTGTGTGTGTGTGTGTGTGTGTGTGTGTGTGTGTGTGTGTGTGTGCGTGTGTGCGTGTGTGCGCGTGTGTACGTGTGCGCGTGTGTATGAGAGAGAGGACTACGAGAGTGAATGCTTCCAATTTATTCACAATAAACATTCAACGTTCACTCTTCCATCATTTCTTTAGTGTGTCTGATATTCGGTTGTTCTTTCTTAGGCATGGCGGCGATACGATACAGATCGCAGTGGTTACATTGAAGCAAATGAACTGAAGGTACGTTTCATCCTCTGGATGTTCTCTCTATATGCTAAGATACTGTAAACAATGCCACCTAAAAAAACGAATTTTCAAACTCGTTGAAACCGTTTTTCCTTTATTATCTAAACTCTTTCAGCCTTAATAAACAGAAAACACTGTGACTTTTCACATCTGAGTTCGAGGTGACCCATAAGTGAAAAGCAATATATTTAGCCATTTTCTAAAATGTATTGTAAATGTGATGTGAACCGCTGGAATCGGCAGCAGCACAAAGCAAGTATTATTTGCACATCATTTTTGTTTATTGTCAACAAATATGTAGCATTGTTTGCACTACATTAGTAATAGACACCACATATGTGGGTTCAAGCACCCGCTGAGAGAAATATGAAAATAATTTCAGACAGCATCTTTGTAGAGTGTCCGTAGAGATATAATGGCCAGGAGAGATTTTATGTGAGGACAAAATAACTTGCAGATAATGAAGATAAGGTAAAAAAAAAAAAGTAAGCCAATTTAGTTTAGGAAATACAAGAAGGAGGAGGAAACATACTTCTTAAGAGAAAGGGTTGTGTTGTGTATTTAGATCAGATCAAGGGTGCCATTTTAAGAACAGCACTGTAGTTTTCACCCAGAGATTCATACTTTCTATTTATTTGCTCATTGTCTGGGTGAGAGTGCTAAAATATGTAGAATTCTGGCAAACAGGCCCTTTTTCATATATAAAAACAGTGATGTTTCTGCCATTTTGCATCTTGGCCCATTGATATAACATCAGGGAAAAGATTCCACTTAAACCTTGCTCCAGCAGAGGGACAAATATATCCCTCACTAGGCTTGAGCTGCCTCAGAAGGTGGTGAGGGACCCTGCCGTGTGAAACAAGAGAAATCCATTTAACCTAGAATTCCCATGGAGAACTTGGAGAAGTGTGATTCGTTACTTGCTATTCTATATTCCAGGTCACTTTAATAGTAGATGTGAACATATTACATTCTGCCTGTCAACACTTTGAATGAAATCTCTTTTCATGTGTACAGTAGGTAATTCCCATCTGGTTTTGCATTTATTTCTGTCCCCATGCAGGGCTTTCTGTCAGATCTGCTGGAGAAAGCCAACAGACACTACGATGACCAGAAGCTCCAAGAGTATACACAGACCATTGTAAACATCTCTCTCTCTCTCTCTCTCTCTCTCTCTCTCTCTCTCTCTCTCTCTCTCTCTCTCTCTCTCTCTCTCTCTCTCTCTCTCTCTCTCTCTCTCTCTCTCTCTCTCTCTCTCTCTCTCTCTCTCGTTTGTGCTGTTTCCTGGACTGGGTGGTTAAAGAACACTACAGTGACAAATCACAAGAGTATACACAGCTCATAGTATGATAGACATGCACACATACACGTAACTTTGACCCTGGAGGCTGAACCTCTCTTGTCTAGTATTAGAAATACCAGATATGACAAGAACACAACAGTAGCAAAACACCGTCAGTCTTACAAGAGGTAACGTCTAGTGTCCATCTGGCAAAAAAGAAAACAGAGGCCTATTGTGCTAGTGGCTGCAGCACTGCATAGCTGACTGATCATGGCTCACCATGTCCTGCAGGTTGTCTGTTTACAGCCCAGATGTGCTAACATCTGCTGCTTCCTAAAAGCCACAAAGCCTGACCTAATTTACTGAAACAAGATAGACCATTTTATGTTTCACAAAGTTGAGACATTTTCTCATGTTATTACAGTTTTGTGATTGCTTAAAGCAATTCTTAATACATAACTGATTCAGTCCCTGTGTTGAAGGTCAATCTGTAGATTGTTGAATTTCAGGTGGAGCTACATTTTTCTTTTTTTTTATGATTTCATAACTTTTTTTATCAACCCATTCCACAGCTCAGGATGTTTGATACGAATGGAGACGGAAAGCTGGGCTTATCAGAGATGGCGAGGTAATGTACAATGTCGTTGCTATTTATTCAGCATCCAAAAGTAAAATCAAGTTAAATTTAAAATCAAGTTTGATTCCCACAAACATAAATTGGCAGTGTATGCGGGAGGGAAGCCAGTAAGGCATCGTGTCATTTTGCTGAACTAGCGACCCCTGTTGGTTTGTTCTGCGTACCTATTCAGCAGGGACAGGGTCTGTGGGAAATATCATGAACATTTGTGTGTGTTACACTCTCCCAGTGAAATTCCAGTCCAATATGAGTCCAACTCCCATGTTTATCAGAGGAGTTGAATGGTTTTCTACACCCTCCACAAGCCAACATTGGAGACTATAGCAGCAACGGGGACCACAAGGCCCATAAAGTCCCTGACAGAAACTAAATTGGGATTGGGGGATGAGAAAACAAAATGAAACAAAAATGATTCACCGTCCAAGTATATATCATTCTGCATATAACATGTAAACATTTTAAATATTTTAACTGTTATGTATGTAACTGATGAAGACTTCCATTCCCACAGGCTTCTCCCTGTTCAGGAGAACTTCTTACTTAAGTTCCAGGTAGGTATAGTGCAAAATATAGTGCTCATTCAATCAAATGTAAACCAAAATAACATTAGTAAAAGATGATGAACAAGTTTAAAATGGATACTATTGTCTAACTTATTGTAATGAAATTCTTAATTCAAAGTTTGAATGCAAGTTCATATTCTGCAGTATCAACATTTCACACATGGAAGTGAAACTCAAACCTTTTGTTGTTATAGGGTGTCAAGCTGACCACTGAGCAGTTCAATGCCATCTTCACATTCTATGACAAGGTAAATGACCCCACTACTGGCTATAGGGTTTCACTGAATTACTTCACTTTCCAGGCACTCATGGATGAATGTTGCTTGCATCAGATTTGTCCAAGGCAATCATGAGCACATAATTGCGTGAGTTCCTGATTCCTCTATCCCATCAATGTATTACTTGTGCTGTCAGTCGAACTTTAGAGATGGCTTGGAATAAACACTTACTTTGTGCACTGCAGTATGGACATACAGTATGTAAGAGGTAGCTTCAGGTAAACTTTGCTGGATGACTCAGCATTTGCTTTGGCGTTTTCCCCGCTCTAGTCAAAATCATGACTATGCAACATTTTAATGGTCAATCCTCTGAGTTGCCTAGGTAAATGAGATGGAACTGCTGCACATGTCTCTTTAGAAGTGGCAGGAACTGGTGCTTTCAACCACACTTTCAACTTTAGACGTTGCTTGGAATGAATGGCTTGGTAGACAAGATAGTGACAGCTGATTAAGTGCAGAGTAGCCTACAATGGAGGAGCACAGGAAGTCCAGTTGTACGGCAGTTATTTCTATTGATTATATCAGCTGGATTCTGTGGACATGAAAGACGTAGGACCACTATGGAAACAAGTCCCCAGGACTTTTTGGTGTTATCCTTTTAGCCTAAATGTCTTAGTGTACCTCTGTAATGTTGAATAAAGTATTCAATCAATCAATAATAAAAAACGACCCATTTGCATGTTACTTTATACCAGCACTGTTGCCAGCTCAGATATTGGTTTTCAATGCATGTACTACTGTATATGTCATGCTTTTTATCTGTTCTACTGCCAGATTGTTGGCTTGTGGCTCCCAGACCCTGGGTAGCCAACTATAGTATCCGTATCTTTGTCAGAGAGACTGATTGTTTTTCTGTCATTACCTTGACTCTGTTCAGTACATAAATCCTGGCCATCAGGCGGACAGGACTACAGGACATGCATGACATTGTTCTGAATGTCGTGGACTAACTATCTCACTTGCTAAGAATGGCAGACATGTTCAATTATACAGTACAGTAGATGAGCCACTATGTTTAATTCATGGAGACACAGCGGATGTGCCAGCATTCATGAGGGTAATTAGTTTGTGTGTTTTGTTATGAGTCTAACCCCTACAGCTGAAACACGGGCAACTGCTGTCATTGGTACTGAGGCATTGTGTGGTAGGCTGTGGCCAGACGGCAAAGTGTGGTAGGTCAACTGTACAGTAACATCGCTTGCAGTGCCTCGAATTGTGCAAAGCTTTGAAAATATTCAAGTTGCCACACAATCAAGACACCCAGACTGGGTTAAAGTCTGGTATTCCATTTTTCTCTAATTCTACAAAGACTACTTTAGGAATTTAATTCATACAATCAAATGATCTTCTAAGGCAGTCCGGTCTTGTATGTTCTCCAAAAACACAAAAATAAGACACACAGGACTCTCATCTCTGATGTCATCAAGACAGCATGAATAAATGGAAGATTTGTTTGTTACAGTGCCATGGTACTTTTTGTCTGGTTCAAAAATAACAAATAAATATTATTATATTATACATTATATTAAATGATATATTATTAGGTTCTGCACAACACTGTGTACCACTGTTATAAAATAACAATGGCTTTCACTGCTTTTAAAATAAAAGTGCCTTTAACTAAGCATATGGGGCATATTGTTGGTCTCTAGCTGTTGTTGTGTAGCTTGTATTAAGATATGGATTTGTTTCTGCCTAATATCTCCATTTCCTTCTATGATCTCCTATGTTTGTCTTTAAGTCCTCCTTTCATCTGTCTATTTCAAGGTTAAAAGTGTATGTGTGATGTTTTACTGTCTCCTATCAGGATGGGAATGGCTACATTGATGAGCAGGAGTTGGATGCCCTGCTAAAGGACCTTTACCAAAAGAACAAGAAGGTGAGAATCAATAGGCTAGTCAGTATAACCAACATACTATATAACTGATGTGTTACTCTGCTGGACGGCCTCAAGGCTGAGGCACAAAGCATGCACTTATTTTTCTGTTGGTCTTAATGTGGCACATGTATGTCTTTTTTCACATCACCTCTCAGTCACCAATTCTTCCTTTCCTTCCACTCTCAACTGTACAATGTAATACAAGCCATGTTAGGCAGAACAAACATATAATACACTTGTAGCACAGTCTTATACTATGTGAAACACAGTGTGACCTGTTATACTTATTTTAGCTTTTCCTATCAACCGTCTGAGTTCAATCTAGCTAGTTTTTCTAGATTATTTTGAATTTTTAACAGCTTTCAAATCTAGGGCTAAAAGATCAGGATGATGAAACTAGAAGAGTTTACACCAGTCTATTCCCTTCAAAATCTGTACGATTGTCTCACTCAATAGCACTGTCAGCTTTCATGCAGATAGGCACAGGCCCAGGGGACAAGACATTCACACAGACAGGATTGTGCTGTAGTTTGCCAGCATGAATGAAGCCAGAAACATAACTTCTGCTTAAGCAAAAATCTAATTCTACTTACCTAAGAGCTACAGCTACACTAATATTTTATGGTCATAACATTGATGGCTTAAGCCAGGGCATGGCTGATACAAATCCAATCATATACATGTACAAGAAATGAATAATTTGAACATGATGTCATGTAATGATTCTAACTTATTCTCTTGGTCAGGAGGTGGACGTGAAAAATCTGACCGGTTACAGGCAGAGCATCATGGCCCTGTCTGACGGAGGGAAGCTGTACCGCAGCGAACTGGAGATTGTCCTGTGCAGGGACATGTGACCTGTCCCCCTTTCTTAATGCCAGCCATCATTCTCTCTGCCTGTCCCCCCCTCCCCCCCCCCCCCCCGCCCCTTGAGTTCACGCCCACTTCCAGCTGCCTGGCAACAGTTTCCAGGTGCATGTGCCGGACACGCCCCTTTATGGTATGACCTCAGAATGAATGAAAAGAGCACTAACAGCACAAAAGAGCTCTTCCCTTTTTAAATCCCTGCAACCTGACCGTATAAACGTAGCCCTGGCCCTGTTGGAAGTCTCTAGCTTCTCACCTTTATGATGAAAGCAGTTCAGGCACACCTCTGTACTCCATGACCATACACCCAAAACATCAGTTACTGTAAACCCCAGTCATGACCAGACTCTTTATCAACCTTGCCTAGACCATTTATCCAAACCTTAACTCCAACCCTGCCTCTTCATCTCCCATGATCCTAACCTGAATCCCAGCTTTCCGTACTCAGCCTGACTCCTTTCAAACTGTGACTTATTCTAGCCCTCAACCCAGATCCCTTTTTAAGAAAATGACTCCTAATGATATTCCCTGAATTTTAATTCTGCCTTCCCAAACAGTAGACTGAGTGACCCTTAACCTTATTCCCGCTCGCTCTTCGACTTTGCATTAAAATACAATATAAATATAGTAAAACATGACTGCAAACAAACTGTGATGGATTTAACTTTTGTTATTTATAACCTGTGATGGAGCTGGTATGAAATCTCCAACCTTTTCTTTTCCTAAAGTCATCTTGTTGTCATTCCCTTATGTACTATATGTTATGATTTTAATTTTCAATGTTGGTTTTTGGCTGATACTGTCAATTGGAAACATTAATAAAACATATCTTAAGATTAAGATGATGCAATTTATTGTGCTTGTCACTAAAATGTGCTTTAAGTACTACAGACCGCGGTGTACTTTAACACAAGCAATCAAGAACATTACAAAAATAAATGTAGTTTTATCATATTCACTTCTGCTTGGCTAGTATTCACTCTGACAGCCCCATTTGCACTGTGGATCTCCATTCCCAGAGTGGACCAGTTGTGTTTTTTCCCCATGGCCCCGTGAAATTCTTGCCCTGCTGCACACTGTCTAACTTGCATTTATATACTTATTAGACGGATATAATTTTTCAGAGTGAAACATTGCAGTATATCAAAGCAAGTTAGTGTGCCATATTTTTGCAACTTTTAATCCATTCATTCCGCTCCCATATGCTTGTCTCAGTAAATAGATGTACAAAGTGCTCTTCTGTTCTGAAGGGACAGAAAGGACAGGCAAAACTGAGGGTGACATAGCCTACATGTAAACGATTATTTTCCCTTACAAATGAGGACGTCCTTAACAAAACCGACAGCTGCCCTGCAAACCTGTTTTCAGTTAACAGGAATTGACATCAACTTTCATTGTGGTACAGTGTATGTCTTTAGGTTAGTTTTTTGATTAACAAAAGCCTATTTAGCCAAATGGAGGACAATACTGTTGTACCCTACAAGCTACAAACACAACAGTAAATATTAGAAGAACGAATTGTATCTTAATGACAAGATCTTAGAAGGACGATGAATAATCCAAATTCTACAGATTTAAACTCTGGCAGGTCAGTAAAGCCCCGATCCCTAGTGGTCACAAGACTAAAGATGCTCCCAGGGTGAAAACACTGCACGCAGTGCACCAACCTTTCTTGGTCTATGTCTCCATTCCGGACCAATTATGTCCTTCTTTGATTGTCACCTTGACCTTTGAGACCCAAAAGTTAATAATCTCTTTGGGGCAGCATAGTGGTCGTTCCCGCCAAGTTTAATGAAAATCCATGCATCTGTTGTTATGAGTTATTTTGTTCACAGCGTGATTACATTTCCCTGCCACACATTGCTGCAGGCAGAGTAATAATAATAATAAAATGAAGTGAACAGATGGACAGACAGAGTAATTATTATGGGGCTCAATATCATGCAGAGGCCCTAAAAATGTCAAACTAAGTAATTCTTTATTGTATTAATTTAAGTCAGTAAGAAATAGACTATAAAGGCAGTATTCTTCTTGGCTGTACTCTAGGGCCAGTCTATGTATGCAAATGTAGATGACTAATAGGGGTGTCACGATTCACTTACCTCACGATTCGATTCAAAATCGATTCCTAGGGTGCCGATTCGATTAAAATTGCGATTCTGCGATTAATTGATATTCGATTCGATTCTGCGATTTATTGCGATTTTCTAGGGTGCCGATTCGATTAAAATTGCGATTCTGCGATTTATTGCGATTTTCTAGGGTGCCGATTCGATTAAAATTGCGATTCTGCGATTAATTGATATTCGATTCTGCGATTTATTGCGATTTTATTAAAAAAAAAAAAAAAAAAAAAAAAAAATTAAAAAAAAAAATTAAAAAAAAATTAAAAAAATCGATTTTAATATTTTGAATCGATTTTTAAAATCGTGGCATTAAGAATCGCGATTTATTCATGAATCGATTTTTTTTGACAGCCCTAATGACTAACCAAAAGTTATAATAAAAGTTCTCCAGCATTTTAGACGTGGCCTTCTGATTTTGATTTGACATAACAAAAAACAATGTAACAGGCAATACGCTGCGACAAATATTGAAATTGTTTGAGAATAGGGAATAACACAATACAGAAAAAAAATAAAAAACATCCATTCCATTCCATTGTGGTCTAGCCATATACTAGGTTTTCAGCTGGTCTTGTTTTGGTTTCTCTGGTGGTTTCTCTGACTGGGATTGTTACTTCTGAGTAAGCGAGGCAGGACATGATATTTCTAGTAAAATCCCTTCAATTGATCTGACATGCTTTTAAAGCCACCTGAATAATACAGCGAGTGCACCACCAACTCCCAGCTCACTGCAGTGCAGGCACAAATCTGCATCAATTAATCAGAAGCATTTAAATCTTTAAATCATCAGCCACAGCTCTGAACACTGCAGGGACCCCTGCAGGGGATATTTAGGATTTTATTCACAAATAAGACAATAATAAAGTCTAAAAGGGTCTAAAATACCCCAAAATGCAATATTGCCTGCCACTTCAAGGAGTTTGAGTAATAGGAGACTGGAGATACACTTACATTCAGATTCTGAAAATAACTTTGGATGAAATGCACCCCATTAACAGTACAATGCCCTACTTTGTCGTACAACAGTGTCATGCAATAGTTTTCGGATCCGTTCTAGTAAAGGAACTTATTTAAGAAGGAACAGACATCTATGTCACTTTCTCTGTCCAGCAATTCCAGCTGGCAGATTGGTTGCACTGGGAGGCTAACTGGAGCCGGAAGTTCAATGGAATGCATTGAGGTCAATGGGAGCTAGACTGGCTCACACTAGCCAGTTTGTAACGAAAACATGTGGTGACTGGAAGACAGGTTATTTTTTTCCCATTTCCTGAAAAGTAAAGTTTTGGACAAGGTTTCTGCCTGACAGCAACAATATGCTAGATTAAATAGGCTATTGTTTCCATTTCTCAGCTATATGTGTGTGCACACTGTTTATGATGCTGCCACTGTCATTAATTTCTCTGCTGGCCTCTCCACTCTACAGCCTCATTTATACTCTGTATCAACAATAAAAGACTTTCAAGCTAGCTAACATTTTCTTTTCAGTGACACCGTTGTGTGATGGGATAGTATAAATTAAGCATTACCAGACTGAAAGCATCACAGAGGATGTTGCAGAACACATCAAATGTTCTATTATTGCCACTGTTGAGTGTGCTGGTGGTGAACTAATATTCCATGTTGACAGTATTAGATTGATCGACTGTTTAACAAAGTGTTGTTAGTTAGCTAACGAATGTCTGTGCTATAGGCCTATGCAGTCCACACCGCTGCAAGATGTAGGTCATACTATGTTCTGTACTGGTGTTCAGCAAACCAAATTTCCCATGAGGCAATGCATTTGTATCTTCTATTTTATTCAGCTTTGACATAATTGTGAAAACCACTTGCAGCCAACTGAAAGACAGCATGCTTGCTTGAGTATAGTGAATGATGGCGTGTATGTTAACATTCACTGACAGAGTAAGCTACATCTGTAAAAGCTGACATGATGAAGACTACAGGCAGTATAAAAAGGTAACAACCATGATTTATTCATTGATGAAGGGAAACCTGGTATTTTATTTATGTCCTCTCTTTAAATATAACTCATACGAATTAAATAAGTGATTGAAAATGGATTCTCCAACCTAAATTCTGATACACCTCACACAATATCAAACACCAGTGCACAGATGCAAACACTCGCACGCATGCACAGCTAACTCTAGGATGAGACATAATTCAGTCATACTCCATGAAGACCAACTGAAGCTAAATATAGCAGAATCATTCCAGTTCATTGATCAAATAAGTATAAACTCTTGTCCTCTCTGAGGCCAAAAAGTGGACATTTTAAAAGTTAGAGTAATGTTGGGGCTCACTTGACACTGTGAACTCCACAAAAGCATATTTCTCTATCCAGCTAAGTAAACCCAAAACACTGAAACAGTATTTTCCCTACATAAAGCCTGTGAGTGATTTCTGTCATTTCTTGCTGTCTTGCATGGGGCTCTTGAGACGGTTTTAATAGCCTTGTGTTCTGCCTCTCTGAAAGCCAGGGAAGCCTGAAATTGGGCAGGAAGATCATATGAAAGAGGATCCTTGAGGGATTCAGGGAGAGGAAGAAATAACTACGGTGATCAATATCTGTACCAGTTTACACTGCAGTCAAAACTCCTGGAAAGGCTTGGACTCTATCTTGTTTTGTTTTGTTTGAAGGACATACCCACAGATGCTGTTCACTTTTTAGAAGTCAATAAACTTTCCTACTTGCCTTCCACAACACTCTTACACGGTCTCATACTTGAATCCTGAAAGGTACAGATGCAGATAAGATGAAGGCTACATCTTATCTACAGTAGCAGGCATTCACTTTTAAAGTCAAATGTCAATTTACTGTACAGGTAGCATACTGTTAGATGAATCACTTTGAAATCAGCCTAGTCATCTATAAAAAGGAGTGTGTGTGTGTGTGTGTGTGTGTGTGTGTGTGTGTGTGTGTGTGTGTGTGTGTGTGTGTGTGTGTGTGTGTGTGTGTGTGTGTGTGTGTGTGTGTGTGTGTGTGTGTGTGTTTAGGGCTTGATTGAGCTATAAATGTAGAGGCTACAGAAGTGTTGAAATCCTGCCACCTACTGGCAAGTATCGTACATTTCAGGAGGATCATTCATAAAACCTTTTCTGTAAACAGACACGTCGTCACGTGATCATTCTGAATAGAAAGCTCCTTATCCAAGCTCTAAAACAAATAAACATTATAATCACCTATATAGGCATCAGTGCACACTGACAATGAGCGGTGCAGCCAATTTCAAAAACTGCCGTTCTGTGATGGTAACGGGAGCCACTCGGGGACTCGGTCTACAGATAGTAAACAACCTTGCGACGGGACAGTTCTCACCGGGCAAGATCATTGCCACGGCACGGAACCCGAGTGGTGCTCAGGTAGTTGTTTCCATAGATAGATAGATAATAATATATCTATACCCGGTATAGAATAGTAATAATATCGCTGTGTAGTAGTGTAGCCTACAGTAGCCCCTACGGAACTTCTCCCTCCGCTGTATAGCTCCGAGATGAGGTTCCTCGTTTCCCTCTGCCGTTTGAGTAGGACTTTGTCCCACATTTTCCACTTTACATGTTTCTTACCCCTTTCTGCACATCGTAACCAAAAAGTAAAGCTTTTCCGCCATTTTCTCAGATGTTTTAAGTTCTAGCGCACCATAAAAGCTATCCAACGAGTTGAAGAAAGTATTTAATTTGCCTCGGTCCTCAGCCGGTTCCATAATATTTTGCAATTCAACATTTGACCAGTAGGGGAATCAGTAATGTTATCTCTACGGGCGCAACTCTTGCGCAATGTCTTAAAAACATGTAACCGGATGAGGACCGAGGCAAATTAAATACTTTCTTCAACTCGTTGGATAGCTTTTATGGTGCGCTAGAACTTAAAACATCTGAGAGAATCGCGGAAAAGCTTTACTTTTTGGATACGATGTGCAGAAAGGGGTAAGAAACATGTAAAGTGGAAAATATGCGACAATGTCCTGCTCAAACGGCAAAGGGAAACGAGGAACCTCATCTCGGAGCGGAGGGAGAGGTTCCGTCGGAGCTAAGCCTACAGTAGCCAGTACAGCCTGTCACAGTCAATGTGCGCAAGACATTGATTATTACTGACCAGTGACCAGTGGTGTACTGTACTTAAAATACAATTTTGAGGTATTTATTTTACTTTACTGGAGTATTTCCCAATTGACTGTACTTTTACTTCTACTCCACTACATCTTAAAGGGCTAATATTATACTTTTACTCCACTACAATTATTTGAAAACTTGTGTTACTTTGTAGATTTTGTGTATTATTACAAAACATACAGTACACTTCAGCCCATCTACAAGCTCACAATGCGTGCAGACATTGGACGCATTGTGAAATGGGACATTCTGCATAATGAGCAGGCTACTTCCTACTTTTGGTAGGCTACTTTAAGTACGTTTTACTTTTGATACCAATACTTTTGTACTTTTACTCAAGTCAATTTTGAATTCCGGACTTGTAACAGAGTATTTCTACATTGCAGTATTGATACTTTAACTTAAACGTGACAGTGACATTGTGAAAATGTATGTGTCTGTGTGCATGGATACAGAGGTGGGCACTATGGACATCTGGGCACCTCGATGTAAAATTGGCTATTTTGTCTTAATGTAAAAAAGAAATAATAATAATTGAAAAATGGTCTTCATTTTAATGTAAAGTATACATGACGTGAACATTATCAGACTTCATTTTATCCATCAACTTATTGTTTAGGCCTCAAAATGACTGGATATACAGGTTTTGTAGCAATTGTAGAAATATTAGACCTTAATTGTCGAATGTTTAAGCATGTTCTAATCATGTATATTTTACTTTACTACAAAACATTTTCCATTTTTTTTTTTTTTTTTTTTTACATTTTGGACAAAATAGCCACTTTTACATTGAGGTGCCTATATGTCCCTTGTGCCCACAGGCCTATCCTGTTACCATGTGCATAAGTAATAAAGAGACAGGGGGTCTTGTGCAATATTAATGTTCTGTTGCGTGTGCTGTACAGGAACTCCAGAAACTGGCAGAGAGCCATCCCAACATCCATATAATCCCCCTGGGTAAGAAGACTGGAAAGAATGATGATGGGTGTTCGTGTGTGAGTTGTGGTGTTTGAATGAATAGCTACATGAAGAGTGGGCGGTGGGACCTGGAGAATACTGGGCACCATGGTAGAATGGGCACTGGGGAAATATTGGCACCCTTAACAGTAACAGATAAGCAGGGTTGTGATTGAGGAGCTCTGTGTGTACCCCCCCAAAAAGCCACAATGAGTGCACACTCTACAGGTGCCCACTCTTCTAGATACCGTTTGAATTATACTCTAGGCCTAATACCTGTGTATTATATTTGTGACCCACTATTTGTAAGCATCATGAGAAAAAGACAGTTAGTCTCTTATAGTTAGACAAAACTCATACATGTGAGCATTGCATTTCAGGATGAGTTTGTTTAAAACTCCTGATTGGCTGGTGCGAGATTTGTGTAAAAAACTATCATCATAAATAGCCCAGTTCCAGCGGTTCATACCAGGTTTGAAATCGCACCAACACTGATTATGTGTGCAGTGTTTCACTTGCAATTGCTCAATAAGGATTCCAACTCTTCCAACTCTCAAAACACCGGTGTCTAAATACCATATTGACAGGAAAGATGTGGAATAGAAAACGGTTAAATCAACTAAACTTGGTTACTAAGGTTATTATTATTATTATTTATTAATTATTTTGGTGTGTGTGTGTGTGTGTGTGGGTGGGTGGGTGTGTGTGTGTGTGTGTGTGTGTGTGTGTGTGTGTGTGTGTGTGTGTGTGTGTGTGTGTGTGTGTGTGTGTGTGTGTGTGTGTGTGTGTGTGTGTGTGTGTGTGTGTGTGTGTGTGTGTGTGTGTGTGTGTGTGTGTGTGTGTGTGTGGTGGGGTCTGCCCTTTATTAAGTGATAAGTGTTAGTGTTAATTTATCAATTTGTAACTCAGAGAGTACAAATGTAACCAAATGGAAATTAAGGATTTGACTGTGTAGAGTTGAACACCTGCCCTCCTGTCTCTGCATGGCCCTGATGTTCAAGATGTGGTGAGCCAAGAGAGCATAGAGAAGGCAGCAGAGGAAGTGGGACAGCTCGTACAGGAAGAGGGTTTGAACTGCTTGATTAACAATGCAGGAATCAATGTGGTGGCCGACTTCCAGACTGTTACAGCGGAGATGATGATAGAGAACTTCCACACTAACTCTGTGGCTCCTCTCATGATAACTAAGGTAGCCATTGTTTTAGAAACTTGACAAGCTGTTACGTTTGTGAAATTGCAGCTAGTGTTCGTTGATGTTGGATTGTCTTCTCTATATAGACACTTCCCATGAAAGGGTTTGCATGCTTTGTGTGGAACAATCAAGAAAGCCAGCACTGAAATTAAAAATACTTTACAAACACGTTTCTGCACATCAGTGTCCTATGGTCACCACCAACAAGAGCCAGCAAGAGCCACTGTACTTATATAGCCTACTGTATAAGTGCTTGATAGAAGCATGAAGAATAAATCATAAAGTCTTGGTCAGTGACTCTAGAGTCTAGGGAACAAGCACTCACACCTACCCCTGAGTTATTTTAATACTGCTCTAAGCCCAGGTGATGGAGAAGCTGTAAACTTGGGCCAAGGCCATGTCCACCAAAGTATTCCGCAGCTGAAAACACAAGGTGCTCTTCAAAAATGCTCATCAAAGGCTGCAAGTTGAAAATAAATGTCAACTGTCTGCAACCCGATAAAATGCCAGACGTGAACGTGCAGTGCAGAATAGATGCTCAGTGATTCATTACACTGCTGTCGTTTCCAGCATAGCGTAAATATGTATTGAAATATATATTGAAAACAATTCAAAACATGCTGCACTCAAGAAGAAACCCCTTGGTGGACACAGCCCCATAGGGTCAGAGACTCAAAGACACTATACAGAGAAAATACCCTGACATTTGCTCAGGTCTAGATAACCTTGCTCTGATGTGGGGTTTTACTTGATTTTCAAGGTTTGTAGTTGAATTATAGTACTTTAAAATACCTGATGCAATTTAAAAAGCAGCCACTTGACTGGAATAAAAACGCAGTACCCGACCTTGAACAGTGTTGGGGAGGATAGTTTCAAAATGTAATAAAAATATTAATACATTCTTGACACAATAATGTTATTGGTACCAACATGCTATTTTATGAGACTATATTTAATTGTCTTAATCCTTAAGTCTTTCTGTCCCTGCCAGGCTTTCCTGCCGCTGCTGAAGCGAGCTGCCTCCAGGGGAGGAACAGGTGGCAGCATGGGCATCCACAGGGCAGCCGTTATCAACATGACCTCTCTGCTGGGCTCTGTTGAGCTAAACTGGGGGGAAAGGGCCAACAACTTCAAATGGTACCCTTACCGGACATCCAAGGTATTATTCAAACATCACTGTGACCAGCGTCTGTCACTAAGCCCAGAGTGAAATGAGACGTTTGAGAACTGTAGCTTTAAATTATTGTCTACAGGGATGAACAGAGACTCTCTTCGCCCACAGCCACGCGTAAACCAAGGGGCAAGGCTTGGATATTTACGATGAGGCCAACACGGAAGCTTATGAATGGCCAGAGTGGCGCTGTTTTACCCTGCGCCGACCTGAAGTGTCAGAAAGAATTTATTTTAGCGCAAGTGAATGGGTTTTTGACAAACTTTAGACTAGATTTTCTTACCGTAATAAAAATTGTCATAAATTCTATATGCTTCCAGTTGCTAGTTTAAAGTCTCCTTTCAATCATCATGATATGCGTTTTGCTAAATTATGGTCCCATTTATTCTAAAATTGACGATAAAGTAGGCTATGCTCCAGGAGGGGCGGGATGATTTGATTGACAACCTACGCAACCAATAGCATTCATTCCCCGCCCCCGCTCTTGATTGACAAGCTACCCAACCAATAGCATTTTTGGGGGTGTTTTCCGGTTCGCTGGTCACGTGTCTGGTCTCAACCAATAGCGTTTGAGTTCCGGACGTGGCCAACTGTATATATTAACGATGGAGGAATGCATGTTCCTGAACTATCGGCTTCATTTTCGTTCTGTAGAAAGCAGGGGAGTGGCTTTGTCCATTCTTTTTTACAGTCTATGGCGTAAACTAGCAAATAAAATGATGAATTGGTCAATAACACAGTCTCAACACACCCTGGCCTGACTGCAACAGGGTTACATAACCAGCCTGTGACCTAATTACCTGATCAGCTGCAGGTGTGCCTGTGAGTTGGCAGGGCCACCTCTGCCTCCCCTGCTGGCAGACAGTCCATAGGCCATGCCACAATGACTAAATACTCTATAACAAAATCTTTAGGCTTTAGTGATGGATAACAAGAAGTTAATGATTAGGATTAAAAGCAGAGTCAGCCAATGTCAATGACAAAGACTAAATTGAATTTACCTCCATGGTGTTACTTGGTCATGCATTCCTTACACACTTCATTTACTTTTAGTTAATGCTATGCTAATATATGGCTGCAGAGGCTCACCAGACTGCCCAGACTGGATGCTGTGTTGGATAAAGAGCAGTTTTCTTATGTTTTATTGTGTAATGCAACACTGTAAATTGTAATCGGCAAAAAGTATTGCCTTAATTTGCTTATTTGATGGTGCTGAAGATTATGGTCCTTACTAGCACAATATATTTAAAGGCACGTTCCTTAAAAAATATGTAAAAGAATGTGCATTTGACTGTGAGAATGTGGTTAACTTGCTGTCCACAACCGTTGTTAAATCTCAGACATTTGATTGCAAAGAAATTAGTTGGGTTTTGTATTGTAACCATTTGTGTTTTGTATTGTGTACTGTCATTTGTTTTGGATGTTGCCACAGAGTGCCCTGAACATGGTAAGTCGCTGCATGGCAGTGGACCTGGAGCCAGACAGGATTCTCTGCATGGCTTTGCACCCAGGTTGGGTCCGCACTGACATGGGTGGGCCAGAGGTAAGAGAACACTACACTCCTCTGAGTATTCATATGATAGCGATCCTGTTCAGGCTGTTCAGGCTGTTCAGACTGGCAGCCAAAATCCAGCCCAAATCTAATATGTGGCCTATCTGAACAGCAAAAAAAAAGACACATGGAAACTCATTTTTGCTAATCAAATTTGAATCAGTTTCCTTTGCCTCACCCTAGCCCTTTGGCCTCCGCCCTCATGGAATCCCCATCAAAACGGAATGTTGTTTTGGGGTCCAGTGCACACATCATGCAGTTTTAAGTTCACTACAGTACACCCTTGGAGTGAGTGAGCAAATCTGTTAACTTCAAACCTAAATATCATCCATAATTCAATGCAATGTAAACACTTCCTGCTTTTTGCAGCACCCTTTACTCCCTCACACAAAGTGACCTTCATAATGACAAAGACTAAAACATCTTGAGCGTTCATTTGATCCGAGGGCTGAGGCTCTGAATGAAAGTTTAATCGGATGCAACTGTGGTTAACACCTGAGCCCTGACTATAGTGATGTAAGGATGGTTGTTTTAAGAATTGAGCTAGATATGAGCTTGAGCATGCGATTTCATTAAGATTGAGGCTACTTTGACATAATGCAGATTGCAGTCAAGCAGTGTCAGCTCAGGATAGATTAAAGGAATACTATATAAGAAATCAGGGGGAAAAAGTGCTCTGTCTAAGGCTTAGACAGAACAACTTTAAATCTTTAGACTCTAAGCTGTGACCAAATATAGTTCTAAGATTAGAATATTTAAATGCATGTATATTAAATATTAAATATTTAAATGTATGTGTGTAATAGTGTTTTTATTCCTGATTTTTCTGTGTCGAGGCTCCTCTGAGTCCCGAGGAGAGTGTGGACTCCATCTTGTCTGTGATTGGTGAGCTGACTGAAAAAGACCACGGGTCATTTCTGCACTATACAGGAGAACCATTGCCTTGGTGACCCTGGTCAGTTTGGAGATGAGGAGACTATCGGCACCACTAAATGAACTATACCAGTATTTTGCTTCTGTTACAGTAATCTTAAACTATGAAAACATGAATGTATTGAAGGCTTAGAGTATGATGTGTTAAAATAGAAGGTCTAGCTACGTACATATGCATTCCTGAAATAATGCATACCATTGATTTACAATACCTGGAAATGCACTCAAAGAGATGCTTTGCAGTTTGCATAGGGCTAAACTTGACCTTGACCTTTGAACGATTTGGGGGAGAAGAATTAAATCAATAGCAAAGGTCTTGGCCTACCCCCAACTCATCTGCTGTTTGATCCAGTTCTAATTAAAACTGTCGCTAATTATTGCTGTGACAAACAGACAGATATCTTCAATTACAATATCCGCTTGGTACGGATGTAAAATATACTCTTCTACAGTATACTGTTCTTCTGAGTTACATGATAAGCTAATTAGCTAAACTCTAAACGTAGCTGCTATGAATTTAGAATGTGTTTTATCTTTCACTGACATCATTGCTTTACCAGAATAGTATTATTTATTTCAACTGCCGACTTGAAACATGATTAAAAGTCATGGAATCTTGAACGTATGTCTGTTTCTTTTAAGTATTGTCTCATAAAACACGTGCGTGCGTATGTGTGTGTGTGTGTGTGTGTGTGTGTGTGTGTGTGTGTGTGTGTGTGTGTGTGTGTGTGTGTGTGTGTGTGTGTGTGTGTGTGTGTGTGCTCACTTGTGTTGAGGCAGAGCTATTATTTAACTTTGAGACAAAGAACCAGGAAGTTTGGTCTAAATGTTTTTTTTCTTCCTCATTCTTGGAATAATGTATGTTTGGTTTGTTATACAATATTATTGTTATATTCTTATGTAAGAGTCCAACAGGCCTCATTGTCAGCATACAAGCAGCTGATTTGGGTACATGCAGCTGATTTGGGTACTGCTCGATGATAACACGTCGCAGACCTGGAACAGTCCTTGTAAATGTAGCTGGTTGACGGAGAACCACAATACATGAATTCATAATTTGCAGTTTTAAGTTGACCAATTTTGTTTTTACCTGTCTTGAGGTAGGTATGGTAAGGCTATTCTAAGCTATGGTTCATAAATCTGGGTACAACAGTGATGCGACAGTGATGCACACCGAAAATAGACGATCTACAAGCTCAAAATTTGTTGCATCAACAAAGTATAAATCAGGCTTTACTGAATCTGTGTCAGGGCGAAGGTATTAAGGAAGTGGGTACTGGATAGTACCTACGTAGTCCTGAAGTATTACTTCAATCTAATCAGACCAGTTTGCCTAGAAAGGCGTGCAGGCAGTCAGGTGCTGTATGTGCACATGCACGTGCATGTGTGTGTGTGTGTGTGTGTGTGTGTGTGTGTGTGTGTAGCCATTTGTGTGGGCAGGTATGAATGTGGACATACAAAGAGTGCCTTGAAGACACAGTGGTAGAGAGTGAATGAGTGTACAGCAGGATAAAACACTGATGAGAGCAATGGGAGACAAGTTCTGAACATCTGGCAGTATTGTTTCATTTTGGAATTTTACCAGCTGAGCAACATGGATTTATAGCACTGTACAGTATGATATCTGTATTCAAACATAAGAGTGGAATTTTCTTCACTTACTGGAGGTAAACTGTTCATTTATGTGTTTAACTTGAATGATATTCAAAAAAATACTATAATCCTTTTTTATTGTACAGTGAACTGGTTTTAAAAGTGAGCCATAAGGACAGTCAGCCATAAGGAGTAACAGTGATGCTATGCTATGCTTAACCACACCAAACCCATGCTTAACTTAACCATTACTAACAGCGCTTAACTACAATTAATTAAACCCACACCAAATGAATGCCTGAACTTAGCTGCAGACTATGATTGCCCCACTCAATAATGAGATTAAAACAGAGACATAGTTATGGCCTGTGTGAAGTTTCTACGTAGAGTTAACTTTGCATAGCATGGCAACAGGATAATTTCTATTTGACTAGACAGTTCCCAATAGGTCATGAGTATGTCCTCGTGGCAGTACCATAGTAATCTCCACCTGTTACTGAGTCCAGAGATTGCACACCACTCCACATTTGGTTTGGTGGTTAATATGTGGGTCTTTATTACTTACTGTGAGACATTACTGAGGTGGGATCAGTCACATATAATGTATGTTGCCTTTGTACCTGTGTTGAAGAGGTAGAACTCATGGAGGTAGATAGTCATGGCATCACTGATGGACTTCCCTATAACTTTGCTGGCTGTTGGAGACCTGAAGATGCCCTTCTCAGACCCAGTCAAGTACTGCATCCTGGCCATCTCTCTGATTCTGCTTCTGGTGGCTCTGGGTATCCTGTTGTGGCAGGTCTCCAGATGCTGTACTCAAACATGTGATAAACAGGATACTGGTGAGTTCTGGAGAATAGAATGTAAGATAACACAGTAGAGGATGTGCTCATAAAAGTAACAAGGAATTAATCATACTTTTATCAGTAATAACTTGCCCTGAAATGTGTTGTAACAGCTAGCAACCTGCCCTACCCTGATGACATGTCCTCAATACCTGAAAATTGCCCAGGAATACCAAATACTAAGGTAAGACCTGACAAGAAGAATGGAGATGAACATTTGATGGAAGAAGCTGGTGATGAAATAGTGATGTATAGGTACAACGCTGGAGTGAATTTATTTTTAACTTAAGTCTTACATGGCCACCATCACATTTTGTTAAGAGGACCAAAGCAGTTTTTCATCCCACCAGTTTCTTACATTGATTAGACCATGTCTGTGTGTGTCTGTATGTGCGACTGTCCACAGCTAATCCCACATACTACTGGGCTGATCAGTGTTGTATTTCTTGTGCATGCGGCCAGCAGGCAGAGGATCTCAATTTACAAATATTTTTCAAATCGGTCAATGACAACCGTGTCATTTTTCTGGATTAAGAGTCGCAGAGCAACCGTCCCTCCTGGCTATGGAATACACACCCCGTAAGGCTATGGACCGGAACTAGACAATCAGCATTCATCTGGTTTATGGGCTCTACACAATCACGCATTCAATTTGCCGGAACAAGCTGATTTGAGTCTGAAATGACAACTTACATTTTAGTTGATAATCTAGGGCTATGGGTTCTCAAACTTTTTAATTTCAAGGACCCCCATAACTCTGAGAGTGTACAAATGGACACTCTCCATTCACTGTTTAGAGCTGGGGTGTCAATACGGCTGTAAACTGGCCTAGTCGTTGCCTGGGGTAGTGGGGCAGCTAAAACAGGACACATTTCAAATTGCAACCTAGTGCAATACATACATAATTGACAGAAAGAAATAACAATCAGGCTTTGCTGATTACAAAGACATTTGAATAACATACATCTGAGAGAAAGATGGAGGAAGGTAGATAATGTGCAAGAGAGAGACATGGTGGTAACAGTGGAGATGATATACAACAGCTAATCACATGCTACTTTAATGACTGTACGAAGAACTTGCACTGCATACAAGACTTATTATTATTAGGGCTTAGGACATTTTACTTTACTTTACTGAGCACATCTTTCTAGTTATTGTTTAATTGTACTATTAACCACTTAAAGCCTCTACTAATACTTCATCGGGGTCAGCTCTGTACTTGGTCCGCTCTTTTATCCCTCTACACCAAATCTCTTTAAAAATAGCCGATCTACATTACAAGCTCACAATGAGTCGCGTTTACGACAGGTTGACTTTAAGCCATAGCATAATTCTACGTGGTTATCTATCTGTGTGTACCTCAGCAGGTGTGTTTGTCTTGTACACTGACACTGAGTAAATCAAACACTGAGTGAGGTGCGTGTCTGAGTTCTACTCTGCTGTAGAATAGTTTACTCAAACAGAAGATAGATGACACCAGTCATGAGTCTTAGTATAATAAAACAGACCTTGCTCAGACTCATGCTGCTGTCATGTTCATTACATAATAGAAAATATCTGCCTCATATAGCAATGTATTAAGAGGATTTATGTATAAATATTAGTGCTGCAATTATGAACATCTGTATTTGTGTGTATATACGTACTGTATTACACAGTATATATGTATGTCTATATGCATGCTTGTGTAAATGTGTACTTCTGTGTGTGTGTGTGTGTGTGTGTGTGTGTGTGTGTGTGTGTGTGTGTGTGTGTGTGTGTGTGTGTGTGTGTGTGTGCGCGCCCTGAGCTCCCTCAGGTAGAGGACGTATGTGTAGAGTCTCACAGGCTGAGTCGCTATCTATCTCTGGGTTCATTTCCCTCCTCAGAGAGTATCCTATCAGATGGGCTGGACGAGCAGGACAACCAAGAGATGGTAATATATGATAACATTCCTGCTGCCGCTTGACAACATTCTCGCTCCGTTTCGTGAATGTAAAGCTTACACGCCCCTCAAATTCAGATAACTTGAAGAAAGTTCCAGACCACGACAAAATGCAAACATACTGTATATTCTTTAGAGTCTAAAGAATGTGATGGTCTAAAGTTTAGACCATCAGCTCCGTCAGCTCTGCTCCAGTTTGTGCTAACAAATTCCTACAAGAGCATTTAGTGTACAGACTTTACTTTTTGCGTTTTTTTGTCCAGTTCTATAGTATTTATCCTTTGAATGTGCATGGTTTCACACTATTGTTTGTAAGAGCTCACAGAAACATATCCTTGACCCCATCAAAAGGTGTAATTCATTACCCTGGAGACTAATCTACAAGAACACATCTACAATAACACATCTACAAACCATTTTTCACCTCAGTATTCCTTTTCTAAGGATACTTCAAGTTGAAGCTAAGACATTCTGTTCTCACCTCCACCAGCAGATCCATGGATCTCTGCGATTCTCCCTCTATTATGACCAGTTGCAGTCTCGTCTGGTGGTCACTGTACTGCAGGCAGAGGGGCTGCATGGGAGGAACAAGACCCGTAGTCTCCATCCCTTTGTCACGCTACGACTGATACGGGCGGGATCTGAGGAAGAGGAAGTGGAGGGTCTTGTGGATGAGGAGGTAATGGACCCTTTTCACAGATTTGTCTTAACAGGGTATACACATACAGTTGCATTTAATACAATTAATAGAGGGTATGTTTTTTTGTTTTTTTTAGACGCACCAGTTAGCAAGTATTGACAAAACTATTGACTATTGTCAGGGGCCAGGACTTGCTCTATGACATACCTGAAGCTGACTTTATCCATGCTATGTCTGTGAAAACTAAAGGGTTGATTAGGCCTATCAACTGATAAAAAGTTCATTTCATTCAGCTGACATAAACATGCCGGTTATGTCCTTTTAATTTGAGTGATTTCTAATAGAATGCCTTGTCTTTTAAGTTGTGGTGGGATATTTTGTGTTCACCAGTGCCACCAATTGCTTTAACTGTGTAAAATATTCCTATTCCTTGGTTTCTCTAAAAAATAAAGGCGTGCATTATGTAAGTGTACTCATTATCATTATGATCCTCCTAGGGTGAGAGCATAACCCAAGATGCTCTGTGGACAGTGGTGCAGGAGTGGCAGACGCGCATTGTGAAGAACAGCTCTAACCCTTTGTTTGGAGACCAGTTCAGCTGCAGTATGCAACTGCTGCAGGAGCTGCATCATGTCACCCTCAGGATGGAGGTACTGTATTCAAACCATCAATATTTCTCAGACTAGTTTTTAATATTAGTCGGCCTATCTGTCTCTTTACATACAAAAGACACAGTAAATATCGGTCAAACACATACTTATGTTAATGAACTAATGATGCACTTGTGTAGGGGTGCAACAGTTAATCAAACTAATCAATTTAATAAATTATAAGAAATAATCGATAATTTTATAAAATAATTGAGTGTAATCAATCCCAATTTTGGCACGTCGTTATAGATTAAATGTTTTAAAAGAAATGCACTTCTCGATTATTTGAATAATCGAAAAAGTAATCAATAGAATAATCTCCAAGAAATAAAGCCCCACATTTGTGTTATACTGAACGGCATCATGGCTGGAATGCTTGAGTCAAAACTAACAATATCAGTCTTTTGTCTGATACCCAGGTGATTTATTACTACCAAACCTGTGTGTCAATTGTATCTGTGTGGGTTTCAGGTCAGGGACTTTGATAAGTTCTCCCGGCATGTCATCCTGGGAGAAGTTAGGGTTCCTCTAGGGCAGTTCAAACGTAGTTCCTATCCTCTGGAACTCCAAGAAGACCTCCAGACACCTCAAAAGGTAAGATGCTGTCGCTGAGACATGCCAACATACGGTAAATGACATATACACACTTTTGTGTTCATATTAACCGCATGAGGAGACACAGATATGCAAACATGCATGCAATTGTGTTTGCACAAATGTACAACCAAGGACAAGTTGTGTCTTTTATACTTGACGCCACCCCTTCTTTACTCTCTAGGATCCTGTAGGGGATGTTCTTCTCTCCCTTAAGTTTCTTCCCACTTCGCAGAGGCTGGAGGTTGGATTTCTGAAGATCAGAACTCCGCCCATCGACACACACACAGATATAGGTAAATATCACACCCACACTGCATGCACACAGAGTTGTCTGTTGTCACATCACATCCATGCAAGGCATGAGAACTCCAATCGTTAATCTGTCTTCAGGGACGTGCACAGATAGACTCGAGGTGGTGCTAGAGCACCTGCCCTTTCCCTCTTGACCAGAAGTGCCCTTTTGAAAAAAAGAAAAAAAACGTTTTGTTTTTTTCAGTTCACAGCAGGGGTCTTCAACAGGGGGTCCGGGACCCCTAGGGGGTCCTCAGAGTCACTACAGGGGGTCCGCCAAATCTTTATGTGATTATGATTTTTATTTTTACCATAACCACTCGAAACCTAGCATCCCTTTTCTGAGGAGAACTTTAGCCAAAAATAGCCGATCTACAAGCCCACAACGCCTCGCGAGGCGTTGTGGGCTTGTAGATCGGCTATTTTTGGCAAAGAGGAATAGGTGTAGAGGGGAAAAAGAGCAGACAAAGTAAACCAAAAAAAAGTATAATTTACTTGAGCACCTGCCCCTCAAAATGTCTGTGCACGCGACTGATCTGTCTTATCCATGCTTGATGCATTGTACAGCCCTGAACGCCAGGATCAGCATTCAGTGCAACCAGTGCAAGCGACGGCACCAGAAAACCTCTGCAGTTCCCCGGCGACGAGTGACTGTCTTCAATCAGGTCCTCATGTTCGCCCTACCAGAGCTTCCTCTTCAAGAATGCGACATCTTGGTCTCCGTGTATCAGTCGCACGCAGCTAGGAAGTCACCCAAACATCTGATTGGCCAACTAAACATAAGGAAAGGGAAGAGTTCTGAGGACCAGCACTGGAGCCTGATGATGCAGTCAGTCCGCCAGCCAATAGCAAAGTGGCATCAGCTTTTGATTTAGATATTACTGTAGGTCAAGCTGTTGATTCAAAGGCACTCTGGGTTATGCATGGTACATGGGCAAAGCATGGAGCCAGCCCAGTACTGTCAGAGTTAATGGATGGATACTCACTGGGGCCAATCATCAGGACCACCTGTACGATAATATGGCCACTCATGACACAGATGAAAGTTACCTAACATAACATAGGCTACTGTATGTTATTATGAGTCATACATATTTATGTTGGTGGCTGGTCATCAGTTTTGTCTTAGAAAGTGGGACAGAAGTCCAGGCTCAAATATAAATATCTATTCAAATGGTAAGTAATCATAACTAACTTTTGCTTATCTTGAACCAAACACAAATTAGACATAGTCAGCGTAGCCTTAACATGTCAGAGTTCATATTTTAATCATTTTATATACAGAACTTGCCAATGAAATAAAGGCATTCTATAATTTTTCTCTTAAAGTCAAGTGAATTGGTATCTATTTTCTAAAAGATAATAATATCTTGGTCTCAATCACTCCTTCCTTTTTATTATAAGCTTTGCTCATTACTGTTAAAACAAAACCTTGGCAAGGCTACAAACCTAGAAAATAAGTGAATTTTATAGAGCATTAAAACAAGGCTATAAAAGGTTCTGGGTGGATGTAGGCTACTGTAGATGGTTGACAATATTAGCTTAGATGTATTTTCTTTTTTTTTGCCATGAAAGAACCTATTTTCAAAGTTTTACTGATTTTTAAACAGTATATGATTATTTAGTGTCATATTTTGTGAATGTATAGCTATTACATATAGCTTGTTGTTCTGCTGTCTATATTTTTATGTTCTCAAAATAAGATTGTGTCATGTCCTGTCAGATATTGTTGACATGTATTCCAGCATGCTCAATTAATAAATAATATTTTTGTTGATCACAAATCATTCTTGTGATTTTGACTCTGGCAGGCAATTTGCCACCTGACAGTATGCTCTAAACACACCAAAGTAAATACATCATCAGTAAAAAAGGCCCTTACTTACTTATTTATGCAGATCTTGGTCACTTGTTATTCACATGTCTTTTGTTAATTCGATTTTTTTTTTCTGACTGCAAATGTTAATGTTATTTACTAGCATGATGTTGTTTAAACAGATGCTGCTGTGTTTTTTTTAAATATATATATATATATATATATATATATATATATATATATATATATATATATATATATATATTATTTTTTTAATTGATTTTCACATCAATTAATTCTGCATTCATCATTCATCATTTCAGTTTCTTTGTTGAGGCACTACATTCTCTTTTTCTCTGCAACCCGTATGTGACTATATAACTTGTTCTTGTTTGTTGACGAAGAGAGTGCATGCTTATGTTCTGTAGCATTAGCATATTACTAAATTGTAGGGGGGGGTGTAAGAACATGGAAGAACATGCGTGCACGCTCAGTGGTTGCTATGGTAACGAGACGCAACACGAGTGAGACTTACTTCCCGACGTTGCTTCCTGGAACAACAACTCTTCGGCAAAAAGAAAGGCTTATGAAAGATATCTTTAGAAATTTTCGAAAAAGATTTGGAAACATCTCTCACTTCACTTGCTGCTACGTGCCTTAATTGTTGGAGCATTGTGAAATGCCATTGATCATTAAAGACTACTCATGGACACAGACAGAATCCACTGTTTACATAAATGTACCTTTAAAGGGTACGAAGATTGCGAAGGTGGACGTAATTTCTACAGACGAATATCTAAAGGTAACTTAATCGTTTATTACGCTACAGTCCGACTCCGAAAAGAGATAGCCTTGGATCAAGACTATCATGTATTTTATCGATTTTTACATTTGCATATCTATGATCGTCTTGGGCCATCCGCCCGTAAAGTCCGTATTTCTCCGAACATGTACAAATGCAAAATATAAGGTGCTTACCCGGTCGCCCCGGATGTTAACTCGGCATTCGGAATCTTTGTGCAATGTATTAGTACGTATTTTTCAATAGATATGTGTTTTAAGCCCGACTGTGCCTGAACGCCATTTTTTCCTCCTCGTTTACTTCCTGTTTACATCGAGTGTAATACCGGCTTTTACCGGATGCGCCTCGTCACTACCGCCCATTGAGGAATAGAGGAACTTGATGAACTTTATTTAGTAAGACATGAGAACAACATTAATTAAAACATTTATTAAAACATAATCACATATTTTTGGAAAATACGGACAGTGCACACTGGTTCGTAATGTCGAGTTAACATCCTCGGCTACAGGGTCAGCACTTTTTTTGTTTTGTACATGTAGGCCCTACGGAGAAATACAGGCCTTCCGCGCGGATGTGGCAATTGGGGGGGTAAAGCCCAAGACTATCATAGATAGGCCTACGAAAGTAAAGTCAGACTCCATCAAATACCTCTATGATAGTCTTGATCCAAGGCCAGAGCCAGACCAGAGCCAGCCAGTATTAAATGTAGAGCAGATGGGTGGTAGGCTATCGTGCTCGTGCATGCTGCTGTTTATCTACCGTCCCCAACACTGAGTAGGCTGGTCAAAGGTATTGGTTAACCAAAAGTTTTTTGTTAAAAGGTTAAAGCTCTATATATTCTGATAGCAATCATTGCTGTTGACTTGAATGTTTCTTCAGTAACATGCCATGGGGTCTTCCGGTCTCTCCAGCTCTTTACAGAAAATACATTTTCAGGTGGGTTGCCAATTTCAGCCAATCAGGAGAGAGTATGCTACCCATTTACCAGCTTGAATTGTATAGTGTTCCAGTTCCAATTTTGTCTGCTCACTTCTTTGTCATCACTTCCAATTTCACCTGTTTATCCTATATCCTGTGTGAGTTGTCTCTCCTGATTGGATAAAATTGGTGGGCCAACCGGAAAATGCATTTTCTATTTAATAAAGACAAAGAGCTGGAGAGACAAACACTCCATAGCAATGAGTACTATCAGAATATAGAGCTATTTAACACTACTTTTTTTAAGTAAAGAAAATAAATATCACTTAACCCGACCTTTAAGTGAAAGTTGCTCAGTCAAAATCTTGCTTGAGTTAAAGTACGAGAGTAAATGCTTTTAAAACATACATGTATTTCAAATGTAGCCTACATGTTTTTAAAAGATGCAATGCTGTATTGAAATTTAGACAAAAATGTTCAAGAAAATTCATAATAAATATTAAATTCAGATATTTTAATTCATAATGTACTTTTTCCCGTCCTATAAATGTAGTGTAGCCTTTAGTTAATTTTCATCTTTGTACAGGTCCATTTCCCACCCTTCCTGTTTGAAGCTTTCCTGTTTGAACCTATAATTGATGATAAAAGCACTGCAAAGATAGGAAATGGCGTTGCCGTTATCATTCTGCAGAAGAGGACCAACATAATGTGGGAGCATCTTATGATAAGTAACTGTAAGTAAGCACACACTTTTACTGCATTGTACTTGTGACCTATGGACAAAGATCGCCACTGTTAACATGGTAACCTGTTTCAGACAATAAAGAGAAAATGAAAGAAATTAGAGAGAGGGCACTCTTGAAAGACCAGGAGAAGCTGGCAATGGAGTCCAAATCAAAAGCTGCAAAAAGGCAAGAGGAAAAAAAATATGCATTGGAAACAATGATGAGGGTATGTTTCTCATGGACTATTCAGGGCTCTCTGTGCCATTACAGTCTTTTACAATATGCTTTTAATACTGCCTCTTTCATTGTCATCATCATAATTATTATTGTGTTCAGCTTGACCAGGAAGAGAGAGACAGGATCCAGAAAATGAAAGATGATGAACGTGAGAAAGCAACAGCAGAACTGGAGGCATGGAAGGAGAAAAAAGATGCAATCAAAAAACCCCAAGTCAAAATGCTAAGTCCAAGAATCAACTTGGATAAAACAAATGCATCTTCAGTTGGACTCACAGTCAAATGTGGTAAGAAATGCACTACGTGGTCTAACAGTTCACTGTATGGTTTCTTTCATAGGGCTGGGTGATATGACTTCAAATCAATATCAGTTATTTCAAACCTTTCCCTCGATTACGATTAATTAACTATTATAAAAAAGAAAATAGCAGATCTACACACAACGCATCGTGATGCTATTTTCACTATTTTTGAATACCACCTAGTACATTAAAAAATAATAAAAATCAACTGGTTAATCAGACCAATACATTTAGTTGATTATTTAAAAAATATTAAATCTATTAATTTCACAAAAAACTCACTTCTCGATTATAAGTCAGTTAATGGTTCTACATATCAGTTTCGATATATTTTCGGTTAATTGCCCAGCCCTAATTTATTTATATCCCTGCATGCAGATCAAAGACGCAGCAATGAAGCAAGCGGCAAGAAAAGACAGGTGGATTTGCCTGCTCCGAGATCCTTTGGAAATATTCAACTAAGATTTACCCCTCGAGTTTTCCCCACAGCACTCAGAGAATCCAGACTGCCAGAAGAGGAAGAGGTGAGGTATTTTTTATCTTCTTTGCCAGTCAGCAGATCCTTGCATGAGCTTTAAAGAGGATTACGATAAGGTTTTGGCAGGTTTTATGCAGATGATGGGTGTTGGAAGGCTCTCTTATATGAAAAAGAGAATTATGGTAACCAATAAAGATGTCTCAAACTTAAGACATAACCAGAGCTTATTCCCAAGCTTTATATACGGTAAATAAAAGATAAAATAACTTTACAAGACTTAGATGGGGTGAGGGAGTTTAACATTACTATTATTTTAGTGGTTAGGTCAAGGTGAAGAATCTGCCCAGTGCTCTCTAATCAGTGAAGCACGGAAAACCGTCAAAAAGCAAGTTGAACACTTGAGAGCCCTTGATAAATACTGCCACAGATTTTGTCGCTCTCATTTTTGCCCAAATCTATTTTGCACAGAATGAGTTAGGTCTATGCACAGAGGATGTCCTATTACTCCCATCTCACACATAATTGACCATGAAAGCTGAACTGACAGCTGAAGCTAAATTATAAACGAGTTGGAATGCATCATTTCTTTTCCAGAATGAAATTAGCATGAAGTTTATCATTTCAAATATGAACCTCTTTTGTTCAAACAGTGGCTCAAAAAGCAAGCTGAAGCAAGACGTGCAGTAAGTGCAGACCTTGCAGAATTGAAAGACTTGAAGGAGGAAGAGAGGAACCCAGACTGGTTGAAGGAGAAAGGAGAGTACGTGATGCCTCCTCTTAAGAGCTGAAAAATTCCAAGCATTAAATAGGTGCATAATTTTGCATAATCAGTTATTTCACTCCATTTTTTCCACAGCAAATGTTTTTCAACTGGCAACTATCTAGGTGCAGTGAATGCATATAACCTTGCAATCAAGCTGAACAGAAAGATCCCAGCCTTGTATTCAAACAGGGCTGCCTGTCACCTGAAACTAAGAAATCTTCACAAAGCTATTGAGGATTCCTCCCAGGTCTGTATGGCAGCTATATATGGATGTGTGTCAACCTGCTCTTTATTGCCTATCACAGAACACAAACATGCATTCTTAGTGAATCAAATAGGCTCTATGCACAGCAGCCATATTGGAAAGAAATTGGGCCTCTTCTTACTTCCTTCACAGGTGTTACCAATGATACTAATGAAGGCTCTGTTCCATTCTGGTCAGGGTGCTGATAACGTGCATGTTGGCTCACTAGAAACACTCCATTTTGGTTCCCAAATGGCCCCTTATGGTGGGTGTGTAACTCTGAGAGTTTACAAATGGAAACAAATGGACCCGTAAGGGTCCATTTGGTTCCATTTGTACACTCTGAGTTATGGGGGTCCTTGAAAATAATTCAACCACTATGCCACACTAAATGGAACTGAGCCTTAATTAGTGTCATTGGTAACACCTGTGAAGGAAGTAAGGAAGGGGCCCAATTCATTCCCAATATGGTGCTGTGCATAGAGCCTATTGGAAAATAAATAATGAATACACCCACCAATCCTTTTCATCAGGCACTTGATCTACTGACTCCCCCAGTTGCTGACAATGCACCTGCCAGAGCGAGAGCATACGTACGGCGTGGTACGGCTTTCTGTGAGCTGGAGCTCTACGCAGAAGGTTTGTAACAGCGGAGCTAGGTTTAATTTCCTTTCTTTATGAAAAATTCTAAGTGTCTAGATTTTAGTGTCACATACTGCATCTGAAGAAATAACTTGACATCCAAGAAGTTGGTTATTAACCACTTAGGCCCTATATACTTTGTCATGCAACAAATACCAAACATTGCCACTCTACAAGTTAACCATATATAAAGCTTGGGAATAAGCTCTGGTTACGTCTTAAGTTGTGAGCTTGTAGATCTATTTTTGCTGATAATTCTTTTAACATTTCCACCTATAATGACATGCATCTACAGTAACTCAAGAATAGCCGTCCTGTAACCACACCTGTCCTGCTGACCTACCGTACATAATCATGCCAGCTAATATGTTGGGACAATGTTTTTTCAGGCCTTCAGGATTACCAAGCTGCTTTGCTGATTTCTCCTCAAAATGAAGCCCTACAAGCAGACGCACAAAGAATCAGACTCATTATTCAAGGAAGTGACAGTGTTCTATAGTACATTTTGAGACTTGTTCTGTGACTAGGTGGCTTTTGGTGGTCCCACCCAAATAACACATGGAGAACGTGGGACTACATTACACCTAATTGTTTACTGCAACAAGCAGTAAACCTTGATTTCTTCTAGGTTTTTCATTTGCTATTCCATCATTTTAAGCTTCAATGTCATCTTATGAAAGAAAAAAATCCAAAATAAACAAGCATTTCCAGTAAATAATTGCATTTATTCCATTATCAAACAGTGCAAGGAAGCAGTGTGATGTCAACTGACAATGGCTCAGTATGAGTTGCCTAAAATATCTTCCCCTGTAACTTATTGATTTGGAAACAGAATAAATTGCCATATATCAATAATATATAATTTAGATAATTTCACTGACACTGCCAGTGTTTGGGGGTATTTTACACTGGGCCCACATATACTTCAGGTGTTGTGAAGATAATGTGCTCTTGGGGATATGAAGCTCTTCGGGTACAATGGTCCACCAAAAGAACGGTTTATTGGGGATGTCCAGGCATGGTATTTTGGAGACAAACTGAACTCATTCTCTCAAAAGTATATTAGCACTGCAATCATCTGTGCTGCAGTAAAAGCTAGACGGTCTTAGGTCAAGTTTAGACGACAACGGTCTCTAGAGAAAACGCCAAAGTGCCGTTGCGTTCTCACTTTTTATTCTGTATTTAGATGGAGACGCAACAGTGATTGAAAACGCTGTAGTGTGCATGCCAGGTGGCTAGGTGGCGGTGACACGCTGCCAGATAGACCAATCACACATGCGTATAGAATCACTTCCGTTCTACTTGCTGACAGACGTTTTTTTTACATACACCAATGCAGCGTGGTTCTACGCAGGGTTGCCAGGTCATCTTATTATGAGAGAGTTTGGGCTTGTTTTTCTGTAAAGTTCTGTAAATATTGGTAGTTAGGGTTTGCGTTTTTTGGAGTTTGTTTCTACACATTCACCGCCATTGATGTAGATCTATGTCAATTTAAAAAACAAGAGGGCGCTCTAACACAACTTAGGAATGAACCCTTGACTCTGATAGAAGGAATGGACGGATGTGACGTCATCCCAGAAAACGGCACTTCCGTCCACTCCTATGTTAGGAGTTGTATAAAAACACATCTAGTCGGATTTCTTCTTTTTTGGTGAAAACAAGCCTTATTCAACGGGCGATGGCAACAAAATGGCCGATCGCGGTTGCAAAATGTTTGTTCCGGTGGATAGACCAGACCCTCCCCCACCCCCCAGACATTCTTTGTTTACGTGTACACATTGCGGCTCTCCAAAGATCCTCAATATAAGGTAAAAAACGCTGGCACCAGCAGATTAATTAATTAAATAATGCCTGGCAGTGAATGTGTTAAGTGTAGTTGCTTATTTTCGCTTGTTTTCATAGACCTGGTTGCTTATTTCTCTCACAAAATCTGGCAACAATGGTTCTACGGCTCTGCACCAGAGCCGACGTGAACCATGACATCACACGTTTTGCGGATTTCCCTGTGTTGCATGTTTACATGGAGAAGAGGTTGATCGTTTTCAAAGATTTCCACTCTGGAAGGTGGTTTCACTTTGTTACGGTTTCAACCCTTGAGAACGCTGTTGCCGTCTAAACGGACGACATATCTGATATTTCATTTTGCCGTTTTCTCTAGAGACTGTTGTCATCTAAACGGGGCCTTAGGCAGTGATTCGCAGCAGTTTTTTCTTTCTATAAAAAGGGTGAGTTATACTTAGTTGTCTAAGTGTGTACAAGCTCACAACACATCGTGCTGCCAAGGGCTGTGACCTTGCAGATCTGCTGTTTTTGTTGCGTAAACCATGCACAACTAAGTGTGACACAGGCTTTAGTTGTTCTTTGTCCAATAATGTCCAGTTCCAACATCTTCTGAACCACCACTGTCTTTAAGAAACTAGGTATCGTTCTTTTCCTTTAGGTGGCAAACTTCTTCTGTCGAACCGGTGCAGGCAACTGAGTAGTAATGTCTAATAAAGGACGCTCCACCACCACCAGAGACAGGTCCTCCAGTAAGCTCACACACAGCAGGTGCTACAGGAAAAAAGGAAATACAAGTTGGTAAATGTGTTCTATTTATTATTTACATTCTGTAAATAATTTGAGACAAAATAATAGGTTAGTTTGCTAAACTATGACGATTGGTACCAATCAGAACTGCATCAATTTCTTAGATATTTTGTGTCAGTACCACTCTAATCTCTCAAGAACAGATTCTGCTCTCCGCTTGAATCTGTCGGGGGGGTTCGTCATATCGCGTACACACTGGCCTACAAGTGGGCGTGCCGAAACTCATTTAACAATAGTGTCCTCGGAGCAGACAAAACCACGGAAAGATATTCACATTTTTGCTCTTTCATCCTAGAAACAAGTGGGCTTATAACCAAAACGATCCATGTTCTCTGGGAGAAGTGGTGTTAGTGTTCCGTGTAGAAATATGAAGCAGACCAAAACCCCGGTTTCCTTGCACACGGGTGCTCCATTTTGCTCCCCCCAGAGCTAAGTGAAATAGTAAAAAAACAGCAGAGGGCGCTGTTTTTCCTTTTTTATTTGGCGATGGGTTCCCAGATTGGTACCACTCAAAAACAAATTAAGCAAAACATGCTCCAGGGGGTCTCCAGCAAAATGAGGAACAGTTTAAACACCTATGCCTTTTTTCAAATGGGGGTCCACAGCCAAATACAAATACATTTGGGGTCCTTGACCTGGAAATGTTTGCACTGGCCTACACCACTGTCAGTGTTGGCACACCATTACATCTGGAGTTCCACCTGGTCCATTATGATATTCTTACCTGGAAGAGCTTGCTTATCTTGAAGGCATGGCTTTGTCTGATCCTGTCCTGCTCTGGCAGACTCTTTAGGGTCATTTGATTGTACAGTATAGTTGTCTCGACAGGGAGAGGCTGAAGGGAAGAGGATACACACAAAAGGCATGTTTTAAGTCGTGGCTGTCGGGTGGAAACCATTACTTTTCAGAAAAAAGAAAAAAAAAGAACCCATGTTCCAGTGGATCCAATGTTATTTTGTAACAAGCTCTTGTTAATACTTTTAATTTGTTCAATATTTATAAAACCCACAGACACTTTCACTTAGGTATGTCTGGGATGCACACAAAAGCCAGAGTAGACATTAAAATGACCCCAGAAGTGTTTTAAAGTGAAACATCTTTCACACAAGATGTGTCTTGTGTGAACTTGAGCACAGTAAATCTTTACATAGGTCAGTAACTAGCTACATACCAGACTCTGGTCAATGATGCAGAACATGTAAAGGTCATGCAGGATGATGTGGCCGGGGTTTGTGGGACTGTAGATGACGTGTGTTATGGGCGTGTCCCGCTGGAACCACAGTGGATGCAGGCCTTGTTGCTGGAGTGTTCTACTCCACTCGGTGTACTCCTTCTGTGCTAGGGAGTACTCAAATATCTAGACAGAAAAGACAGAAAGAAAAGGGAAAACAATCACAGGATTGTACCATTGCTTGAATAGTGGAAAAACTTGGTTTTCTTTCGTCTTTACAAGTTGTCTTGTGATGGACATACGAGCTACCGAAGCTTTGTTTTTGTGGGCAGCAGTGGCTCAGGAGATAGAGCGGCCGTCTTGGAATTCCCAGTTTGATTCCTGGCAGATCATGACTGCTTGTCGAAGTGTCCTTGAACGAGACACTGAACCTCTAACTGCGCCCAATGAGCATGCCGGTGGCTTGCATGGTTGCCACCGCTGTGTGAATGGGTGAATGTAAGGCACATTGTAAAGCGCTTTGGATAAAAGGTGCTATACAAATGCACCATTTACCATTTATACCCTGCAGCAAGTGTGGCATTTATCTTTTAACCAGCAAAACACTTCCATAGATTCCCTTTGCCATGGCTTGTCAGTTTTCCATTACATCTTTTCATTACAATATGTAGATTTACTAGTGGCTTGGCCAGAGTGTCCACAGGCACCTAAAGCAAGAGCTGTTATGTAGAGGTCAGCATGAATCTGATAGGCTTTCAGTTTACCCCTAAAGGCACATTTTCCGTTCAAGTTGAGAAATTGTGATCATTCATTTCACCGCCACATTTCATGTTGCCTGGAGTGAAATCACTTTTAATTCGCCTCCTCCCATTAACTTTGCATTTGCACACTGCCTCAAAATTTCTCTTCCCCATTTGGTGTGAATGTGCAGCAAGAGTATGTCCACTGTGAATATTGTACATTTTGCCTTTATTAATTAAATAGGCTGTAGTCTATTTAGTTAGGGACATCCAACTTAATGTTTAATGTGCCATCTCCTTAAATAATATTGTTTATTAGATTGTTGTAGTTGTTAGTCGTTATTAATTCATTATATTATTATTAATAATACTAAATATAAATGATGAATGTTATCTAGATTGCACTGGTTCGGTGGATAGGAATGGCTGATTAAAACCGGACAATTGAAATCAAGTCCGCTCTCAAGTCCAACGGCCGCTTGGTCAGATGGCCTTGGCCGAAGATGCTCTTTCGCGTACCATGCCTACGATGATGATCATGACTGATTCCCACCCCATTGGTATGTAACTCCCCTTGGTTGACAACTTGCTCAGGTGCACTTGACGGGGCTCAACCCCACTTCCGTGTAAATGCCTTTAACTTGTTTTCAATGTTTTAATGGTGTTTTACACAAGCTCCACATTATGCCTGAGGTGTCACATTCTCATTCCAACTCATCACATTTGAGCTCCCAACTCACATTGGTCAAATGTGGCGAGTTGGGATGAGAATATGTTGTGAAAATCCTTTTTATTAAATGGCACCACGGTTATTGACATCAAACAAGGTCCACACATGGTAGCTCCCTCAAGTGACTTATTTCGGCATCCACCAAAAGAGTGAAGTTTTGAGCCAGAGCTCTTTATTTTCTATTGCTGGTGCCCATTACACACCTGTAATGTTTTGTGACTGCACCTAGCACACTTGTGATGCTATTGCCTTGGCTAATAATATCTGTCCACAGACATGAACATTACAAGACACAAAGTGAAAACAATAAGAGCCATGCTGTTACAGCTGGTAATAAACCATTGATGTTTTTGAAACGGCAGATTTTGAATGTGTTTACCTGTTGGTCAGCGTGCACCATGAACAGATTGCCTGTTGTGGGGTGGATAGCCATAGCAGTGGGACAGGAGCTGTATGCTGGAACTTTACAATGAAGCTGTACACACACACACACACACACACACACACACACAGAGAGAGTGGAGGCGGGTCACTACTATAGTTGTTTTATAAAAAGGAATGAACTCCAAGCACTCATAATCAATATGAATGAACCCAGGTACAGAGTAAAAACTATTAAGTCTTAACTCACCTTTTGTGTGTGTAGGTTGTAGACATGGATGTGGCAGTCAGTATTAGCGGTAGCTAGCCATTTTCCATCCTCACTGGCAAACATCAGGTGAATTGCCTGTTTTGAGCCTGGGGACAAAAGAGACCCACACTAGAGCTGTAAGAATTGGCCAACAATGAATTTCGAATATTCCTTTTAAAATGTGGGTTTGATCCATTCAAACCTATCAAATGTAAATCATTTTAACATAAAATAATGTATGCAGTAAAGAGTAAACCTTAATTCAAAGGACCACGGCTGTGATCTCACGAGACCATCTGCTGTTTAAGGTTACATGCGTCCAGAGTCTTGCGAGAACTCACGCAGCAGTTATTTTATTTTAATTTGAACCTTAATTTTTATAGTCAAACACTTTTATTTTTAATATTCAAATACAGAATATTAATTGCCAGCCTTAGAACACACACTCATAAATTCAAGTAAGTCAATGTTGCCTTATGCATGAGTGCCTCACCTTGCTTTGGCTTTAGGGTGTGCAAATACTTGCACTCTGACTGGCTGAGAGCCACAACAATGACTGAAGACTGGCTAGAGGACGCAAAGAGTTTGGAGGAGTCTGGGGAGAAGCAGAGCTGGTGGGCAGAGCGAAGGACCTTTGGCAGCTTGGACACCTAGAGGCAGGAAGAGAGAGAGAGCTCACACACTGTACCGTAGAATAGTACATTGACACTGATATGCACCAAATATATTCCAAACTCAAAACACAACCTTACCCAAATGTTTGTAACACGACAACCCTATTTTCAAACGCGTTTGAATTTTGACAATAGGTGATCTACAAGCTCACAATGTGTCGCACCACTGGACATTCTGAGCTTGTAGATTGGCTATTTCTGAAAAGATTTTGACATCATAATAATAGATATGCCCAAAATAGGGACACCAGGGTTAAAGTGGCTAATCTTTCCTTGCTAGCCTTTTTGAATGTTCATAAAACACGGGGAATTGTATTAAAGCAGTTTGAATATAAACACGTAATGTTTTTCTTTTTAAGTCAGACATTTAAACAGTGTTTAAATGCTGGTCAGTAGGTATATGGATAAAGAGCTAATTTAGACATAGACTTTATGGATATGCAGTTTATTGTTTGGCAGTCTCACCTTATTGATGCTGATGTTATTGTTGTCGTATTGTATTCTGTAAAGGCGAACACTGGAGACAGTCGAGTATGCTAACCAGCCTCCACACGGAGACAGAGAACTGGAGCAAATATGGTCATCTCCCTGAGGGGGGTCACATCACAACCAATGATTTATGGGTTTCAATATTCTCAATGTTTAAAATATGAACATATCAATAGACTAACACCCCAACAAGTATAGAACAAGTAAACAAAAAAGTGTTTTTTGGAATGTAAAAGGTCCAACAAGGTTAGACTATGTCAGGATTATAAAGTGAGCTGAGTAAAGACCTTTCTCTTAAGGTGAATGAGTTTCTCTGGTTGTCTCTTCACGGGTAGACTGTCTCCAGGCTTTCCTGGCAACACAAAAACCACAATATTTAAATGCCAATGCTCACAGGAAGAAATACAGACCAACTACTTATGCAGATAAATATCTAGGGTTTATGATGGCCTGCCCATTCACTTCCCTCTGCTGCATGTGTGTTTTTCCTCACCATGTCCATCACTCTCTCCCACTCTCCATAACTCTAGATGGCCAGGGAATTGGAAGAGAAGCATTCCAGATTTCTTCCCACAGGACACCAAGCTTCTCTACGCGGAAGATTGTAGGAAAGGGTCAAGTCATTATGGAATAACATCGGTTTACAGGAGATGTTGACTTTTCCTGCCTACTCTATACTTACATGGGGGAATAAGATTTTGCGCAGCGCTGCTTCTTCAGTCCTCTTCTCCACTTTGTCCAGCAGAGGTCTCACCACCAGCTGAGTGTCCATCCCTGAGGGAGACATAGTGCTGACAGTCATCCAGTCATCCACAATTTATTGGAAAAATGAAACCCCATAATAAAGTCATTTCAATGCAACAAAAACACTTTTACACCCTGAAATGTATTATTGATTAAACAATATTATCTCCTGGCCTCCTTTCCAAGGAAAAATGTAATCACTGGTACATTATTCGTCTACTGTACTGAACTGTCACTTAAATACAAAAGAGGCATGTACATTTGCAATACAATGGCAGCTCCCATTAATATCCTCAACCTACAAATGGATAGCAAATTTCTGATACTGACCTCCAGAGACCACTGCGGTTTCAGTGTGAGCCAGGGCCCGGACATCATGTGTGTGGTTCTTGAAGGTCCTGGTTCTGACCCATGCATTGTCTTGCTGGTCGATGGTTGAGGAAAGGAATTGGAACTGGACTACAGTGCCCTCTGATGTCCCAGCTATTAGACTGCTCTCATCCTGTTGGTCCCACATTTACACAAACAAGGAATTTAATGAGAAATTAAGCCTAACTTCTAGTACCTTACCCACAAGAATAAAAATAACAATAATCTACAAGCTCACAAAGCATGTGAGCTTGTAGATCTGCTATTTTTGTACAAATTTCAACTATAATGACATGCCCAAAATTGGACCGCCAGGGTTAAAAGTAGTCAAGAAAGACATGAATACACATTCTCTCACAAAATACTAGTCTAAAATCTGGAGTCTTATGGTGCAGATAAATGTAAGTGGAGTGAATCGCTTTCACCACCACCTGTTTACCACTAGGGGGCATATTTCTACAATGCAAGCTTTATTTAAATGTTTAATCCCCCAAGAGAACCAATGAACTCGAACACAGCATGACATTGAGACAATCTAAACATTCTGATGCTCTCCTCACCTGCTCAACTGCATTGATGGGCCTGCACAATTAAGAATGTCCCCCAAGTTACATGTAATGTAACAATAAAGTTTGATTCTGATCACCAGTCCCACAATCTGTGCACGACTGCCGCCTACTTCCATAGAAAATGTATTTGCTTGACTACACCTAAACTTAGAATGCTTTAACAAACCATCGACATGTTAATAACCATAACGATGCAGACTGTATCGTCTGCATTTCAAAGGCCATTTCAATTATCCCATGCTCACCTGTGAGACAGCCAGAGCCAGGACATCCCACTTGGTTACCATGTGAGTTCTGACCAGCGTGCCAGAGAGGCCGTCCCACACCTGGACCTTTCCTGCCGAGTCCCCGCTGACGATGGTGTGGTCGGACAGGAAGGTCACGCTCCAGACCACCACCTCTAAGTTCTTGGATGCACCGACATTTCTGTCCACCAGGAGCCTGTGGGTGGCGCGGCCTGAAGAACACAGTAAAAAGAACAAAGTATTTCAGGCAGGGGTGCTGGCATGGAAAATGACATAGGGGGACAATAATGTGGGTGTGGCCAGACGGTGACATTAGGAAGTCCGCTGTGAGATTATTCAACTCCAGACTAGTGTACAAAATAATGTAACCAAATGGACTCCTCTGCGTTTAATTAACTACAATAAGCACGTGTGTATAATGTGTTGGTAGAAACAATTGTAAACGTCTCTCTGGATAAGAACCACATTGATTCCCCCTGTATGAATGAATGAACCATTGTAAAGCGCTTTGAGTAAGTTTGAGTACTTTGCAGTTTGTTGTTGAGCTCACCTGACTGAACATCAAAGACTCTGATCATGTCCATCATGCCAGCAGCCATCAGTGTTCCAGAAGGATGCCAAGACAGAGAGATAATACGACCTAGGACAACATCAAAACGAATTAAATTAAAGACATTTCACAAAGTCACACACAAAAAGAGAAATTAAACATAATGTGGTATAGAAGAACCAAGAAAATGTAACGTGTCCTCATTAAGAAACATTTTCCGTTCTAATCATTTAATGTTTGTATGATCATGTATATAATCATGTTATGGGAAAATATTTAGCATCATGCACACAATATGAATGTAAACAATACAATTCTGCTCAAACACCATGCTTTTGAATTTACTTTTATATACTTACTTTTCTGTCTGTCCAAGACTCTTTCAAACTGAATGTCCTCTTCCAGTATTTGATATAACTTCACTGTCCCATCCTCACAACCAATCTGCCAAAAAAAAAAAATATATATATATATATATATATATATATTATTATAGACTATCAAGGCAATGAGGTCATATACTAAAGTCTGATAGATGTACAGTACACTAGTACACTAGCACATTAATAAAAAATAAACAGACAAATATTAAACATGTGGTTAAATGAAATGTCCATCCAGTGCAGTGGACTGTACATGTGATGACTGACTGACCGCCAAGTGTGTCCCCTGGCTGTTGCTGCTGATGGTCCAGATAGGTCCTCCATAAGCCTCCACCGAGTACCTGGGCTTCAGGTTCTCGAGGTCATACTCTGTGATCTGTCCATTCAGACCAGCACTGAACAGACGCCCTCCCACATAGCACAGCGCTTCAACGGTCCTGCCATCCTGCCCTGGGATCACCTGAACCACAGCACATTGCACAATAAACCTGCCGTTAATGAACCTTTTAAGACCTGAAGCTTCTACAAATGCCTTCTAAAATCAGTAGTTCCCACACTTCTGGAATGACAGTTGACATGTTATGAGGTCAGCTCTTACCAAAATAGGTACATCCTTTCACAGCAGACTACACAGATAAAACAAGCAACAGGATATGGCAACTCAAAGATCTTTCAAAAAATTCAAAAAGTAATAGCAGATGTGCAAGCTCGCAGCGTGGCACGAAGTGACACGCTGTGAGCTTGTATATCTGCTATTCTTTAATTGCCAACGCAAAAATCTAAAATGACACAGATGCTTTCCCGGTTTGAATGGGTTAAACCCTCTAGTCTTAGTGAAACGGACCCGAGTTGAAACTCCTTTTTTGTGCTCTTTTCCGTGTACACCAAACACCTCGCCAAAGAAAGTCTGACCGTGGTGGTCAAATGGGCGTGCATTTTCACAACATGTATATTTTAATTATCCTTCAATTGATTGTGTTCCAGCTTGGATCAATAGAACTAACGTAGTACACTATCGGTAACGCAATGAAAACACATTTCTCAAGGTTTTAAAGAAAAACATACCTAGACTTTTTATATTATCAATATAAAAGAGACAATTATTTGGCGGCCCACTTGCAATATCCTGACGGCCCAGTGCCCACAGGTTGAGAATCACTGTTCTAGAAGTTTACATTATTTTAAATGTGAGATATTGTGACATCTTGTTCCTCCTACCTTCTCTTGAAAGTAGCTATCTTTGAAGTTGAAGATCTCCACTGAGCCATCAGCTCGAGCCAGGGCCAGCCTGTGTGTGTGAGCATTGAAAGCCATGGCTCTGATGGCACTGGGCATGTAGTCAAAGAAGCGCACCCGGTGCACTTTGAATTCACCCATCGTTGTCGCCTATCTAGGAAAATACACACTTATAAGTATAATGTACAGTCAAATCCTTAGTGTTAATGTGGTATTAAATGTAAGTTATTTTAAACAATCTATCTGTATGGTAACTAAGAGTATGTTAATACAATATGACTAGTTCATCTGCAGTGGTTGGGGGGTGGTCTCCCTACTCTTCCAATTGATCAATTTAGACCCTGCTGGTGTCCGATAGGACACTGGTTGACAAGTAGTACAACCTCAAGCCCATAAGCCTTAAAGCCATCTCCCCTGGGCAAACACAGTGACTCTCTCTCTTGATAAGAGAGGTAGACGTTTGGTCTCCCACGGGTTCAAATCTTGGGTAGGAGGACTTGACACTTCGGATTGCAGCTTTACTTTAACACCCAGGATGTTACAGTGTGTATCAACCATCAACATGTATGGTGTGGTGTAAAGTAACTAAGTACACGTACTCAAGTACTGCACTTAAGTACAATTTTTAATTTTTAAGTATTTTTACTTTCTTCAGTATTTACAATTCAATACTTTTACCTCTAAGAGGAAAATATTGTACTTTCACTCCACTACAATTACATAAAAAGTTAAGGAACAAGTTACTTTGTAGATTTAGATCATTACAAAATACACTAACCACTTCAGCCCTGTGCTGTAGATATTTAGGCCATTTGGTAAATAGAAGATCTACGAGCTCACAATGCCTTGCGAGCTTGTAGATCTGCTATTTTAAAAAGATCTTTTGTACTTTTACTCAAGTACATTTTGAATATGGGACTTCTACTTGTAACAGAGTGTTTCTACATTGCAGTATTGATACTTTTACTTAAGTAAAACATTTGAGTACTTTTCCCACCACTGCAGGTATGTGTTCATCACTCTGCTGTTACTAAGCAGTGATCCAGGGCGTAGGTTCTCAAAGTGGGGTCCGGGGACCCCTAGGGGTCCTTGAGGGAGTTCCAGGGGGTCCCCAGCTAAATGATGGATAGTTAGGAACTAAATTGACCCTTATGGGTCTGTAACTCTGAGAGTGTACGAATGGAACCAAATGGACCCTAACGGGTCCATTTGGTTCCATTTGTACACCCTCAGAGTTAAATTAACATTGATTTTACAATATAGTTTGGGGTCCCAGAGATAGAAATGCCATTCAATGGGGGTCCATAGCCCAATGCATGTCAAACTGGGGGTACTTGTAATGAAAATGGTTGAGAATCACTGCTAGAGCAGTAAAAATCTTCTCTTATGGGGGTCCCTGGCAATCTTTTCAAATGGGGGTCCGTGGGCTAGTGTCAATTTGGGGGTCCTTGACATGAAAAAGTTTGAGAACCACTGATCCAGGGTACTTACTGCTAATGCTAGCAAATAATACACACTCTTTAAAGTCAAGCACACTTAGCACAGACAACTATATATATGAGGCTATTACCGGTATTCATTTCATAGCGTTTATACTCACGTAATGAAGCCTTTTAATGTGAAATGTCTTTACTTCTTACTAACTTCCACAGCAACCACATCCATGCGTGAAAACAAGAAGGACCGACACCACGTTGGAGCACTTTGAACCGGACGTGAATCTGTGCTCAAACCCGGAAACTCGTCACGAACGTGACCATTACAAACTCCGCCCAGCTGGCGGGAAAGTCACACAGCGACGTTACATTACTGCTGTGTTTCTAGTCTAGAAAATATAATAATATCATTTTTATCAGGCCGCTGACTGAGGCCAGAATCAGATACATTGCTGCTGTTAGGCTGTTTCTACTGTACTTTAGCAGTAAGTTAGTAACCAGTCCACCTTCAAAGATCTTCATCATCATCACACGTCAGGACTATGGTTCAAATAGTTGTACGGTAAGTGTGTCAAAAATATCGCTTTTGTCATCTGTTTGTCATCTATCATCTAAAATCTCACTTATTATAATTGTGCCGTGGGGTTCTGTAGCCCTGAAACATATTATATCATATTAACTTATTATTACATATAAGTGAAGGACCACTTCACCCATTTTCAATTACACCCATTGCTGAAGCTCCCGAAATGGACTAGTCTAGTAGTGCAAGTGAAATGTTTGTGACCAGTAATGTACCCACCTTTCATACCGTATTGAGGAAGTTTATCATGTTTAGATTCATATGTAGACTGATGGTGATACAAGGTATTCCTGTTTATATGATGTTTTGCATAGTAGTGTAGTAGTGAATGGAAAGAAGCCATAGGCTTTCTTGGGTTTAAAATCCTCTTAGCAGACCTTGCATTGAACTGTACTTTCCTGTGCTTTTTGAAAACTGCTAATAAAGTATTCAATCAATTAATCAATCCTCATGCTTCTGGAAACACTGGAGGCAATGTTTATGTTTTTAATTGATCTGGGCTTTATGGAGTGAAATCAGTCTGTTACTCAGGCTATCTCTGTGTTGTATCTGTCTGTTTTGTGTCTCTGTTTTTTTATATGGACCTATTGTGTCTGAAATAAAGTTTATCATCATATATTCATAAAGTTGGTCCTCACTAATGCTCATTATAAAATGTCACAATATCTGTATACTCACTCTGTGTCTGGGTTTTGTATTACACCTGTAGGCCTACAGTAGAAATCATCCTGCATTGCAATACTGTTCTAAGTCTAACGTCTAAGCATTATGTAGGTTGATCCCATTGAATCCATGACAGAGTGTTGTGTCCTACCTTCCTGTAGGAGCAGTGTGGATGGTAAGAGCCTGCCAGAGTGGCTCCTGGTGGAACTTCAGGGAGAGGTGGTGTCCAGGCAGGACTCTGGACTAGCTGGAAATGTAATGGGAGACATGCTCTATACCAAGGAGGTAATAAACACACCTGTACAGGGGTTGACACTAACGGGTGCCAGACTGCCCGTGGCAAGTAAATAAAACGTTCGGGCAAGTGGAGTTTGCTTTCAGGTTGCCCGACCACCGACAGGCAAGTGCATTCCGTCTTCATTAAATATTATTGGCTGTTCATGAAGAACAATGCTACCTTTTTACAACTAGCAGTTGCACTCATTCTATTTTTCAAAGTGACTGTCGCCACTCAGCAATTATCGATTGGATTTAACATTAATTTGTTGCTACAAGCATACATTTTACCTATCATTGTATAATGGAGGATTTAATTTTCGAGCAAGTGGGCATGACCTTAGCCCTGAAACATGACTGTCATATCAGACGATCGTCATGTGAACCATGGCTAAACATGACCTGTACTTGCCTGATGGGAAAGTGTCTCTGAGACCTAGTGTCAACCCCTGAGTGTAGTTACTAAGTTGTCACCTTCCTTATCATCCCTCCATTCTCTCTTCTTATTGTCCCATCGCCCATCATGTACGGGTAGTATGTTCTTCACTCTGCTCTCCTCCCTCTATCAGGGGGTGCCAATACTGATTGTGGGGCATCACATCCTGTATGGGAAGATGGTGAAACTGGAGAAACCCTTTGCTGTCCTCAGTAAACATCCTGGCCACACGCACAATGCTGGGAGCAGCAATGGCGACGGCGAGCCCATGGACACGGAACAGCAAGGCTCGGCCACCACCTCTTACTCTGTCTCTGCCATCGTCAAGAAGAAGCTCATTTTTAAGACGCGCCCCAAACCTATCATTACTAATGTACCTAAGAAGGTGTAGCGCCACAGTGGAGGCAGAAACAATGAAACAGACTGTGTCCAGTAGAGTGTTGATAGGTTGGTAAGTTTTGCATAGCTGGTGGGACTGTTTGATATTGTGGTGTGCTGCAACAACAAACAACATCTTCAGTATGTGAGACAATAGGCTTGCCCAGTTAAAGCTGGAAATGTAATGTGGAGTTTCCATGATGCGTGCAGGACATTGACACTAGGTGGCAGCAGATTACTTTCCTACAGACCGTGGAGGGGAAATGCTTTGAGTTAATCAAGAGCATAGATATGAAGCTTTCTCTCTAAAATATCAGGTTTCTCTGTTCCGTTTGTATACATTTTGTCTTGAGATTTAGTGTTTTAGCCATTTAATATTCCCCAAAACACAATTACATCCCTGCCCAAAATATTACTAATTTGTCAGCAGAGGTATTAAGATTATTTATAAAGTAATGCTTTTCAACATGGCTCTCCCTTTTGGAACAGAGCTCTGCATATATTTATAGGGTAAGGATAATTGAATACAAAGTAGGAATAAGAATATGACATTGTCTTTATTCAGAAAGAAAACAACATACAGGCTTTCAATGACTGTAAATGTTGAAAATAATGCTTTAGGTACAAAACCGTATTTCTTTAATTTCTGTGTAATGTGTACATTAATACATTTTGAGTTGCCATATCCTGTTGCTTGTTTTATCTGTGCAGTCTGCTGTGAAAGGAATGTACCTAATTTTGGGAATATTATAGAGCTGCACCTCATAGCATGAACTGTCATTCCAACATTCTGTAAGAAGTAAGTATTGACATACTCTCATATCTCTTTAAACTAGAACGGTTTGAGAATTGGCAGCCAAACACTGTTGAAATGAACACTGATATTCTTGTAAGCATAATCTAACGTTAAACTGCTACCATTATTTATGTACAGATCCTCCAAGTTTGTGCTACAATTAAAGGTAACCCCCCCAACCCCAGAATATTTTTCATATCTACAGTACACAAAATATATTACTTTTAGAATATTTCTGAAATGTAAACCTCATAGGTAAGCTACCAAAGCTGGTTGGCTTGGCTCAACAATTCTGTGACAAAAACAATGTCTTGCTCACGTTGAAATAAAAATATCTGAAATTAAATAAAGCTTAAATATCCAAACCAGTCTCACGAGAACTTTTCCATTATGTCAGAAGCAATCACAGACACTGTGATTGACAATTGATTTTGACACAAGTCCCTTTCAATGCAAGCGCCCTGAAAATACTTGGTGAAATGCAGGTCTGCCACAGTCCCGCATCAGATTTGGTGTTGAAAGGTGCTCGTTTAACATGGCTAACAGATGGACAAGGACAAGGAATCAAGCAAGCAGCTTGGGCAAACTCCACTTGAACTGTGAGTGCGTCAGGAAAATAGTCCTCCCTTCTTTCTATTGATATGTTGCACTTCACTTATACCAGTGAACATATGCTTGCTAACAGAAGCATTGCACACGTTCATTTCATTACGAGCATAGCATACATGGAATTGGATAAGACCAGACTAGAACAGGCAGCTGTATGATTATAAATATTTTCAACGTTTAGCTCAGTTCTTGAGAATTCTTTACTCTACTGGTTTCTGCAGTGTATATTTACAGTATGTTGAGTGTTTGATAAGGGTGGTTCCCTTCACCCCCAAATCCATGCTGACACATTATGACCATAGAAACCCCCCTACCCCACCCACTGCTGCACTGTGCTGACTGAAGGGACCAATTCATTCAGCTGCTGTGAAAACTCCTCCCTTTCCTCAGTGCTCAGGTACCTCCTCAATATACATTCACAAACACACAAACAGCTCACACATAATGTGCACCAGCACACAGTCAACATGTTTTTAAATTCATGCCTAAAACCATTTTGGAAAAATTCAAGGCTAAGGTCCTTTACCTGGAGTTTTTTTTCTTCTTCACATGACTTCATGCTGGTTTGAAGGAAGATACAGAAAAGTCATGTGGTCTTTATTTAGGGGTACCGAGCGGAAGGATTCCCATATGCAGATCTACAAAGGCCAGATATGCGGTTGTTTGTAGTGATGCAGTAGCCTACAAAATCGAAAGCTGGGAAAACTATAACATCCAGTCAATGATCACCGTAAGGCAATCAATATAGAAAAGAAAAATGGTTTTCATTTCAGTACTACAAATTTTATGTTCTTAGCAAAATGCATTATATATTGCACCGTTTCATAAAGATTCATGTCAGCTTAGAAAAGTGGATAAACCTTTATGTAGGGTTGCCTCCGACTGCATTTGACGGTTTAAGAGAGAAATTGGCAGTTTGAGTATATTGACTGAAGATCTACAGTAAGTTGTTCACAAATGAGACTATACAGTGTCCAGTTGTCTCAATGTGTGGAATGAACAGGACAGGGTACTGTGTTTCTGTTTATATTCTCCTTGGTTCCTCCTCCCACATTAAACTGTTTGAAACACTGTGTCAGGGGGCTTAATGCCTGTGGCTAGTTAAGTTTGAGGATGCAGTTTTTAGCTGCTCAGTAGAAGAAGCTGATTCACAGCCAAACCAAATGCTGCAAAGCAGAACAGTTGCTGCCAGAGGCCAACACATCGTATACCTCCAGTGAACCCACTGACACAAGGGAAAAGAAACGATGGAAGAACAGAAGCCTCATCAGCTTCAACATGTGCAGCACAAGACATCACGTCTATACAGTATATTGTAGATTTTTGTCACAGGCATTTTTCCACACTTGCTCCAACAGTTTCTTGAAAATGTATTTCTTTCACAATGAAGAAAATTGAATAAATTACAAATATAAACAAGTTATTATTAACTTGGAAAAAGGACATGTGAAGGAAGAAACAAGGAAGTCACTTGGTAATGGATAGTTCTCTATTTGGTATGAATGGGACAATTGTGCCCCCAAAAAAGAAAGAATTCATAATGAATTAGGAAAAATCCCATCTCTATGTCTAGAGATGGAAATATTCCATCGTAATTGTAACACAACTTCCACTGTTGGTCGACTATATCAGAAAGACTAACTAACTAACCCGGTAAACAAACATTTCTCTTTTGTGTCTTGTTTGCATGTTCAAGTATCAACTTAGAGAGCCCTGCTTGAAATAAAAATGTATACACATATCTAGCACAATGGTGGAAACTTCCACAGACTAAAACAAAAATGAAGTTTCAACGAAGACACTATACTATGATAAGCTAAAGCTTGATAAAACAAAATGGGACTCGCATGGAAAAGTGTTACGTGCTGTTTGAAACATGTCATTTATGACAGGAACCGGAACCGCCTGAAATGTTAATAGAATCCCAGATGTTTTGGAATTATGCTAAATTTGAATGAAAAGGTTACATTGCTAAAGCCATCGCTGTGAAAGAGGCCACATTACTTGAAAATGTAAAGGCAGGGTTTCTAAAAATGTTCTTGCTCACTTCAGAAAGTTTCTCTTTGGTCATCAGTCTTACCAGTGTAAATGAAGGAATGAATGAACAATGTAAAAGGACACAAAAAGTCTAAGTTATACAACTGTGTCCAGTAATGAAAATTTCAGGTGTTGTAGAAACATGATTTGGCACCTTCACAATCTATAAAAGTGCCTGTAGAAAAATACACCGGATCGCTGAATAGAACCATGATTTGTCACAGGTTCCTGTATATTGATAATGAGACCATGACCTCATTAGTTCCTCTTTTTGACCCTGCTCAACAGCACCAAAAATATAACTGTATGTTATACCGTATGTGTAGAAATGTTAGATTGTCTATATTGATAAATGATAACTGCATTACAAAAATACAACTGTTGGAGGTTATTGTGCCATTTGTGGCCAATGACAACTACATGGGTAAATGTCTCAGAACATGAGTCTCATCTGGAGCCTGAAGCATAATTTATGCTTCATCGTATGAGCTCGCTGAAAATGACTGATTTTCAAATATTTTTTGTATGATCACATCACGTTTTCTAAGTGAAAATAAGTTATTATCAGTGAGCAACAGGGTTGTATGGCATAGTACAGTATATATTAGGCTTAACCATTCAAGCTATCGCAGTCTCATCGTGACAAAGTCAGTTTGTTTTTACATTCAACTGCTCTCTAGTTTGACAGTTTCACATTCTTTTCAAAGCTGGTTTATTGGAAACTTCCTTAAAGTCCCTTTCATTATGAGGATCCATTCCATTTAGTGACACTGTCAGTTAGTAGACTTTCTCAAGCCAGTTTTATCTCTTTATCTTCTAAACTGAAGAGATTTCATAATTTTGAGAGGAATCTGACATTAAAACACTGTCTCATCTCAGGCAAAGAGAGCACAAGTGACCTAAGGGACACTGTAGTACTGTAGGTCCATTTGAGGTCAATGTCCACTAGCTCACTTTGGTGTGATGTGTGCTTTATATTTACGAGAAGCCCAATACCACACCAACACTGCTGTACTATTTTGTCACAGATTGCACAGCTAACTTGAACCCATATACTGTACTGCACTGTCTATGGTCCTTCTGAGCGTAGTTCCAGCAGTACAGGTGCATGAACAGGCCAGTACTGTGTTGCCTGGGCGCAGTTCAGTTTGGTTTTGCAGTGTGAAGCACCAGTGTGATGTAAGAAGGAGACATGTACTTCTCGGATCATCTCAGAGTTAAGTCGGTCGGTCAGAGTTGCTTCTCATAGGATCAGATACCTTTTTTTTAGCACCATTGATAAAGACATGATAAAGGCATGAGAGTGTTGCTGGATAATAGGACTCACACTGTACCAGTGGCTGTAGCTATCAGTTCACAGGTCAGCAGAACCCTATTAGAATTATACAGCAGTAAAACACTGTGCAGGGTCTTGCTGCTATACCTACGCCTCTGCATATGGCAGGTGATACTGTTCTTCTCTCTTGTTGCAGCGCTTGGCTACAATGGCCAGGTAAAGTACCAGCAAAATGACCCAGTAGCAGGCATAGAGTATCGTCCCCGCTATCAACAACGCTTTCTCGGTCTCATTGAATGGCTCCTGCGTCTCGCAATAGATTGTGTAGGCCACTCCCCCGAGCAGCACGAGCACCCACACCGTGACGGGCACAGCACCAATGAAGTTGACCACGATCTTCCTTCGACCCGATGTGCCCCATCCAGCCTTGTTGATGGTGAGCAAGGCGAAGATCTTGGCAGGGAGAAGGCTGGACATGTAGAGGAGGGAATAAAGCGACATGAAGATCATCACGAGGCTGCCCCGGAGGAAGCAGGCATACGTGGCCTTCACCATCCCGACCAGCTGAACCGTCAGCAGGAACAGCAAAATGTTCCACAGCCTCCCTCGATAGAACAGGTGGATAACGGTAGCGACCAGGAAGAAAGGGAAGAAGCCGGTGACCACAGACTCATAGGTCATCCAGAGGCTGTGCTTGTGGAACCACAGGGCATTGTAGAGCCACTCACGGAAGTACGATTTGCTCCAACGCGTCTGCTGGTTGAGCCAACGCAGGTAACGCGTGGGCGTCTCAGTCTGGCACTGTGAGCGCGCCGTGAACTTTGTCTTGTAGCCGTAGCTCAGCACGCGGTTGGTGAGGTGGCGGTCGTCGCCGAAGCTGCACTTGGAGCCCAGGAAGGTCTGGTGGTACCAAGGCTCCAGGAAGCGCTGAAGCAGAGAGTTGCGGTACATTCCCAGCGGGCCGCTGATGCACTGGACACAGCCGAAGTATGACTGACAGGCCCGCTCTATGTTGAAGGCCATCCAGTACCGAACACTGCTTAGGAACGAGATCCACGAGTCGTACTTATTGAGGATCTGGAGGAAGAGAAGAGAAGAGAAGAGAAGAGAAGAGAAGAGAAGAGAAGAGAAGAGAAGAGAAGAGAAGAGAAGAGAAGAGAAGAGAAGAGAAGAGAAGAGAAGAGAAGAGAAGAGAAGATCAACACAATACAGTACAACCAAACACAACGCCACATGGAAGCGGAGCGGAGAACAAAAGACCACAGAGGGGGAACAGAAAGGCAAAGGAAAAATCAGGTGAGGTGAAGAAGATGAAGAGAACAACATGGAAGAGACCAGAAGGAAAAAGAGAAGATAGATCATTATTAGCCATATAGCTATAATCATGAGGCGCAACAAGGTATACAGTGTGACACAATGTGATGAACACAGTACCTGAACATCTCCACCAACCCCTCCAACCATGGCATCTTCCTCTAGGATTTTCAGCATCTCTATGGTACATGCTGGGTCCAGAACTGTGTCTGAGTCACACACCTGTAAGAGCACCATGCAGTGAGTGAGGGGACTTTCTGGCTGGGGCTTTGGCCAGGCTGCAGGTGTTTCAGTGTTTTTGTTACGTTATTACTTAAGTGTAGAGAATAAATGAGAGGCTGTTGACAGCTGCATCCAGCTGGTTTATTGAAATCACACACCACAGGGTCAGCAACCTTTGCAACCTTTGACCCGCACCAAGGACACAGAGGACTCAACAGTCGGTTGGTATAGGTCAGTGGTGCTCAAACTGTTTTGGCTCAGGGCACCCCTGTAAATAACTTTATCATCCACGGCACCCCTGAATGCCTTTGTTAATTTGTAGAACCTTATGTCATATCAACGGTACGTAAACATGTGAATCTTTTGCCCTGAGTTTCAATTTAGGACAGATTGAAATGAGCTTTTATACTTGGCGTTTAACCCATTAAAACCGGGAAAGCATCTGTGTCATTTTAGATTTTAGCGTTGGCTATTCAAAAATAGCAGACATTTTGAAAGAATCGTGAAAGTTTTTGAATACTTTTGAATTACAAAAGTTTTAGAACTACTGATTTAGAAGGCAGTTGTAGAATAGGCCTCAGGTCTTAACAGGTTAACCACTTGAGCCCCAGCATCCCTATCCTGGGGGGAACATTCACCAAAAATAGCCGATCTACGCACGTTGTGAGCTGTGCTTGTGGTTGCCCAGTTGCATTGTGATTTCCCAAAGATATTTGGACAGTAAATGCCAGCATCGTGTGCAAAAAGGGACAATGTCCTTAACTGTATTTAACCACTTACACTCTATATATTTAAGCCTCTATACTACTGTAGGTAAGCTTCTTTTTTCCATCTAAACCAAATCTCTTAGCCAAAAAAGGCTGATCTACAATGTGTGAGCTTGTAGATCTGCTATCCAAATGTTCGCCCGAGAGTAGGGTTGCTGTGGTTAATGTGTCTAAAAAGGTTCTAATTAAAACTGACAGCTTACTTGAAAACACAGTCATTTCATATTCTAAGTAATGGGACTATATAATAAAGTTTGTCCAAAATAATATTTGTCCAAATACATTTTAATGTGTGATATCTACATATGCATCTAAATTAGCTTCCTTCACAGAACCTGTCTTTCTCTATGAGTCAGCAGTACAAGAGTAGTGAAGATAACAAAATCAGCTATGCAGTACAGAGTAAATCCTTGTTGTGAACCTGAAAATGAATACAAATAGATGTCTGTTTGGGAGATAGGATTGAGTAAGGTGATTATTTCCAGCTATAGTTGAACACCCACTCACTGTGTGCATGTTTTATTGCTACTGCATTTAATGGAAAAACTCCAGAGCAAGGCCATATGCCAAAGCTACCTAGAGAATAAAACAAGATATTGTTATCGTGAATGAGAATAAGGGTAAACTTGGATCTACTTTAATCTCCTCTGACTTATTTGACTACCCTGAGCTCACTTTGGATGCACATGCACAACGCCCTACACGGCATGCTCTTACCTGAACATAATCCACACTGTCTCCCAGCGCTTTAAAGGCAGTGTACATCACCTCCCTCTTGCCTCCCCACTCCTGCATGATGCAGGAGTAGCGGCAGGTCCTCACCAGCCGGGCCACGCGAGCTGCCTCCTCCATATGGACTGTAGCCCTTCCTCCCAAACATCCGCCCCCGCTGCCGTCATTGTGGTAGTTTCCCTTCCACACGACACTGCCGGCCTGGTCCGCCCCGCCCATCACCTCCTGGAAGATGTCCATCATGTAGCGGTCCTCTGGCCGGTTCCCGTCCACCACCAGCACCACCTTCAGCCCCGGGAAGGAGATGCGCCGCACGCTGCGCAGGCACTTCCTCAGGTAATCCGGGTCCTCCTGGAAGGCGGCGATGCAGAGGGCCACGGTGCGCCGCAGGTGCTGGGGCCGGCAAGGGCTCCGCATTCGCCGGTGTTCCAGGAAGGCAAAGAGACTCTGAAGTAAGAGGTGGAGGGAGAGGAAGGCGCCGTAGAGACCAAAGGAGAGGTGGTGCTGCTCGGTGTGGATGAACTGGTAGCCTGTGGGCAACAATGACCATGACAGGGAGCAAGCTCATGAATACTTTCCTCAGGTCACATCAGTACCATGTTCGTCTGCATGCATGATGCGTTATTCTAAGACGCCAACACATTCACCTGTCACATAGGCCAGCAGGATGGTAAAGAGGACCACCGCCGCGAAGGTGGTGGTGATCACAATGTTCAGCGCATTCTTGCAGCGAGAGGGCATCTGAGGGGGTGGAAAGGTAGACGGAAGGTGAAGAATGGAAGGCGATGGAGGATGAAGTGTTGACGGGTGCAGAATGGAAAAAGATGGAGGAAGATTGAGTGTTGATGGGTGCAGAATTAGAGAAGATGAAGTAGGATGGAAGGGTCAATGGGTGCAGAATGGGAGAGGACAAAGAAGGGATGATGGGTGCAGATAGGGAGAAGATGGAGGGTGAAAAAAAGATTGATCGTTAAATAAAAAGTGAGAGATGAAGATGGTAGAAAGTATAAAGAATACATGATTATAAGAGTGTGTGTGTGTGTTGAAGAGAGAGAAGACAAGGAGGATGATATTAACAAATGTAGCAAAACAGTGATCGAGTAAACATATGCTAGACATTCACAATAAATGTGACCAGTTGATGTTTTGCACAAAATGCATTTGTATGACACACACACACACACACACACACACACACACACACACACACACACACACACACACACACACACACACACACACACACACACACACACACACACACACACACACACACACACACACACACACACACACACACACGTTACTAGTGGTCGACATACAGTAGCTCTCCAGTCATTTCTAGCCAGGTACTTAGGGCAGGTGAGTATGTTGTACAGCAACTGACATGAGTGACATTAATGAGACACCAACACAAACAGGCTACACATGGCAGGTGAGAACGCATGACCTCAGAAGCTCGTGGAATTTCCCAAATGCCCAGCATAGAGGGCTTTTGCTTTCTCTTAAGTTTAGGGAAGTGTCATTTCCTGGCTTTTCTGTAAAACCATTCATGAACAGCACTCAGCTGAAAACATAACCCTTAAATGGTTCAGTGACATCATGGAACCATGGTTGTAGACAGATGGAGAGCTGGATAGAGAAAAGATGAGCTGAGCACTATGCAGAATACTACTGTATTTGAACATACTGTACACTAATACGCAATTGTCAAAGATAGGATAGGTGCTCTGATTTGACCCATATTTATTGGACTTCCATCCACAGGCTGAACACCCCCATCAGCACCTTTTCATTGTTCTACTCTTTCCTTCCCTCACCCATTCCCTCCCTTCCTCTCACCCGTCTGCCTTATATCTACATCTCGCTCCCGTCTTCCCTCGCTCCAGGTTAATAGCTCTAATTAAAGGCCGAGCTGGGCTTGGCCAGCACTTGAGACCAGTAGGAATGGGGAACAATCATGTCCTTTCATTCATGAAATTACCTCCCGGTGCCCCCTGCCTGGCCCGCCCCATGCAGGAGAGACAGACCTCATTCACCGCTACTCATATCATAACATTCAGCTCTATGGCACTCACTGGCACAGATAGAATGGATGTACAGGTTTACATCTTGGCACTGTGTCACACATAGGCCACTGGAGCCATGCATTCTCAGAGATAAATGAGACGACTGGCTTCCAGGGGTAATTGTGTAGCCTTTTGAAAGCATTGACAGAAAGGGGAATTTTCTCAAATGTTGATTTGGAAGAGTGTAATCTCTACAATTTTGTTATCAGATTTTCATTCAATCAACATGATCATTTGGAGTATATAAAAAGAAGCTTAAAGCAAAACTCTTTCCCTTCTGGGTGCCATAGAGGCGAGCAGTCTTCTCTTATGATGTGTGGGGTGGGGGTTCTAACAGCAGGTTGAGTGAGCGTGGCCTGGACACCCCGGGGGCACTTGGGAGATAACGAGCAGACAGCGACATGGACTGTCGTTTGATTAGAGGGCCACAGTAGCCAGCGGGGGTTGTTGGCGGGCCAGGATTACTTGAGGGTATGTGGGAAGACTGCAGTAATTATCCACAAGGTACTCTGTCTAGGCTTGGTTTAGCATGTGAGACATTGTGTTTATCGCTTATAATTCGGTTATTTTTGGCGAGCATCAAAGTGTAAATTAGGCTTTACTGTTGGTTATTCAAGTTAACGGGAGTCAAAGAATGGGTTAAACATTTTAGATAAACTTCCCCTTGAGGGAGAGTCTTCTCTCATGTTCATGAAAGTTATTGATTGGTAGCCTCTATGTCTAAGAGTGAAATTACATGTGCGTGGCCTTACAAGCCAATAGCCAATACCTTGCTGAGTGGGCATTTTGTCCCTCAGGACTAAACCAAGCCATGTACTGTGTTTTATATATAATATAACATATACTGTATTTAACAGAAATTGTACTGGAAAAACAGAGTATAAAATGTAGTGCCGGAGGATTTTGGCAAGCCCCCGCCAAAAAAAGGCTTGGGTTTTATAATGTTTCCAATATAACAATGGACCATCAAAACTAACAGCAACATCAAAGAGCATCAGCTTCCCCTTGAACACGAATCTACGCAATCACATTATGAATTGCCACATTTCATCTTCAAAATGATGTCATCACCTTTGCTATCACAAAAATGTTTTAGTCTTCAATAAGAGTTCCTTTCCAGTCATAGAACGTCCACTGTCTGAAGTCACTTTGGTGGCGAGAAAGATGGTCTAAATATCACATCTTGTTTCGGCAGAAGCATGACGGGGTAATCAACAGCACTTATAGTTGGGTATGTAGAGCATAGCATCACCGAAATCTGAGATTTCCTCTTGTGCATTTTTTATAAACTAACAGTACCAATATTCAGAGTAATTTGGTGCTATGTGGCAGCTCACAATCAGTCCACAATATCAATATCATGTGTAGTCCATTCACACATTATCCTGATGTTGGTTAGGATATCAATCCGGGAGAACCAAGTCAGCATTTCACAAACAGCCATGTAAGACAATACCATGGCCAATCACTCCAAGCCATGTTTCAGTTTAAAACATCCAGTTTATAATCCAAGCAGAAGGAAAAGGCAGTCTATCCCACGTGGCTCCATTGCAGGTAAGCATTCAGGGTTACAAATTATTTCATCCTCAAACCAGAGGACGCAGTTCCCAGGTGTATCTGTAGATTAGCTGTCCCAGGTGGGGTGGCTTCCTCCAGATCAGCTGACTGAAGGGCTCTGAGCTCAGGTGAGGCTGTGGGGAGGTGGTTGCTGCACGGCAGGCTGAATGAACAATTTGGCTGTGGGACAAGGGACTTTTGCACCAGCCAGGAGAGGAGGGTAACTGGGTGGGAGGGATAGGAGATGGGGATGGTGGAAGCTGGGAGAGACAAAAGAGAGAGACAAAAGCAAGAAAGGGGTGGAAGGGAAGATGTGAAGAGAAGACAGAGATGTTAGGGGAGAAAGGTTCAAGGAGAATGAGAGGGCAGGAGAAATACAGGTGGAGACATATTAGAGGTTTGAAAGGGAGGGAGGGAGTATGGGAGGACGACAAAGTTATGAGATGTAAGGGAGGTAGGGAGAGGTGGAGTGATGGGGAGCAAGAGGAGGAGGTAAAGAATGAGGAGGAGAAGCAAAGGATGAAAGTGTAGGAAATGGCAGACAAGTGAGTGATCAGGTGAAGAGAAGAGGGTAACAGGTAAGGTTCTTTATGACCATAGCATACCACTCCACTACAACTCGAAACTGTGACCGAGTCATCATTCATCTCCAAACAGCCTCTCTGCTGCGCTAATGTGAGTCATGATGTGTTCAATGAGATGACTCAGAGTAAAAGCCCAGGAGAGCTGCAGAGATGGCAGGTTTCTCAGTCAAAGTCAATGGAGCAGAAATACTCTGTTACTCTGACTGTTTAAAACGAAACAAGCTGCTCTTGTCAGTAGTGGTCAAGCTCCACTCTCACAAGCTGGGACACCAACATTATACTGTATCAGAATCAGCTTTATTTCTGAAGATAACATCCTCAGAAATGTATATACCTGGCCATAACTCTTACTTACTCTACTTTACACTGTATTGTTGTTCTATGATAGGGATCAACGTCTGACCAATTTAAGGCGATGACATGGCACATTTAGCTATAAAAAGTGAACTTGTAGCATGAAACAGATCTAAGAATTTGCCACAAGAGGGCTCCCTTATTGCCTCAATTCATGGGTATAGGTTACAACAATATACTCTTTTACAGACCTCATTACATATTTGTAGGAAGTGATGCAGCTGGGAAAATTCCAATTTAAGCACTTAAAGTATAAGTGAAGGGAGCCACAGAGGGTGCATAGAAGGATCCTTCAACATTTTACAAAAATGATATACAGTATATATACAGTATATTACTAAATTTAAAAGAAAGCCCTTCTGATATAAATTATTTTACAGCTTCTGGGACTGAAATCAGCCATTGCTGAGCACCAGCCTATACTGTACAACAGCAGTATTTAATCATAAAATAACTGCCATGTATTTCCATCTACAGTATATACACCTCACTGCCTCCTGATCAAGGTATGAATGAAGGACCTGCCTTCTTCGAGGTGTGATGTTAGTCTGTCAGATCACAATAAACCCTTGTACAAAAGGCCAGCCCAGCCCAGGGGCCAGCTTGGAGCCATGGCAGAGATGCCATGGAAAGTCAAACAGGCTGACGTTTTCTTTGGCGATGCCACAAGCCATCATCAAAAGGAATTCGGAGGTGTTGCTGTCTGCTAACGGTCAGTGTCTGCCTGCCTTGAGGAAATAAAAAAAAACGACCATGTGGAGCACATGCCAGAAGGCGTGCACATGCACGCACACACACACGCGCGCGCGCACACGCGCACACACACAGACACACAAGCACACGCGCGCACACACACACACACACACACACACACACACACACACACACACACACACACAAAGACGCCGACAAAAATGGATACCCACTGGCATAGATACATGTGTATGCACAAATTAATACCTTTCTCTTCTTTTAATCATTACTAATACATGTAACTAGTTTACACCTTCTGCTTTAAAGTAATTAGCAGACAAATTCTCACCTACACACACAGGTTCTGTTTCAGGCAGGGACAAAACATTTTCTTCACCTCACATTCTATTCACACTTGCCACATACACAAACGGGCACACTAGCTCTCTGTCCCACATTTTCCTGACTTTTCTTAGCCTTGTTTTTTCAGTAATTGATTTTTAGAACTTTCCATTTTCTCTCTCTGTCTGACACACACACACACACACACACACACACACACACACACACACACACACACACACACACACACACACACACACACACACACACACACACACACACACACACACACACACACACACACCATCACCATCACCATCATCATCTTTGTTTAAGAGATATGTAGTATTGTCCTTACCATCCTGATCCTGTGGAGCCCTCCGTCTCCCCCTCAGGAGTCCCCCAGATCTCCGTCCGTGGGTCCGTCCTTCTGTCCCTCTGTCAGTCTGTCCAGCTGTGTGTCCGTCCGTCAACCTGGCGTCCGACCCACTCCACTCCACTCCACAGCACAGCGCAGTCCTTGTTCTGCCATTCCCCTCCCTCCCTCTCACACTACATCTTTATTCCGGCTTGCTTGCTTAATTCAGGAGATCCCTCGGTCTGCAGATTCAGCGACGGCGGCTGAACCAACTACCCACCCTCCTCCTTCCCCCCTGCTCCTCCACTCCTCTGACTCGACTGCCTGCCCCCACTGCTCCTTCTCTTCTCTCCTCCCTCTCTCCCTCTGTCTAGTCCCTCTATCTCCCGGGGCTGTCCGAGGGCATGTATGTACCCCCCCCCCTCCCCTCCCCACCCTTCAACTTGTCGTCCTCAGCCAGCTACTGATGCTGTAGCAGACCTGTATGTGGGAGAGTGGAGCCTGGCAGATGTTCCGGCCCCTGCCTTGGGTTGTCTGTGGATCGGTCCCCTCAGCTGTGGAGTCCATGCCGGCTCTGGGCTCCCTAGCTCCCAACGGGCTGGACCGGGCCGCCGAGCCCCGGGCCAAAAAAAAGATAAGAAAAGAAAAAAGGATGAAGGTCGAAGGCCAAATCTCTGTCTCGGCCACCCTTCAGTCTCCTCCCGCCCGCCTCGATTTCATCCTCGGCCTCCAAGTGCTCTTCCTCCTGTTCTGTCTGCTTCTCCTTTCTGTGTCCTGTGCTGCAGTGCCAGTGTCTAACTGCATCTCTTTGCAGTGCTGCCCAGGAGGTAGCACTTTCTCTCCTCTCTCTCACTCTGTCTCACTCTGTCCTGGCTGGGTGACTTTGGTGTGTTGCCTGGCAGACTCACACCAATTTGTTTCTCCTCCACTCTACACCAGGACCCTTTTCCACCTCCTAAACCCCTCTCCTCTCTCCTCCTTGCCTGTCCTCTACCCCCCTCCTCCTCCCTGGCTGCCCTAGCTATAGCTTGCTGTCCCGCTGCAGTGCAGCCAGCAGCCTCCAACAAGACTCAGGACTGTTTTAGCAGAGCCCCCCTCTCCTCTCCTCCACTGCGCCTTACTCAAAGCATCCTTTATAGGCTTATTTATCCATCCACCCTCCCTATTCCATTCCCCTCCTCTGCTCTGCGCTCTCCTGTGCCCCACACTGCTGACAGCTTGCAGGTTCCACAGACACAGCCTGAAGGGCTGAGAAAACTGCAGTAAGCCTCTGATAATCGATGGCTGAAGCAAAACACCACACATTTAACTTCAATCACATAATAAATATCGAAATACTAGGGACAATGCTTTCATGACAAATGTAAACTGTTGTTACACTAATCAAGACTGTTATGCCTCCCCCAGAGTCCCATTGCTTTTTGGCTGCTCTGTTTTAGCTGTTGCAGGTGATTTGCAGACAGAGTTGGGGCGGGGCATGCGGATGGTGGCTTACACCTGATTGGCTGCTAGTAAGCTATAAACGCTATAGTCTGGAAGCAGTTTCCCTCTGATCTTCAACCTATTTGAGTTGCTGTATACATTTGTTTGTGATTAATGCACCCATGCACATTCAGTACAACATTCCAATTCTCTTCTCACTCAACCATGCACTCGAAACGCTGCAGACCTCCACATCCAATGGTTACATTTTGTTAAGAGCTTATTTGTTCGGGCCTTTACCTCTGTGTGGTCTCACATGCTTGTCACTTACATGAACAAGACCACTTTAACCACTTTTCAAGCTGGCATCCCTATTTTGGCCACGGCATTATGGTGAAAATTGTCAAATTAGGTGGAAATAGCGGATCCACTAATCTACTGTAGATATTACATTATCACACACACACATATTAACAAAAACAACCACGTGGAGCACATGCCAGAAGGCGTGCACATGCGCACGCACGCACACACACACACACACACACACACACACACTGCATACTCTCAACAAAGAAGTTCACTGCCTCTCTTTTACAAACATACATTAGTGCCCTTTCTCTCCCTCTTTTGCTTTTTCTCTTCATCTCTATCGTTCCAGCTGTCTGGCTGTGAACCATGGCAAAGCCATAATTACAATAATAGCTTTCTCATGGCATTGGCAGAGGGACTGGAGCTTTAAGTAAGTAAGTAAGTAGCCTTGGGAACCAACAGTTCCAGAGCCATGTGGCCCATAAGTCAGGAGCCTATCTCCTGTTTCTGTAGCACGAGGCAGCTTGATATACAAAAAATACACCCCCTGGACATGACACTAGTATGTCACAGGTACTTACCCTGATGCTGAGTGCCAAGGAGGGAGGCATTGGGTGTCATCTTTAGTTTGGTATGACTCGGCCAGGGATTGACTGACCTCCCACTCTCAGTCCGGACACTCTCTTACCACAAGGCCAATGAGCTGGGACTACTGGGGCTTTAGTCCGTACTTTTGTTCTTGGTGTGAATACTTTGTATGTGTGGCAAAACAATCTGCAGCCACTGTACCATTTAACAAGCCTTCCAGCAGCAGTAATGCAATCTATCCTCTGGCTGATGGCAAGATTAGAACTAATGGTTATGTCCGAGTCATAGTGAAAGCGTTATGTCTGAGTCATAGTGATGCCGCGCTTATGTCTGAGTCATAGTGATGTTGCGATGGCACGCCAGCTGGCCTGCCCGCCGCCAACCCATTAGCCAATTTTAATATGGGATATAAATTGCATTTGCAATTAACTTGCGAATAAAGTAACCCTATTTAGCAAATGTGGGTTTCGAGGTCAAGTTTGAAAATCACTGCCATAGAATCTGCTTTTCAGTTTCAAGTAATGTCAGAAATGTTGCCAGAAAACGTATCGTGATTCAAATTTGTAGTGTAGTTTTCTGGAGACAGCAGGGATCAGACCATAGTTATACATAAAGATACTATACTCATAACAATAAATAACAGGTGAGTATGCTGCGGCTTCTTGATTCCAGAATATTCAGATTGTAAAAACATATCATTAGGCCAAGGATGAACAACATGCTCATGTCAATGTTTGTAACAGGACTGGTAATTACACAGCCTAGTACACATGATTACAAAGTAAGGCTTTAACTTTGAGTGTATGAATTAATTGTTCCACAAGAGGGGCACCTTGACAAAAATGCTGATCCCTTTATTCTCTGCTCTATTCCATTAATGTTCAGCTGTGCCTTTATGTGACACACGTGCGTGTGTGCGTGTGTGTGTGTGTGTGCGTGCGTGCGTGCGTGCGTGCGTGTGTGTATTTAATGGCAAAAAGCAAAGGTTAAATCAAGTAGAATCTAGCAATAAACAAACTACTCAGGGGACAAATAATGCTAACATTAATCATTTCTCAACTAATACTCATATAAAAAAATGTCCTTGCCTGGAGGCACAAATAGCATCTTGACCTTGACAATAATTAGCACACTGCAGGCTCACAGCATTAAGTCTATCCTGGTTGTCAAGACTGTTGAAATGCTGTGCTACTAGGAACTTCAGGTCCCTAGGGGATCCAACATTCTTCTTGTTAACATATTACTCCACGCTATATGTATAAAACATAAATAACACCAGAGGACATTGCCTCTATATACTGTATCACGTAACAATAATACTCCTCAATAAATAAAGTGTACATATTGTAACAGCAACCTATTGTACCATCTTTTGACCTTAATTTCACCACATTCCTTAGGGACCTAGAAATTGGTGCACAAGACTAGGTACAATAAAAGTAGTCTAATCTACAGTATAGCCAGCTATAAAAATACTGACAATCTGGACACAAGCTTAAGTTAGTATAATTTCTGAGCCAAAGTAATAACCGCCAAAATGTCCACGGTTGAGAGCTATTGTGTTTCCAAATAAGGCGTTTAGTCCTCGACAAAACTTTGTGCATTTAAAGAATTGCCCTTAGCAACTGAAAGCTTTGGACAACAAACCATAAAAGGAATGTTTTGAGTTGTTGTAGTAGATCTAATTCACTTCAAGAATGAATGAGATAACCACTTGAAAGTGCACCTCTGCTATGACTGCAATTTACTGTAGGATTTAGTGAGATGCACTAAAATGCACACTCAGGCGACGCCAAAGTTCACATCACGTAGGGGTGCAACAGTTAATTGAACTAATCGACTTACTTAAGTGATTTGTTGATATATTAAACAAATCACCTCATCAGTGCACGCACGCACGCACACACGCGCGCGCGCACACGCGCGCACACACACACACACACACACACACACACACACACACCTCTTGAGTCAATTACCCACATGAACCCTAGTATCCCTAATCTGGGGTGAACATGTAAAAAATAGCAGATCTACAAGCTCACAATGCGTCGCGCATCGCGAAGAGATTTCGTTTACAGGGGAAAAAAGGAGTGGACTGAGCACAGAGCCCTGGGGGGGGGGGGGGGGGGGGCATCGTCAAGGATGTATAATAGCGTTAAGTGGTTAAAAGTATGACTGTAATTTAACCAATTTCATGGGAAGATTACTTTATTTAATAAAGTAATCTGACATAGCTGAAATACGACTGAAGAAATGCAAACTCTTTGTGATGCCAAAGTGATCCATGATTTGGATATTTCTTAACCATGGGCCTGTTTCACGAAACCTAGATTGGGGTATAAACCGGGATTTATCAGCTATCCTGGCTTAATTTTTTCAGGATCAGCCATGAATTGGTTTCATGAAAGCTGAGTTATCTCGGCAGATTAATTTAGCCAGTAAACCTGGATGTGTTTATCCATGACGCGGTTTCATGAAAGCAATGCCACATTAGTTACCATGGAAATTTTGCTGTGAAGTTAGCCTGGTCGGCCTGTTTCACGAAAGCGGAATTAAATCATCCTGGATGTAAAGGCAAATCCAGGTTCGACAAGACTGCTCAGTACAGCCTGGTTTATTCAGTTCCACGAACGCCAAGCCAGGCAGAGAAGGAGGGACTTTGTCGAGCCAGGATCGTCAAGCCAGGCTGACTGCGCGTTCACGTGACGTGAGACATGGGTAACTGCAGGCAAAGATGGCGCTGGAACATGGGTGTGTTCACACCAATGGCCCGTCATAAGTGGGCGTTTTTACACCAAGCTGTGATTGGTCTTTTGGAAAAATATCGTTGGGCAGAATTGTTACTAGGTAGATTTGCTGAAACACTTAGAATAATTTTCTAATTTCCTCTCTGATACCTTGGTGTTTCGGCCGCAGGTCTGTGGGAGCGACCCACAGACCTGCAGCCGACCCACCGTTCCGGACCCCCGGTCGCGGCCTGGGGGCCCCGGTCCACCCCGGCCGCTACAGGGACCCCCGTGAAGCCCCGGCCGCCACGGGGACCCCCGTGGACCCCCAGCCGAATTGAATAAGTGTGGGAAAACTCATTGGTTTGTGATCAGATTGACTGGTTAATAAACAGTAAAGAAATATGATTAGTTAAACCTGGCAGTCAGCCTGGTTTGGACCACGCTAACTTCACAGCTACATTTCCATGGTAACTAATGTGGCATTGCTTCCATGAAACAGAGTCATGGATAAACATATCCAGGGTTAACTGGCTAAATGTATCTGGCAAGATAATTCAGCTTTCATGAAACCAATTCATGGCTGATCCTGGATAAACTAAGCCAGAATAACTGTTACAGCCAGGCTTAATCCACAATCTAGGTTTCGTGAAACAGGCCCCCGGTTAAACAAAGGTGCGATTTAACAGATGGAAAGTTTGGTGATGGTGCCCCAAGAGAGGTCTAAATCTGCCATTGTGATGGAAGACCGTGCCGTTTATGCCCTTGGGCCAAAGTGACACCTTGACCCAGTGAAGGGGGAGACATCTAGACTGCAAACACAGATGAAATCCTTACTGTTTGCCTCCTTATGTTCACACATGGGAACGAGGGAAATGGCCTTTTTTTGTGTGTGTAGAGGGTCGTGCCTTATACACAGTTAACATATCACTCAATGGTGGGCTGCTTCTCTTCTCGCAAGAGGGATGAGTTGGAACAAAAGAAAGATTTTTTTGTCTTGGTGGTGTGACTGGAAGTGTCTCATAAGCACACTCTGTACTTGTGTGAATTTGCACACATGCACAAGCGTTTTTACACACATGCATTTATTTTGTATGGCTCTGTAGGAGGCTAGCCATCTATAAGAGGGTCTATTTGTATCTGGAGCTTATCACGCAAATAGCTGGACCATTACAGTTTCATCTTTTTATACTTAATTACATTTTATAATTAAAGTAAATGGGGCTCAGATCAGGCTGAAACCAAATTTGGAGTCATTATGTCATAGATATGACAGATACGTACAGTAACAATTAAGATCACAGGCTGACCACATTTAGTCCGATATCCACATAGCGTAGCTACGCCATTATTAGACCCCGTCTTGTCTTATTGTTCTCAGGCAAACTAGTAAAATAACTAATAGATGCAACAGTAAGACATAACTAATAGATGCAACAGTAAGACATCACTAATAGATGCAACAGTAAGACATCACTAATAGATGCAACAGTAAGACACTCGTCCAGATTAAAACCATTTATTGCAATGATATTGCATATTTCGTATCATATTTGGAACAATCTGTGCAAGCATGACAGACTCTAGAATCTAAAGATTCTCAGATATTAAAAGAACATGGTACAATACAACCTGTATTGAATGGCAGGCTGACACAGAAGAGCTAAATGTTACTACAGGAGGAGGCTGTGGAGGCGGAGGGAGTTTGTTCACTGATGGGCAGTCATTTGAGCATGTGAGAGTGAGTGACGGTCTGTTTAAATAGACCACGTAGTTGAACTTTTAGGAACGTGGGTGTATGAGAGCGGAGGGTGTGTGACCGTGAGACCAGCTCAACTTCTGTGCCTGCCTGAACTACTGCGATGCTCCATTTGTTCTCTATGGCAGAACCACTATTTTCTTCTCTAACTTCTGCTGGGGGAAGATGAACTTCTTCATGACATCATCAAGCTCCTCCAATGCCAGCTGAGCGTGGAGCACTGTGACGTCATCGCGGTCCGACCGCACCACCCACTTCAGTGCTCGGTATAGGTCCAACAGAACATCACTAAGAACCTGAAGGAAAAAGACCGGTGTGTAATTAGATCGTTTCTAACATCTAACATCATCATGACTAGACAAAGTGGTGAAATAACAGCTAATCCAGTCCTAGTCAAGTTCTTATTACTCTCTCAATCATATACATAAATACATCAAGTTCTACATGGACACACCAAAGGGAGTGAAATTAGGGGAAAAGGAAATTGGGCTTAAGACTGAAAGAAATTGAAGATAGTATCTGAGTCCTTATGGTTTAGCCCTGTAGCTCTTTTCTGGTCTGAGACTGATCAACTGTGAAAACCTGTTCTCCTTCTGCTTTAAGCCCTGAATTTGGCCGTCCTAGCCTATGCTCTTCAACTTCAACTTTGTCGAACAACTATGTCACTGGATGAACATTTCAACTGAAGAACTTGACGCCATGTGACACGGTTGCGCGACTAGTACGACTACGTATGAATTAGCCCACAGTGCTTTCTCACTCCTCATTACAACTTAGGCCCACTCAACTGCACTTTGTTCCAAGTCTAGGCTAAGGGCATGTCTCCCCAGGCTGTCTGTTCTCATATCGTGAGTGTCATTAGATGTTTGCAGCTGGTGTGGTGGTACACCTGTCCAGCTGTTAGCCTAATGACAGGACCTGGACTGGGCTGGGAAAGGCCACCTTCCAGCCAATGATCAACTCATTATGACATCACTGGCTACTGAAGAGCCACGTCACACTCAAGTCTCAGTCAGGACCAGAAATGGGTCACCAAATATGAGTGATATTGTGTTTCAATTGTCCCCCCCCCCCCTCCATCATCAGTTTAGTCCCGACTTGAAATTGTAGGGAAACAGTTTTTTTCATAGTTATTTTCATAAAACAATTAAACTATTTTAGAAATGTTTTGCAGTTTATTATCACCTTTAACATTGTTAATTTGGTCTTGGAGGACCTAGCCAGTAATCCTAGAATGGAGCCACTACTTTCAGGGGTCTGATAAATCCAAGCCAAAGGACCGCGGTTGTCTTGGCCTCGACTCTACAGGACTATCTAAAAACAACACTGGAATCCAGATACCAACAATGAGCACAGACTTTCCACTGCTAACGTAACGGTTAAAAGTGACATGAGGCGTGTGAGACACCAAGAGAGAACATGGTTTTGTGTCTAAAACACAGTGTTTGGAGTGACCCTCTTTCCTGTGCTTGGTGAGAAGCAGCCAGAGAAGTCTATTATCATGGCGATAATGACTAAAGGGAACGAGGGACTAGATTACAGGACATGTGTACATGTGTAACAACAGCCTCTTAACGTTAAAAACAGACCCTACTGCCCCAAATACAAACTTGTATTTATTTTGAACAACCTGGTTTCTACATCAAAAGTGTACCAGAAAGATAACGGCGTGGGGTGTGAGGCCATTTCCAAGTTTGTAGAAAGAGCTCTGCCAACTTATGTTTGACGTTGTTTTCCGTCTTGCCTTCTGATGGCGTCGACATTCTGAAACCATGGTAACGAAGGAATGTCCTCACACACCCGCTGAACTTTTGGCCTTGTGTCTTTGTTAATATAACACACACAGATGCGTTTAAGCACGACTCTCCAGGGTGTCCCCAGCTAAATGATTGATATGCACATTCTCTTAGATTGTGGTCCCAGAGATAAAAATCATATCAAATGGGGTCCGTGGCCTAATGCATATCAAACTAGGGGTCCTTGAAATGAAAAAGGTTGAGAATCACTGACACTACTTCTTTGTCGTTGGAAATCACATTTTAATTACATCATCACAATAAGTGATGTTGTAAATCACAGCTCTCCAAAACAACACACTTAATTTAACACTTTCTTCCAAAAAGTCCTTTTGACAGACATGTACAAATAATAATAAGGTCATGTACTGTATATATATTTTTTTGTCAATGAAAATAAATAAATAAATTCATTGAAGCAAAAGATTAGAGCACTCTCTCCTGGTGGAAAATTCCGACAACAGTTGCTGGACTGAGATGAACCAGTGACATTGGCAGTTATTTAACATTCAGTGTTATATAGGAGCGTAGGTCAGAGCTTTGTTATGTTGGACAAGAAGACAAACATCTTCAGAATGGTAAGGTTGTGAATCATACAGTGTCACTTAAAAACCCACTGAACCTAACGCTCTACCCCTGGCATAGTCAAAGGGAAAATTCCCAGCAAGCACTGTAGATATAAACCATTACATTTAAAATAGAAAGTTACATAATATTTATCTGCTGTGTGCTTGTACTAGCAGAATTTGAGAAACTGACATTATGAGGACACTTTTCCTCATCCTCACAAGATACTTTTATGGTTAATTTTTTTAAAAGTTAGGCTTAGAATTGGGAAAAGATTCAGAATGGGGTTAGGCTTAGGCATTTAGAGGTTACATTTAGGGGTAAGATACATGATTTATACTCAATTAGTTTCGGATCTAAAAGCTCACAATGCGTTGTGTTGTGTTGTGATATGTATGTTGTGAGCTTGTAGACTTTACAGTTAGGGTTGAATATGGCAACAACAAAAAAAAATCATAAAATGTTGATGTCCTCACAAGAATAGTGAATATTAGGATAGTGTGTGTGTGTGTGTGTGTGTGTGTGTGTGTGTGTGTGTGTGTGTGTGTGTGTGTGTGTGAGTGTGTGTGTACCTGTGTGGTTTTGTCACTAAGGCCTCGGAGGAGCATGGTGATAACGTGGACGGCAGCTCTCCTCACCTCGGCTTCCTTCTCGGTCTTGATCAGCGCAGTCAGACAGCCGCTCAGCTGAGGAGGACACACATTTTCTTCTTCAAATCAGACCAATTCAACCAGATTAACCACATGAACCCTAGTCTCCTTATTATGGGCTTTTTGTCCAGAGGAAGATGGCCTGGTAAAGGTGAGGCTAATAATTTGTGACGTCCAAGGTCAGGTGCAGGGGTGACTCAGCCTGGTCATCATCAGTGACCTTTATCCTTCATCTGAAAAGCTGAGCTGGATATCAAACCTACAGCTAAACAACATTTCTACCACTGAGCCCGCTTGGGCAGGGGAGATATTGCACTTTGAGTTTCAGGTAATGCCTCTTGTCTACCATTAGGTGTCCTACCCAAACACAGGAGGAGAGCTCCCAGACCGCCTCCAACCACTACAGAGCTAGTTATATTGCATTAACATACTCTACCATACATATGGGTCAAAACAACGTTTCATTCACTAAAACAATATCTAAATCGATTTCAAAACTGATAGGCAACAATATCAAAATATGTCAAGTCAAAATATGCGGTAACAGGGTTCTACAATACAATTTGTGTTTAGTGCTTATCAATAACCTGGAGGCAAAGCACAGCTGGCACGTGCCACATGCACAGACATGCAGCAAGGAGGAGAGAGAGAAAAACGTGAGTGACAGTATGCTGAGGTCAGTTCTACCACTGTACTGGATCGATTGATGTATTGATATTTAAACAAACATGTTCCCTTGACCGCTCGCTTTCTCTCTCACACACACACACACACACACACACACACACACACACGCACATGGATACATGGTCAGGGTGAGTGGCTGTTACAGAGAGCAGCTTCATGAATAAGCATTCTGTTCCAACAGACTGACAGTGCTGCTTATTCATGACACCAAGCTTCAGCAAGCCCGTACGTGCACGGACACACACACACACACGCACACACACACCATCTTTATTTAAGCCTCTGACCACTGCAGCAGCCCGCATATCTGCTCTCACACAAATACATGCACATTAATCTCTTGCACTCTCCCTCCCTCCCTCCCTCCTTCACACATTCTGCCAACTAAGACCAAGAAAGGTGGGAGGACATATATGAAAAATATAGCCGCTCCTCTCTGTACCATTCCAATACACTAAAGTGTATATATGAATGTATGTATGTATATGTATGTACCACGCGCACACACACATATGTACGTATGTATGCATGTATGTATACACACAGAGGCGGCACATGCGCTGGGAAAACAAGTCAATTGCCCAGGGCGCCAAGTCCCTAGGGGCACACACACACACACATTCTGAAAAATCCTGAGACACATAATGATAACCCCTAAACCGTAACTACTTAAACCCTATATACTTTGTTGACCGAGGCACTTTAATGTCATGCGACATGGCTCAGAGAAACATAGATCTTAACAATAAATAATAATAATGATTATAATAAAATAATTAAATAAGTGCATAAATTAATACGGAAAGTGCATTTACGCTTAATGTTAATGTAATGTTTATTTATTTTTTATGTCAAAGGCAGTCGGAACAAAAGTAGTTAGATATACAGGTATATACTGTTTTAAATGTTGTTAAAGCTGCACTCACTTGTGTAGTTGGTGGAAAACTTACCAATATTTTCACTACCAATATTCACCATCACCTAATACAGTGTGTCTTCACCCAATATTTCTATTCAACGATTAATTGATACTGAGGCAAAGGGTCCATGACTGAAATGCAGTACAACCGGCGCCATTTAAACGGCCTCCTCTCCCTTTGTCCTGCCATTAAATGGGTAAGTAGATGGTGAATGTGACGGCAACTGTTTGTTGCAATTGAGTAAACCAGTAATAACAGTAGTGTTCCCCCCTCACCTCCTGAGCTAGGGGTCCCAGGGCATAGTCCAGCCTCTGACACAGTTCTCCCAGGTTAGACAGACAGCTGGCTCGAACCGTCTGGTCCCTGTCCCTAGTCCCCTGCAGGAACACTCCAATCAGTGGCCGTCCCAGATGTGGTGTCAGCTCACCTGGAAGAGGACAAGAACCGAGGAAAGCGTGAGAAGAGGTAGAGGTTGGTGATGTTCACAAGTCGCTGTTGAGTGGCTGGGCATCCATGTGGAAATAAACCTCACAAAGTGTCACAGCTCGACACATTGTGCACTTACAGTATAGTTTGTCTATTTTTGGTGCGACGCTGGCGTGCAACCAAGTATAAATTGGGGTTATCATTCCAGTGTACGTTTTTAGCACAGCGATCAGCTGAAGTGACAAAATGGTAAGCTGTATACCTCAATAACTGATCAATATCGGTACATTTTGTGGAGAAAACATTGTTAGTGATCGATTTCAAGCACAGTTACAGACAATAACTATAAATCTGTTAAAAACATCAACGATACCTATGTAGATAATTTGCATTTAATACTATATAGAAGTGGAAAGCCAGATGAGGGGCACTGTGGTGGTTTTCCCAGGTGCGTGTGTGTGCGTCTGTCCTCGTTCAGGTGTGACTTGCCTAGCCAAGCATTCAGCTGAGCAGTTCTTTTCCGGGAAATGCTGAGTCAGGGTGCAGTCACACCGAATCTTAATTCTGCCTATGCGGGCAGATTGCCAATGCTTTACAATGGGAACGGAGCGTTTTTTGGGGGGAAATCCTTGAATGGCAACAAACCGCTCAGTTCCCATCGAAAAGCATTGGCAAAATCCGCCAGCATATGCAGAACCTAAGTTCGGTATGACTGCACCCTCCAGCAGGTTTACTAAAACAGCCAACACCCATCTCCACAACTCTAAACTACATGTAGGTTTAAAGAGAGTCTTCATGTCTCAGAGAGAGAGAGGGGGGGTCGTGAGAAAGACTAATAAGATAGACTAAAGACTGACAGAGCGCACTACTGCTGTGCCAGCATCTACCCCAACCAAGCACCAAGGGAATGGAGCCAATAGCATCCATGGAGAGTGCCAGCTGACTGCCTCGCACTGTAATAGTAGTAGTGGCGATGGGTGGCAGCACTGGGGAAGAGCTGTTGGCCCCATGAGGCCAGGCTCAGCCTAGGTCCTTACAGCTGGTTATTTTGGCCAGTCCCAAAAACACACAAACACACCCACACAATCACAAATAGGCCGACAGAAAGAGGACACATACAGACATACACAGAGAGAAACACACAGACAGAAGAAAGCAAATGCACACACAGCTATGACATTCAGAACTATTCAACTTGTCCTAGATCCAACCTTTCAGGGTGCCAACGTTCTCTCAGATGCTGACACAAACATGCAACAAACAAATACATACACAGTCAGACACAGACACAAAGGCAGACACAAAGGCAAAGACATTCACTTCAGCTGTCCCCCCAAATGCATACGTATGCACTCAAATTATTATTATTTGCAAACTATACAGTAGCTGTGCTGAGGAGAGAAAAAATGCTCCCAAAATATGGATTTTATTTAGCCAACATAACGCCAACATTACTTTTGATCCTCATTTGATGCCTAAGACCCTGTAGTTTTCTGTGCATCTCTGCAAGTAGAATCAGCCAGCTACTGGGAGAAAATCAACTGGGCCGAGCCAATCTTCAATTAAACATTGATTGAACCATCAAAGTCAATTAAGGGTACGTTCCCAGTTACAAATGGCAGCCTGGCAAGAAACAAACTTGGCTACTTTTGGGGTGAGGACTGGGGTGCAGGGAGAGGGGACCGGAGAACAGTCACGGGGTGGGGACAAACGCAGTCTCACTGCTCTGTTTCTCTGGCTGACTGGCTGGCTGAAGGTCTTTCCAATCTCTCAACAGGGTTATAAACCCCTTGATTGTCTGAGGGAAGTGGTACGATGGCAATCTGGCAGACTGTATAAGCGGGGTGGGGAAAAAAAGCCAAAACAGGGAGATCTATCAGGGATCGGTTTCAATACACTGAGTCTCTTCTAAACGGAGTGCTAAGCAGAAAACAAGCATGCATTGTGGCTTTTGTGGCATGGTGGTAACCGACTAATTGCTACCGACACTAAGCTAAGTAACACAGACAAACATGCATGTAAACCATATAATGGACATATACATGAACAGGCACATTCACTTTTACATTATGTGTCTTTAACAAATAGCCCATTCATAGGAAGTCCATTCATTCAAACTATCCCGTCTACGTTCTTGTTGACTGCGTGGGTTGTGGCTATATGTGGATGTACTTTTTCTTTATGATAACCATGAAGAAGTCTGAGGAAGAGCCTGTATTGCTCGAAACATCACTGATAAAATCCAGTTAATGGGGGCTCCTTCTGCTCTAATCTACATATTTGTCTTTGTATTGATACAGCTCACATTGTAATGGACAATGGAATGTGCATGTATTTTTATAATATTTTCCTATCTAATCATTCACAGTAACACATTCTTCTGCAGACACAAATACTCCATCAACTGTTAAACTTAGCCAGCCAACGAATTCCTCATGTGCTCAATGGCTGCGGTTACATGGACAGTTGTATTCGGAATGAATACACTTCTATTCGGAATGAATGAATGGATGAATTCATTCCGAATAGATTTGCTCATGTAAACACCCTAATTGGAATAGAATATTCCATTCCAGTCTGACCCGAATGCATTTTCATTCGGAATAGGAGGGGTGGTATAGACCGTTTGAATCGGGTTAAATCAATCGGAATTGACCATGTAAACACTTTATTCCAAACGCTCCTGTCTGTTTGGAATACATGCATTCCTTTGCGCATGTCCGTGCTTAGTAGGGCTGTCAGAATTGTCCAAACATGACCTATCAAATCTCTAATTCGGCCACCGTTGGTGCTGAGAAGCGCTCGCTCCTGCGGGATAAAATGAATGATTCTAATAGCGTCATTTAATAAGCCTGTAATGGTTAAGCCCAGACTTGTCCAGGAGAACGGACGCTCCGAGGATTGCTGGCCTAGGCTACACTTATATGGATCTTTTTCTAAACAGGTATTTTAGTCCTCAGTTTTTAAAAAGAATCCCTGGCCACATGACAAAGATTTTTTTTTTAAATCCCTATCCACACGTAAACGCAGAAACGCATTGATCATAGACTGTAGTGTTTCTCTCTCTCTCTCTCTCTCTCTCTCTCTCTCTCTCTCTCTCTCTCTCTCTCTCTCTCTCTCTCTCTCTCTCTCTCTCTCTCTCTCTCTCTCTCTCTCTCTCTCTCTCTCTCTCTCTCTCTCTCTCTCTCTCTCTCTCTCTCTCTCTCTCTCTCTCTCTCTCTCTCTCTCTCTCTCTCTCTCTCTCTTTATTATTATAATGACCATGTGCGAATGCGCGATGACATCATCGTACGGTACCTACATGAGAAATGTGACAAATACTATAGGCTAGCCTACGTTTTACCGTGTCTGGTACCAATACAAAAAAAGAAACTGGTCTGAACTTGTAGATCTGCTCCTCCCATGCCCACCAGGGGAAGCTCTGCTCCGGGTAGTGGCCCCTGGTCCATGCCCGGGCGTAGGCGGGAACCACTTTGCGCATGTCAAAAGTTATATTCTGAATGAATGCTTTGGTCATATAAACGAGGAATACTTTTATTCAGGTCCCATGTAAACAGGTGAGTGGATCAGATTCCTCTATTCAGAATGAGTTCATTCGGAATGAATTCATTCTGAATGAATACATGAGTGTCCATGTAACTGTGGCCAATGAGATGGTGGCAGGGAAGTGACTATGACTGTCATATTAATTGATGAGGCCCATAGGGAGCAAGTATGAGAAATCAGAAAAAGATGTTTATGCTTTTCACTGTTGTACGGACAGCAGTTGAAACGCAGTCACTAATTGTCCCGATCATTTTTTGAGTCCCGGGCCCGGCGAACCTTGGCTGCATGCATGTCACTCCCTGACTCTCTCTCCCCCTATTTCCTGTATTGCTACACTGTTGACAATCAATAACAGGAACAAAAAGCATGGAAATAAAATAAAAATAAAAATAAAGTGCATGGTTGATTATGTTGATGCTTAAGATATCTGTGGTGAAGTGTTGATGGTGTTGACAAAGAGAATACTTCATTTGCACAGATCATCACATGTATATATTAGTTTAATTTTGGGAGAGCTTGCCACAGAATTTCCAAGTGGGGGATAATAATGTTTGTGAACCATTAAACCAATCAATCACTATTTTCTGCTGGAGTAAAACTTCCTGTAAAAACATAACTGCTTCATTGGGTGGTTAGAGTATCACCCCTGGAATTAAACGTATGTCTTTTAAATGGGAGTTGTGGCTTCTGGGTGAGGTGCTCCACTTAAATCAGCTGGATGTCCCTAAAAACACATTAGTTAAGTGCACTGTGTGAGAGAGGAGATTCTTGGCTTTCTACAAATAAGAAATGTAGAGCACGCATATCCACTCTGGCAATCAGGTGCAGGACAAACAGAAGATCAGCATAAAAATAATAATAGAATCCGCACACTGTTGTTTATTGCAGAGATCAACGTTTTGATTGCCATCAGGATAAATCAGGAAGTGGGGGCGTAAACTCATATACTGTATACGTATATGAGTAGAGAGAATAATAGGTCAGGTGTAATTACTTACCCAATTACAATCAAAAAGTATAAAGGCCCTGACACACTGTAAGCGTCAGACGTGCGTGTTATCCAACACATTGTTTACAACGGCTGCAGCCACACTGGAAGCGTCAATTGGATGCGTCGAAACCTCTTCACACATCTCTCAGAGTTCAGTTCTATTTTGGAGTGTCAACATGTGGCACAGACCATCCTAAATTAGCTGGAGCAATGCAGAAAGGTAACTGACTGTACTCTCTAACGCAGTGGTTTTCAAAATGTCTGTGCCCAAGGCACACCAGAGGGCAACACATCTCAAGGGACAACTCTATTCATAGCTAAAATAGCCAATCTACAAGGTCAAAATGTTACGCATTGTGACATGTTGTGAGCTTGTAGATGCTGCTATTTTGAAAAAAAAATCAAAAAATCAAATAAATACATTACAATTTTAAAATGCTAGCCTATAATGGTAATGCATAAAATAGGGACGCCAAGTTGAAAGTGGTTAAAATATATTTTCTTTTAGGGTATAGAATTTTCCCCTGTATAGAGAAATGAGTGTGCACAAAGTAATGATAAATAAAAAAGGGAAAAAAGCATTACTTTTTGTAGTTGCAATAATAATAATGGGTGGTTGTCACTAAATCCCAAGGCACACCTGGACATGTCGTGGGAACCAGCGGTCTAACTGCTCTACCACATATATATACACAACAAGGACCACCACACTGGATTCTGATTGATGAGAGGCCAGGCATGATGAGAAATCAAGGTTGCTTATGAGCCAAATTGTAAGATTATGTACTAAAGACCATGATGTTCCCAACCTTTTCTGAATCAGGGCCCACTTGAAAATACTTTAAGTTCATATTATCTGTATCACGTTTTATCTGTATGTCAAGATTTGTTTTTTGGGGCGGTGTAGCCGCCCCCTATAAGTGAGTTTTGGACACCGACCAAAAAATGTGTGTACCCCCTAACCCTTCCATTGTTAATGCAAATCGATACTTTTTTCATATCAGCCAATCACATTACAGCTAGTGTCATCACCACTAACTGTAATGTGATTGGCTGACTTTGCAAATTCAGGACTGTGATTGGCTAGCGAAACACATGACACATGTGCAGCCCTATGAATAGCAGTATGGACTTTAAAAAAAGTCATTTATCCTTTTTTTAAAGTGAGTCATGTTGTGATGACCACACACCGCCCACTTCACACTGGGTGTGATTTTTTAAAATACATTCACAAATACATGTTCTTTCTTTTTTTCCCCCAATAACTCATTCAGTGGCAAGTAAACAAAAAAAAATTTGCCCATAGTGCCAGCGATGTTTTTATTTTCTTACCTTTTCAAGTAGTCACAGAATATTTATCTCCCGTATGATCGATCCCCTGATGGTTGCTAATCACAGAGGGTTTCACTGTGCTTCCGCAAAAAGAAAAAGAAATGTCATCGCGACCTCCCGTTCGCTCGTTATACACCGTTGAAAATATCATGTCTCGCCAAAAAATACATACTGTAGTAAAACACAGGAGCCGAGACACAGAATATTTCCCAAATACTTTAACCAGGAAGTGAGTGGAGCAGGATCACTGAGTTCACTGGGCTCATTCCCGGGCACCGTCAACTCAGCGTATGAGTAGCACAGCGTGGGTAACTACTATAAGATGTGCGGTAATAGGCTCTATGCACAGCAGCCATTTTGGAGAGAAGTTGGTCCTCTTCTTACTTCCTTCACAGGTGTTACCAATGATACTAATGAAGGCTCTGTTCCATTCTGGTCAAACAGAGTCAGGGTGCTGATATTGTGCATTTTAAAAGGTGTGTAACTCTGAGAGTGTACAAATGGAACCAAATGGACCCTCTCGGGTCCATTTGGTTCCATTTGTACACTCTCAGAGTTATGGGGGTCCTTGAAATTAAAAGTTTGAGAAGCACCGTAAAAGCCTTCATTATATCATTGGCAACACCTGTGAAGGAAGTAAGAAGAGGCCCAATTTCTTTCCAATAAGGCTGCTGTGCATAGAGCCTATTACTGGGAGCTGGTGGTAGGTGTTGCGCTCCACCTCAGCATTCCATCTCCCAGGGGTCTAGCGCATTACAAATGGGATAGACACCTTCGTTCTCGGCGGATACGGACAATAAGCCACTTCAACCTACTTACAGTCCTTATTTCTGTTAAATGTCCTTGTATGTCATCCTATACTAAAAACAAGATAACATTTTTGGGGGCCCTTACTTTGAGAGGGGATTACTTTTAAAGTTACAATTACACACTGATTAAGGTTAGGGTATTTATAAATATGCATATGTGTTTGTTAAATGTACTGTGCTTAAGTCACTGAAATGTTCTCACAATAACAAAAGAGAATTGTGTACTGTATGTAGAGCGGCTATTTTCGGCAAAGAAATGTAGTGTCGACTAGAGGGACAAAAGGGCCTACTAGAGAGCCCTATGGGACTCCGGTCAAGGAAGTATACAGTATAAAGGGTTATGTGTGATTAAGTCGCTGAAATGTTCTCACAATAACACATGTGTGCGCAGGGCACATAACGGACATACATTCGGGGGGACATGGGGACATAAGGGACATAAATTAGTTCGTGACATTTTGGCCAGACCGGCCCACCACAACCGGCGCGCAGATACCCTACCGCCCTGCTCCGTCGAGGCACATACAAACGCACATGCCCTTAACACATTGAGTGCAAAAAACGAGATTTTCTTTTTTTTCCACATGGGGCGCTCTAACGCAACTTTGGGATGATCCACGGAGTCTCTAAAATGGAAAGGACGGATGTGGATCCATGCCAAAAAACTACCTCCCGTCCACTCCAATGATAACTCCTTGAGAAAAAGCTTCATATCTCCATACTGTATCTTTTATACCGTGGTGGAAACGAGCCATTTTCGATGGGCGATCACTCTGCAATGGCGGATCCCCCTGTGCGCGCGCGCATGCGTGCGTGTGTGTGTGCGTGTACGTGTGTGTGTGTGTGTGTCAGTGTGTGTGTGTGCATGTTGGTACGTGGATGCTCACCCATAGCTCTGCTAGCCCTCATGAGGACCTCTCCTACTTTGAGCCGTGTTTCCAGAGAGCGCTCTTTGTCAGAGGAGGGGAGGGACGGGCCATGCTGGAAGTCTTCCAGAATCTTCTGCAGGATCCTCTCAGGAAAGGAGTCGGACAACACAGCCAGGCCTGCAGGAGGACATGAGACCTGATATTCTTTCTGCTCTGCCTTCAAGTCAATTATGTGTTTCCGTTGAAGAAATATTTACAGTATATGCAAAATATGAAAATCTATCTCTAATGACCATGACATTTTTGTGAGGTCCATTAGCATCTAAATTAACTGGCAAAGAGTAATCAGGATATGTTATTTAGATCAATACCTTGAATGGCAGACAGGTACACAAACGAGTCTTCATGCTCCAGGTTTTCCAAGAAGAGCTGGAGACAGAAAGAATAATCACATGAACGAATCATCCCATTAAGCATACGTACGCCTGTTGCTTCTATTGCACTAGGAATTTACTGCTGCTGCTACAGTATATGAAAATGAACAATATACTGTAGTGGAGCGTAACCATAGCTGGGGCAGAATGCATTAAGTAGAAACAGATTTTACAGATCACTCAATAGCAGGTGGAAGGTGCTGTTGAGAGGCAGAGTATATTACAGCAACAGATGCAGTGAGTAGAATGGGAATATATAAAATAAAGATGTGAGCAATGTGCCACATTGGAATTGGAACAGTGACAGTTCCGAGGCTATGGTGGTATAAGGTACATCAGAGGGTCCAAGTTGATTTGCAGGCAGTTGTTGAAGCGTATCTATAATGTTTCTTAGGGTAAAAGCCTTAGAAATACAGACACAATAATTAGTCTGTGCTCAATCCAGCAATGGAGAACAGCACAGCTTTCGATTGCACTGAAACACATTTACTACCAATATCAAAGGGAATAAACCACTCTAACCCCAGGTAGGGGGACATGGTGGAGATGCAGGGTTAAAGAGAAGAGGACGGGTGAGGCAGAAGATTAAATGAGATGGGGTGGGGGTGACAAAGATAAGCATGGATATAAAATAGTGGCTTGAATAAAAGAGCTGTGCCAAAGAAGCCAAATGACAGAGAGCTGGAGGAAATAATAAGATAATGCATAATAGGGCACATGCTGAGCATCCCCTCATCCCCCCTGGGGGCACAGGTTCAACATGCTCATTTATTAAACATACTCTAGTCACCCAAACACACATGCATACAGTCCCAGGAGACAGAGACAATGGAAAACTACCTATAGAATGCATACACGCACACGCACGCACACACGCACACACACACACACACACACACACACACACACACACACACACACACACACACACACACACACACACACACACACACACACACACACACACACACACACACACACACACACATTGAGGAGGTAAAGACAAAGACCTACGTATAACCTCTATTGTTTCTATACACACACTTGACCCAGAGCTCTACTGCCCTGTTACTAGAAGGTATTTGTACAAGGCACTGAAGACAGGAAGCCCTTGGGATGAACATCAATCAAGGCCAACCTAGACTGAGGTTATTTTCAACAAGACTGAGTCAAAACCCAGTATATTCCAGTATGGCTGGAACTTACATTAGGCAATGTGTGAAATTGTGGGCAACTTGTTAGTGGGATAGTCAGTGGAAGTGGAAGTTTACAATGGTGAATTCCTGGATATGAAATATTAATCTGCAATTGTGGTCCCAGTAATATTTTTTGTTAAAGTGGTTAAACAAAGCGTACCTTCTTTTTTATTACTCTGACTAAGATTCATTGCACCATCACCCGGATCAATAACATTACAGCGGTACCTCCTTTGCTCAGTGGTTCAGTCACGCTAAACTAAACTGTTACTTAACGCTCCGCTGACTGTGAAGGCTACTAGATGGTGAGCCCTCAGATCACATTAACACGATGTGCTACTGATATTGTTTACATGAATTTAAACCAGTTTAAACTAGCAATAATGTAACAGACCATCATGTATTACGTAAAGTATAATAGAATGCCTTGGAGAAAGGTTTTTTACTTAAGCTTTTTTTACTTAAGCTACTTACTAATAAAGTAATTCCAGCAAATTATTTCCTATACAGTATATGAAATCGAGTCTGACTACTTATTTTGTAAAGATGTAGATGAGAATGTTTCACAATTATTTTGGACTATTTTGGGCAGACATTCTTTACTTCACATATTGCATAATTTTCTTTTTGTTTTGAGCATGTCTTCGTTGGTGTGATTTTTATTTTGATGGAAAATGAAGGAAAATATTTGATAAACAATGTTCTATTTTTTACTAGCTAAATACAGCAATCATTTGATAGGAATGAACTCAGTGAATATGTGGATACTATAACGTATTCAAAGAACTCTGAAGCTATAAGGACTGTACTATTATACGCAACCTCTGTAGGACTGATATTGGAGCATCTTAGAAGTTGGTGCTATTATTTGGACTACCATAATCAAGCATTGGCAAAAGAGGGTAACAAAGCTAGTTAAAGATTTAACATTCTTGAATATAGATTTTTTGAGTGGTGCCGAAGGCAACCACTCCTATACATGACTTTGTCCGTGTGTCCGTATGTATGTATGTATGTATGTATGTATGTATGTATGTATGTATGTATGTATGTATGTATGTATGTATGTATGTATGCATGTATGTATGTATGTATGTATGCATGTATGTATGTATGTATGTATGTATGTATGTCTGTCCACAAACATTGATGACAACATCAATACGGGGGTCAATACGGGGCTCATCAAAGGCACCACTCACTTCACACAGGGTGTGATTTTTTTATTAGCTTCATAACATTAACCACTTTTGCCAAATCTTGGTTATGGACTAGTTTTCATTTTACTTTTGGATTGTCATAAAATATAAAAATTCTTAACTAAGATAAAAGGTAAGGATGAGAATGCCACTCAACAACCCACCATGAGGACTTTCTCCTGGGCCTGGACAGCCTCCGAGTTCCCCTCTCGCACCATCCGTGTTAGTGCCCTGAGGGCCACTGCCCTGGTGGGCACGTCAGGGTCACACGCCTCCAGCAACAAATCCGAAAAGGCCCCGGTGGAAGCAGCAGGGTCACTAGTGCCCGAGTTCCTCTCACCTCCTGTCTGGCCTCTTTCTGATGCAAGCCCTCCAGGGGGGTTGGTGTGTCTGGTCTGCCCAGGATCGAGTGGATCCATCCGGGTTGGAGTACGGTCTTGGGCCTGGGTTTCACCAGCCACAGAACCCGCTTGAGTTCTGACAGGTTTGGGGGTGTGTGTAGGCTGTGCAGGGGCTCCATGGTTGGCAGGATGTGTGCGAGCCACGTGTGGATTAGGTCTAGACTGCGCAGTGGATGAACGGGAGCTACTTTCGGACAGCTCGGAATGTCTTGCTTGAGGCTGCATCTTTAGCTTGGTCTTAGAAGGCATCCTGCTGTTGTTTTGCTTTGTAGCAGTGTTTGTGGAAGACTGTGCAGCTTGTGGGAAGTCCTCCAACTTGCAGGCACCATGTGTGGCGATAACGGCTCGTAGGCTAGACGCCAGCTCCTGAATGACAACGTCAGGGTGTTTCTGGGACAGGTCCTCCAGCGGTGGGAGGAGCCTCTTCATGGATGCATAATCCTCAGCACCGACCTTTAAGATTAAAACAAAAAGGGAAATGGAAGAGCACACCACATCAGCACCGGGAGACGTGCGTAAACACATTTTTTGATGTAGCCCTGCATAACTTAGAAGTGTGTGAAGTCTACTTCAGTACCTCAGGACCAGAGAGCAGGGTGGCGACCAGACCCATGCCCATGCTGAGAGTCTGGCTCTCTACTGGGCTCTCAGTGGCAGCAGCAGGGGATCGGTCCAGACCAGCACAGGCCCTCTGAAGCAGGGAGACCATGAAGTCCACCACCTTGGACAAGAGGATGGTACAGTTTGAACTGAAGATACGGTTGTATTATCACAGGGATTTATCTTTGTGTGATTAAAGCCTGATTTATACATACTGTAGTAAGGATAAGAATGCCACTAAACAACCCACCATAATAGTCTTTGTTGTGCATGGAAAATAGCAGATCTATAACGCATCGCAAGCATATAGTTCAGCTATTTTCGGTGCATGACACAGCGTGCAACCATCAGGCATACATGTGAGAAGTAGCTATTCAATGGTATGCATCAATTTGAACTTAAAGGGGATATTGTATAAAGATAATGGACAAAGTAGCTTCCAAGACTACGGTGGCTAAGCCCCTTGAGATGCAGCATCTCATTTTCGAGGGGGTATTATACACAAGCCCCATTCAGCTGCATAAAACTTGTGAGCGGCTCACAGCCAACATCTTCTAAAAAGGACACCCACAGATAAGGTGGCTAAAAATAAGAACTTATATGCTGAGCTCAGCAAAGTTTATCAGACGTTTCCTCATCCATGAGCCGAAGGGAATGTTTTTTCTCAGGCAAAATGACCATATCGTCGCTGTCGGTCAGGAACCTTGCATGTCCAAAATCATTACTTTTCAGTAACTGGAAAATTGAGTTATTTAGTCACAAGCTCTTACTTATATACTACTATAATAATATAATACTTTTCTTTGGTTAAATATTTATAAAACCAAAAGACATAAATAGTGGAGCGGCTAAATGCTTTTTTCTGGCAGAATCTTTCAGTTGATGATAAAAGCGTGAAAATTGGCATGAGCAGTCTCCATGGGTCACTGGATAAGAATATTGTCTGAGCCATTTGTAATTTCAAGATGGCGGCCATTTTTCAAGATGGCCGATACCTTAGTGGGCAGTTAAGTGATATGATGGTTTATTTGGTGATACAAGCATGAAAATTGGCATGAGCAGTCTCTGTGGGTCACTTGACAATAAGCCACCCACAGCTACTTGAAATTTCAAGATGGTGGCCATTTTTCAAGATGGCCGACACTTTAGTGGAGCATTTAAGTTATATAATGGTTCATTTGGTGATACAAGTATGAAAATTGGCATGAGCAGTCTCTGTGGGTCATTTGACAATAAGTCACCCACAGCTACTTGAAATTTAAAAATGGCGGCCATTTTTCAAGATGGCCACCACCTTAGTGGAGCAGTTAAGCTTAAGAAATCATTTAGTTGGTGATACAAGCATGAAAATTGCCATGAGCCGTCTCAAAAGGTCATTTGACAAGAAACCGCCCACAGCCACTTGAAATTTCAAGATGTCTGCCGTGCGCCATGTGGATCCTTAAATGATACCTTTTCTCATAGAAATGTATTGGGTTCCTCAAAAAGCTCTGTCAAGAGAGGTTGTTTGACTGTGTTTTGTCTGACTCCTCGCCCACAAGCTGTCCAGTTTGGTAAAACCTGTCAGGAGTTGCCTCCCACCAGCATAGCTCTCAGTGTTCACTGAGGTAGGCTTACACAAGCTCCCTTACCACGACAAGGTAACAGTCACAAGGGAGGATAATATATATCTTTTTTTTTTAAACTAACAGCCATTACATGTGTCAAATAGATACTAAGGGGTGGGGAAACAAAAAATAAGATGAATAAATTAACACAGTTGTGGTGCTGATAAGCACAGTTGTGGTGCTGAACGGACAGTGCTCCAAAATTATGAGCAATGGCTAACACTGAATGGCAATAGCCACGGAACCATGACAAACTATACTAAGGAACTAAACTGAAAATGTGCTTCACTGTTAGATATGGCAGTGGAAGGTAGTGGAAGCAATGTTACAAAGTAACAACTGAAAATTACACAGTAATAGACTAGATACAAAGTAAAACATGATGCGCCGATGTGGCGAGGGGAAGCCGAGCCATAGGCCTACCCTTGAAAACACAGAGGACAACGGGGAATAACTCTGGCAAAATAAACATGCAAATATAGGTTCTAGCAGGGGCAATTACATAGGCATGTGAAACTGGGTCCATATCTGAAGCACTTACACCTTCCAGTACATGCCTTGGTGCACCCACAATTGGTCAACTCCCAACAACTCTCCGCAATAGGTGGAAGTGGAGTCCAGAAGACTTTCCACTTCTCGTCCTGTTCCACCCATCCCCAGTCAGATGGGCTCGGCATTTGTGGAGGTCGCTTCAATGCCTGTCCCCACACGTATCCAGCCTCATAAGAAGCACGTTTGGCATGCTCTTTGAGTGCTGCTTGAGTTGGCAGGATCAAGTCATATCGTCTTTGCTTTCTGGCAAAGAGATCAAGCCTGGCCTCGTTCACAGTTGTGACATCACTGGACCGGTCATACATTAGATCTTCTTAGTCTCTTGACATGGATATCTTTGGTATCTTCAGTGTCTTCAGCAGATGTAGATGCTCTCTTTTGGGCCCTTTCCAGCTCTGTGTTGTTGAACAGCTTGAATGATATGTTGCTCTGTTTCTTGTCAATGTGCTTTCTATGCCATCACCTTCATCTAGTCGGGTTGGACTAAGTAAGATAGGCAGAGCATTGATCTTATGAAATAATGGAACATTTCTTGCAATGGTATCATGACCAGTACGATCGTGCTCTCTGTTGAATAAACTTGGCTGAATGAGTTTTTCCTTGGTGACCTGCTGACAAATGAAACATCTGTCCCAGTTAGTTTTCACAACTGTTATGATGGCTTCTGCCATGTCTGCAGCATAGGCAGAGGCAGAGGGTTTATCCTTTTACCACCTTTTACCAAGCACTTTGATGTATGGGATACAACTAAGTTTGTGCCTTAACCCAACACTTAGTCCGATCGTTCATCCAATGCCATTTAAATCCCATGCGATCTGTACACCATCCGGTTAATTAAAACCCCATTAACCTTGGCTAGGCTCTCCCGCGCTGGCACAACCTGTCAATTCAGGTGCGGCTATCTAACTGTTTTGGGGTAAATTAGACAGCATTTGGGATAACTAACTTTCAATTAGCTGACATTGAACCCCACTCTGAGGTTTAACAGCAGTGATATATCACCAGTGTGCCCTGGTAGTGCAGATATTCACTCTTCAGCATAATAATAATAATAATAATCGTCCTTAATGAAAAAAAAAAGGTACATTTCTATGAGAAAATGTCTTTTGAGGATCCAGGGGGTGACCATCTTGAAAATAGAAATTTCAAGTGGCTGGGAGTGTTTTCTTGTCAAGCAACCCTTAGAGACTGCTCATGCCAAATGTAATGCTTGTATCACCAAATAAACCATTATATAACTTAATTGCTCCCCTAAAGTGTTGGCCATCTTGAAAAATGGCCGCCATCTTGAAATTTGAAGTAGCTGTGGGTGGCCTATTGTCAAGTGACCCAGAGAGACTGCTCATGCCAATGTTCATGCTTGTATCACCAAATAAACCATTATATAACTTAATTGCTCCACTAAAGTGTTTGCCATCTTGAAAAATGGCCGCCATCTTGAAATTTCAAATAGCTGTGGGTGGCCTATTGTCAAGTGACCCACAGAGACTGCTCATGGCAATTTTCATGCTTGTATCACCAAATAAACCATCATATCACTTAACTGCCCACTAAGGTGTCGGCCATCTTGAAAAATGGCCGCCATCTTGAAATTACAAATGGCTCAGACAATATTCTTGTCAAGTGACCCATGGAGACTGCTCACGCCAATTTTCACGCTTTTATCATAAATTGAAAGATCGTAGCACTTAGCTGCTCCGCTAAATAACCACTTTCACTTTCAAAATCTTTAAGAAAAGAGCAGATCTACAAGTTCAGTCGACAGAGTTGGCCGACAGCCAGTCGGCAGCCAACAGCAGATCTACAAGTTCAGGCGACAGAGTTGGCCGACAGCCAGTCGGCCAACTCAGTGGCTAGCTTACAAATCCCTGTGCTACATATTATTTCACTCTCATCACTGTAACCCCCAGAGGAAGATGAAATGGGCTATTTTTGTGTGGTAGCATGACTCAACGTGGCCTGCTTAGAACATCCAGAGGAACACAGGCTGGTTTTAAAATGTGCTGCAGAGGAACTACAGTAAAGTAGTCAGAGGGCTGAGTTCAAATAGGACAAGCAGATAACGCAGGTTAAGAAACTAATATATTCTGCCAAACAAAGTGCTGTTCACCCTGCAAATAATGTCTCCTGATATTCAAGCAAAACAAACTTAGTACAGAGAGCCAATATTTTCATAAACCAGGTGGAATGCATGTTGCCCTACAGGAGTACGTACTGTAAGCTGTGTATGGGTTTCATGCTACCCGTGGGGCCCTGTGCAGTGTGCTCTGCCTTTTCAAAAGAATATCCAAAGCAATGAGGATGGAATAGACTCCGACCATGTAATTGACTGTGCACTTACTGTCTATAATTTATAGTGCTGTTAAAGTGAAGGTTACCAACATTTAACCACTTAAACTCTCTATACTTAGTAAACTAATACTTAGTTGACTGGAGCCGACTCTGTACATGGTCTGCTTTTTCCCTCTACACCAAATCTCGTCAACCGAAAATAGCCTAACTACAAGCTCACAACACGTCACCAGCCAGTAAATCTGCTATATTTGGTGAATGTTACTCCCCAGTATAGGGATGCTTCAAAATGTTTTGAAAACATGTCGACCAGCTCCCTACTTCTCCACAGACACCTCATCATGTCCAATATACAATGAGAGCTCTGCGTCCGTCTTACACCCCAGTTACCCCACACACACTCCCGAAGCTTCTGAATTATGCTCCCATGTTTATTCTAGTTTCCCACTGAGCATTTGAGATTAAATTAGGCTCTGATCAGTACATTTCTGCTGTACACTGATGTGCTTTGTGGCTACAGGCCTTAGTGGTTACATGTGCATGTTTGTGCTAAAGGTATGAATGTGATGTGTTGAACTCAAGCATTTATGGATACTTCTATACTGTCAGAGCAAAGCCAAATACACATATCATGACCACAGTGTAGTATTTTGAGTTGTTTAGCATAGGAATGAACTACACTCTGTCCATTAACAACGATCCTGCATCGTGGCTAAGAATCATATTTGAGTAACGTTGACCTCCTTCATGTATAGCTCAGCATTACCCGGTTACCTCTGAGTGTTGAGCACCTTCAACCTACCTTCTTACCTGGCAAAGCCTGAGTTATACTTCGGCACACGACGGTGTAGCGACATCATTGTACGTCAAAGTATACATTTAGGCTAGTATTGTGCTTGTGCTGCTCCAGTACAAAGTGGTCCCATTTACCTGTGTGGTTTTCCTCAGGAGCAGGGTATGTGGCAGCACGTCACAGACCACAGCCAACACCTGTAGCAGGGCCAGCCTCTGACCAGGTCCCGCCGCACGCCCTAACAGGTGCTGCTCCACCTCTAGAAGAGTCATGGCTGACGTGTCCACTTCCAGTTCCTGTTGCTCATCCTCTTCTGCTGTCCAGCTGGTCAGTTTCTGCAGTAGAAGACGGGAAAACATAAAAACCCAAAGGTTTTGACAAAATAGTCCCTACTACGTGTACTTTGAATGACAGTTCCTGTGTGTGTCTGTGTCTGTGTGTGTGTGTGTGTGTGTGTGTGTGTGTGTGTGTGTGTGTGTGTGTGTGTGTGTGTGTGTGTGTGTGTGTGTGTGTGTGTGTGTGTTGCACCTGCAGCAGCTCCAGGAAGAAATCGCCAGGCAGATCACTGTCCTTGAGCTCAGCCAATAGCTGCATCAGACAATCCAGCCTCCACTGTTCCCCTGATAGACGCTCATACAACACATCATCCTCATCACTGGGAGGCAGAGGGAGAGACGGAGTTGAAAGTATTTGCAACTATTTGCTCATATTTAGCAGATTTTCACATCAGTCAACCAGCATATTAATATGGACTGTGTTGTCAAGTGCCAGTCACCTGGAAGCCTCTTTGGGGGTCAGTCTGGCCCCTCCCTCGCTCCCGGGAGTGAAGTGAAACTCTGGTGGCACGCCGTACGTCTGCCCCTTGAGGCCAGAGAGCTGCCCCAGGGTGGACTGTGCTTCAAAGGGTTCAGCGTGACCCAAGTACCACAGCAAGATTTCCTGACAGGGGGCACTGTGGAGCACACATACGGTAGGGCACAGACAAAAAACTGTCACGCCTCAGTGGGTTAATGTACCACTTCCTTTCAATGTTAAGTTCTAATGCAGCATGCACAGCATTTCTCTGACCCAGGGGTGTGTTCTCATTGTCATCCTGCCAGCCATTGGCTTGTAAAGTGAAAAAGATGATGACAATATGGACCAAACCATTATAAAGCAATAATGAACAGTAAATTGCCAGACGGTACCGTAGGTGGGAGACGTTCTGCTTGGTGAAACACAGCAATGTGAAGAGAACAGGAAGCACTTCCTCGAGAGCCTTCAACATAGGAACTGAAGAGCTGTTCCCTAGCACCCAGACCTACAAAGAAAATGATCATACCTGAATCAATACACAGGGGATCTTTTACCGTGTGGCTACGTAATTTATTTAACATTTATTCAACCAGTAAAAACCACATTGAGACTAGTCTCTTTTCCGTTGACAGGCCAAAAGGGGAAGACAATTTTGTAATTATATAATTATAATAATCTCGGACACTGCTGGACTGATCGGCGTCAAACTTTGCATGCACCCTCCCAGTAGATGAAGAAAGACCCCAAACCTTTTCAATGATGCAACACCAAATGTAGGTCATGCAAATTTCCACCCAACTAGATTTTCCAACGCTTTTTGCTACTACACCTACAGATTTGAGTACAAATGATCTCTGGAGTCATGTGATAAACATGCATCATTCAGATTTTTTGTATTCCATTCCGATGATTGTCTATGATTGCCTTCCAAAGTGTGCGGGAAGGGCCTATTTTTCAAAAACTAGATGCGAGGGCCATCTAGAGTTCGGACCTCTACGCAGCCCTCACACCTACGTCGCACTGCCGATCCAACCAAACACTGATGTGATCAGAATATGCCCCCTTTTGTGCCCATATTCTTTGGGAAACATATACGGGTATTTCGGGGCGTGACTGAATCCACCATTACTTTGCCGGGTCAAACAACACAGGTTTCACCATTGGGATTGACTTAACGAAAGTACACATGGTTACATTTTATGTTTTTTCTTTGTCCTAGCACAAAGCTATGGTTAAGTATTGTAGTGTTGAAAGTGTTTAATGATTTTTCTCACAAGTAGTCATCTACTATTTGGACCTTTTAAGTCAAAACAAAGTAAATAAGAGGTGCGACCGTATTTGCAACGGCCTTTGGTAATCAATACCAGTGCACCTAGCTTCAGCAAACAATTAAATGTTTCAAGATTTGAATGAATGAAGTAAATTTAAGTGCTACCAGTTACTACTACTACTACTACTACTAATAATAATAATAATAATAATAACAATAACAGGAGTACTATTAAGTAGTATTACAAATTGAATTGTTTGATTTCAATGTAAATAATTAAAGAAGCTAATCTTCATAAAACATTTTTAAAGTGATATACTGTTATATCTCATAGCAGTGACTGAGATGTAGTGGAATAGAAGTAAAAGTACTGGAAATTGGAAATACTCTAGTAAAGTAAAAATACGTCAAATCTTTACTTAGGGTACAGTACTTGAGTAAATGTAATTAGTTACTTTACACCACTGTTGTTCTATGAATCTAATTATTTAACCACCTACTTCAAATTGAATTATTCTACTTAAAATGGTTTATTATTATTATTATTACTATTATTATTATTATTATTACAAATTGCATTGTTTGTTTTTAATGTCAATAATTAAAGTAGCTATTCTTCTTAATACATTTATTTAAAAAAAGTGATATGCATAGTTAGTAGCAGTGTCTGAGTGCGTGAGAGCGCGCATGTGAGCCCGCAACTGGTTTCGGCCCCCATCAAGTCACCATTTGACCAATCCGGGCCTCACCCCAAAATGAGTTTGCCACCCCTGCTCTATTAGGTAAACGAAAATGTTCCAGAACTCAAATGATGGCCATGCTTAAAGGAGCATTTCACCCCTGGAAGAAACTGCAATCACTCAATGGTAATAGTATTTGTAGTAGATAACAGTAGCACAATTTAAAATTTGCACCCTATGGCCAGAAAAATAATGAAATCTGTGTGTTTGACTAGGTTTTGACTGGACTGCTTATTACTACAATGACCATAATGCTTTTGGTGCACTGCCCCTCCTTGTGGCAGGGGAGGTTCGGTGTGGGTGGGATCTCCAACAACAACGTTGAAACAGCATGGCAGTGTTGCCATGTCTGCTTATTATAAGCGGCTTCTTTCTAAAATGTAGTTGATATTTGGGCTTGTTTCCAAATGTTTTGATTGTTGTTTAAACCAGTGGTTCTCAAACATGTTCATGTATTTTTCCACAGTTCCCCATCTGAAATTATAATTTGTGCCAGGGAGCCCCTAACAAATATGTGTGTGTCAAAAATATTCCACATTTTGCACTTTTTCCCCCTCAAGATTTATTTGTAAATAGCAGATCTACAAGCTCACAATGGGTCGCGAAGCGTTGTGAGCTTGTAGATAGCCAATTTTCAAATATATAATATCCCATGTCTAGGTAAAGTGCTCTTGGCCTAGTTATCTTCTTTTGGGTTTGTTTTCATAGACCTGGTTGCTTAATTCTCTCACAATATCTGGCAACACTGACTGAAGAACGGACATGTTCATCTAGTTACATATATGTCCAAGGATTCGTTAGTGATGTCATATCACTGACAAATCCTTGCTATCTTCATGCAGTTCTACTTCCGTGTCGCATAGTAGTGACATCACTGTCGAATCCTTGGTATTTTTATCCTAGCCTTTCGCGACGGTTTGTTTACCAGCGCTGCCACTACACGCTGTCTTTTTTTTTCACGCTTGCGCTTATGAAACACTACAAAGGATTATTATTTCATGTCAACATTCAAGTACAACTATCAGAAGATAACTCAGGTAAAGTCTCACTCTGCAAAGGGGTTTGTCCGCTGGGCGCAGCTAATGGGAGTGACTGGCCGTGTGGGGACACCCCATTGGGGCGGTCTTTGGAGCTGGTCTGTGTGAGACGCGTCGAGACAACATGTAGTGCGGAAAAGGAATGACATAACTTCTCGTGACGTAAATAACGTCACGAGAAGTTCGAAGATTACTAGATATCTCAAAACACAGATCATACACATAAATAATAATAATTGAGTCCTAAACTTCATTACCATTGGGTCAGTTTCTTCCAGGGGTGAAATGTCCCTTTAAGGATGAATAGTCCAGACATCTGCAGGCGGTCTTTATGGACTTTCTTTAAGTCCACAAAGTCAAAGTCAATTTAACTTGTAATGTGCTGGCGCACTCGGCTGAAACCCGCAATGTAGTTGGCTGACATAAAAAGGCATATAAATCAAAATAACCACGAAATATCCAAGAAATAGGCGCCGGTTTGCCTTTTTTCTATGCACGGAGTTGACACGGCAACATCATGGCGGATGATCGATAAGTAACGGGTGACGTCACTGTAGTCAGAAGAATATGGAGCTGACTGACTTGTTTGCGCCTGATGCCATGACGACACATTGAGCTTAGACAACACACTCCATATTAGGGCATAGCTGCATTGGGAACTCCTTAAGGAACTCCTTAACATAACCAGGTCAAAAGAGATTTCAATTACACCCATAGAAGGCTTCACGAATTATACAAATGTTACTATTTGTTGCAGAAACATAATAACCAAACCAGGTACAAATGGTCTTGTGAGTCAAACAGGGTTTGGTGGCTGCTCTCTCGTCTGCCCATAGGGGGTGCCACAATGTGAAAAGTATGTCCCCTTGTATCTTCCTCGTGTCCTGCCGGCTGCAACCCACAACTGAAACAGCCTTGGGTAGGCCCAGCCTGGGGAGGACCTCCAAATAGCTCCAAGTAGTGCCTTTTCTAGTTTCACATATTATGAAATATTGAACTTAAATTGTATAATGGAAGAGAATGCCGGTCAGATCGGGCACCTTGCTCATACATCATAGATCGATGACTGACGTCATAGACTGGGTAGATGAAGTCTGAGATCCACATGGGAGCCGCACTGTTATTAGACCCCGTCTTGTGTATTTTAAAGATGTAGAACGTAATAAACACTTGACAATATCATGATAAAACAAATAAGACTGTATTCTATGTGGTTCCCTCTCACCTTGTACACATCCTCCACACAGCGTGCTAGCTCCAATTCCTCAACAGTAACCTGAGAATCACCTGGAAAACAGATGTAGACAACCCTTCAGTAGGGTTACTTATGAGATGCCCTCTACAAGTCCACATTTAAACCAACATCTGGAGTGAGCAGATATCTTATCTATTAGAATATATCTCACGGTGGAGTCTGTGGACCCCCAGGGGCCCTTGAGGGGGTTACCAGCTAAATGATTAATAAGTTAGGAAGCCCATGGACCCTTATTGGTCAGTAACTCTTGAGTGTGCACAAATGGAACTTAACACAGGTTTTTACAGTGTTGATTGGGGCTCCACAGATACAAAATAATATCAAATGGGGATCTGTGGCCTAATGCATTACAGACAACAAAACAGAGAGCAACTGCATAAGGGCATCCTGGTGGCAGAGATGGGCTGTTGAACAGAAGACAGGGAGAAAGATGTATAGGCAATTACAACTACAGTGTGAAGGGCTAATCAAGCCATTAAAATACAATACACACTCATGCGCACGCGCACACACACACAATACAGTAAATATCACTGAACATTCCATCCAAAGTAATAGCAGGCAGAAGAAGCTGGCAGTGTGCATTTTATCTGACTGACAGAAGTAATTAACTGCTATACTAAACTGACTTGATCTCTGGACATTCCTGGATGCTTGCCAGGAATACAGCGGAGAACCCTCAACACATAAGTTGAACTGGGAATCATGTGGTCTAATACTTGTTGGTTTGACCTCAATTTCAATCAATTTTTATTTTTGTTAACAGAAATAGAAAAATAGAAAAGACATAATCAAAAAGAAAAATGTGTGTCACCATACTGTGTCACAATTGAATTAGCAAGCACTGAGGGTGTGTGGCACACCTGAGTGGAAAGAACACATGCTGATACCCTGACAGTCTTTTCCAGAGCAACTATAAAGATACAACTGTAGAGTAAGGTGCCATCGTGTCCACCAAGACGTTTTTTCCTGAGTGCAGCATTTGTTTAGAATTGTTTACAATGGGAGTGCTGCGTTTTTTTTTAAACCCCAGCAGTGTGACGAGGCGATGAGCGTTTATTTTGCTCTCACTCGCTCACGTGTGATGTTTTTAATCTGCTTTGCTGAGCGCTGAAATATTGTCAACTCTGGCATTTGACAGTGTTTTTAGGCGAGCACCTTGGCGTTTTCAGTCAAGAAAGAATCGCTGTGGTGGACACCGCCCCTAAAGCCTAATTTATGCTTTGGCCAAAAAAGTGTTTTGACATGACTCTCGACAAAAAAACCCAAAGGACCTTGCTAGGGATGAACAAATGGCATTTCACATAGTATAATATAATTGTAGTTCTGACCGGTGGGGGTGGCACAACGCTGGAGAGGTCCCAGGAGAGGAGTTAGGAGATATTGCTGGGCAAACTGTGACTTGTCCTCCACAATGATGACCACCACTCTAGTGGCCACCCGCTGGAACTGCAGGGCAGTGAGCTTATCCTTCAAGTGTAGCAGGTCTAGAATCTGACCAAAACATTTGTTATAATTACTTAAAAGTGGAAATTCAGAAATCAAAACAGACCCGTCTCCTGTCTTCCAGCAATAATAGTATGTGTTTCACTGTGTCACCCATTAATGCAGGTGCATATTCATTTCTGTGTGTGTGTGTGTGTGTGTGTGTGTGTGTGTGTGTGTGTGTGTGTGTGTGTGTGTGTGTGTGTGTGTGTGTGTGTGTGTGTGTGTGTGTGTGTGTGTGTGTGTGTGTGTGTGTGTGTGTGTGTGTGTGTGTGTGTGTGTGTGTGTGTGTGTGTGTGTGTGTGTGTGTGTGTGCGCGTGCGTGTGTGTCTTACCTGAGGGCAGACCTGTCTGTAGTAGTTGTCTGATGACACAGACTGCTGAGGGCAAGCTGCTAAGATTTTGGCCACACTATCACATTTCCTCCAGTCTGGGTCGCCACCTGGTGGACATGTCATTTACTTGCCTTAAGAAACACTCATTGATAAATAGAGCTGCTAAATGGACAAGAAAACCTGGCAAGTACACAGTATAAAGTATACATCTAGGAATACATTTTAAAAAGGTATGCTTAAATCTACCTTTAAGATATTTTATGAGCCTTGTTTCCAAAACACAAGCAAAACACATGCAGATGGGCAAAGACAACTTAATATCCTTCCTTCTGCCTTTAAATTTCCTTGTCTGGTCTCTCCACCTTCCTTTGCGCTCCTCTCCCAATATTTACGTCCAGGTTGAGATGTATTAACCTGTAATGCTCACTACCCTCCTCCCATTCCTCTCCTGACTCTCATCATGACTATGTTCTTTGCCGTCTCCATCATTGATCTCACCTGGCCCCCCCTCCAGGATGGCTCTCACAACAGCCTGGACCCCATTGGGCTGCATCAGCCGCTCAGACAACAGCTGACCACACAGACGTCTGAGCCAAGGGGGAGCTGCTCTACAACTGGAACCCGCTGCTGGAACAGGCTGGGAAAGAGACGGTGCACATGAGCCTGATGTACTCTTAAATATGTACATTTTAGGAATGATAATATCCATACAAGTCTCACACACACACACACACACACACACACACACACACACCTGTTTTGTTGGCCTGCCTTGGAGGATCAGTAACTCCTTGATAACAATTGGCTGGTAGACTTTACCAAGAAGGTTTTGGAGGGCTTCCCAGCACGTCTTACGCTCTTCAATACTAAGTGCCTACAAGAAAACAAAGCATATTACTCAGAACTATTGCTATGTCAAACTGCAAAACACCTTACTCTGTCTCTGGTCTAGTGTGGTGTCTAGCATATTAGCATGAATTTCAGTATCTGACTTTGGATAACTCCATCTCTAGAAAGGCAATGCAAAGATGTTTTGACCGTATGTCTGATGGCCAACAACAGCACACTTCCAATAACCAGATTTAATTCTCATTTTCCTTCACTCAGTCGCATCCTAAATTGCAGTTTGTACAGACATTCAACATAAAGTTGAGGTATGAATTTATTACCATCTCTTTTTTACTACTTCCTCCGTCTGACCGATGCGGCCGGTGACCCAGCTGACATAGAGCCGCCATGACATCCCCGAGGTGCCGCGTGAAAACCAGCGTGGCAAGGGATGACAGATCTGCCAACTGTAGCAGGACACTTGTCGTGGTGAAGAGGCGGCGTTCCATTGCAGGCATCACATCACCACGGACTAACTTTTCCACCATCGCTCCAAAAGCAGACCTGTGGCCAAGCGGCACGCCCACCCCTGGTGCCAAGTAGGGGCTGAGCCCCAGGGAGACCACAAACTGGAGTGTTGCACCCAGAGTCTTTTGTTGTGTTACACTGAGAACATCCGGGGGTAAGGGTGGAGCCATCTCTGGGGTGCGCAGCCTTGCTGCTGAGGCAGCAGAGTTTTGGTTGAAGAGTGTCAGCTGGACCAAGAGGTGTCTGGCTAAGGTGAGGAGCAAGAGGAGACACTCTTCAACAAAGTTCCATATAGCGTCTTCTGTGTCACTCGAGAACCAGGTTGCCTCCACCATCACCTCCTCCCTCAGCTTCCTCACTTCTTCAAGGCCCTTCTCACATTGCAGCCGTTCCAACAGCAGAGCTCGGTTTGCCTGTAGCGCTGCCACGAGTGCCTCCTGCTGTGAGGACTGGGCACCACCCACAGAGGCCTCTGGACATGTTAATAAAGGAAACATTATTCCTAGTGTTGTGCGGGGTTGTGCATTAATAATTACATAAGAAAAATAGGTTATTACAATGGGTTAAAAGCTACGATCCATATGTCTTTCCTAACGGAGATTGCAATGATATCCTAAATTAGATGCAAGCAACTATCTGCATCGAAGTTGCAACACCCTCCATTGACAGCCCATTCATGAATGAGAAAAGTCCTATCTGTTTGTATTAAATGGCGATAAACCAATATTGAGACAAATATCTTTGTCTCTGTCCAGACTTTGTTTAAAAAAGATTTTGTGATGTTATGAGCAACTTTCTGTCAATAAACTCTGATTTTAAGTTGGGAAGCGCAGCTCATTGTAAATCACTCGACATCCTGCGTGCCTGTTTCGAAATTGCACATGTTGCAGGACGTTGAGTGATTTAAAAAAAGTGCTTCCAAATTCGAACACAATATAGAAACATCACGGCAGCACTGAGTTTATTGACAGAAAGTTGCTCATATGGCCTGAGACTTAACAGAGACAGAGGATAACCCAAGCTGTCCGTACAGGTGCAGTATTACATTGGTGAATATATCGTTGTTTAATACAATCAGATAGGACTTTCCTGAATGGGCTGTCAGTGTCAATGGAGGGTGTTTAAACTTAGATGCAGATAGCATCTAAGCAAGTTGCTTGCAGCTATAAAATACAATACAGATCTCTCTCTGTCCCACTCCTACCCCACGCCAGGGTGACAGGGGCAGTAGGGAGACCACCTCTGACCACTGCAGATGTGCTAGTGCTAGTTATATTGAATAACACTCTACCATACAGATACATATGTTTAATTTGATGTAACTTGAGTCCCAATTGTAGCTTTAAATCCTCATCCCATATTCAACAAATAAATAATGCACAGACACTGTAAGAAAGTTAAACAACTTCCAAGTTGTGTGGCGAGACAGACAAGTGTAAGTAAAGTGTTGTACCCTCTAGCTCATTGATTCTCAAAGTGGGGACCACCACAGGTCCTTGAGGGAGTTCCAGGGGGTCCCCAGCTAAAATGATGGATAGTTAGAAACTAAATTGACCCTTATGGGTCTGTAACTCTGAGTGTACAAATGGAACCAAACACACTCGGAGTTAAATTAACATTGATTTTACAATATCAATTGGGGTCCCAGAGATAGAAATGTCATTAAATGGGAGTCCGTAGCCTAGCTAATGCATGTCAAACTGTAGCCCCTTTCGGGACCCTGTTTACCTTTTTTCGTATTTGGGAAGGGGTCCCAAATACAAAAAAGGTAAACAGGGTGACGGTCCCGAAAGGGGCTAGTCAAACTGGTCCTTGAAATTAAAATGGATGAGAATCACTGTTAAAGCCGTACAAATCTTCTCTTATTAGGGGTCCCTGGCCTGCCACATCTTTTCAAATGGGGGTCCGCGGGCTAATAAGTGTCAATTTGGGGGTCCTTGACCTGTCCTGAACAAGTTTGAGAACCACTGCTCTAGTTATCTATGCGAAGGGGGCGGTCTACAATAAAAAACGGGATGTCATGATTTAACAATCCATGCACTTACCGAGAGGTTTCGTCAGGACATTTAATGCAGATAGAATAGCTGAAGTCATCTCGCCTACATTAGTTGTGAACACCAGAGAATTATTTGGACAACTACATTTGTGGACAATCGGAACACATCTCTTGTTGTGAGCCTCCTCCAAACGTAACCACGCTGATAATCAACAACACTGGCGCATGTCGCTCGTATTACACGTCATACCGCAAGAACCTGAGATTGGCCAACTGATCGTATGCAGCGTTGCCAGGTTTTGTGAAAGAAACAAGCAACCAGGTCTATGAAAACCAGCCCAAAAGATGCGACAGGCCACGTGAGCCCTTCAAACCAACCAAAACAAAGAGACCAACCAAAACAAATATAGACGAAAATGTGAAAAATGTGGATTTAAAATAATAACATTTTAACAACACAACTATTGTACAACACAAAATATTTTCATATTGGGGGGTCTGTTGACAAATACTATAAAATAATAATCTGGGGGTCCTTGTCATGACAATGTTTAAGAACCACTGGTTTAAACAACATTAGGAAACAAGCCCAAATAAGCAACTACACTTTAGAAACAAGCCGAAAAAACTGCACCCTGCAACTACCAAGTTTTATAGCCCCTACGGAACCTCTCCCTCCGCTGTACGCTGTATAGCTCCGAGATGAGGTCCCTCGTTAGTTACTGCCGTCTGTTTTCGAAATGGTCGCACGTCGTCCACTTTACATGTTTTTTACCCCTTTCTGCACATCGTATCCAAAAAGTAAAGCATTTCCGCCACTCTCTCAGATGTTTGAAGTTTTAACGCGCCATAAAAGCTATCCAACGGGTTGAAGAAAGTATTTAATTTGCCTCGGTTTTCATCCGGCTCCATAATATTTTGCATTTGAAGATGCAATTCAACATTTGACCAGTAGGGTAAGCAGTAATGTTATCTCTACGGGCGCAACTCTTGCGCAATGTCTTAAAAACCATGTAACCGGATGAAAACCGAGGCAAATGAAATACTTTCTTCAACCCGTTGGATGGCTTTTATGGCGCGTTAAAACTTCAAACATCTGAGAGAGTGGCGGAAATGCTTTACTTTTTGGATACGATGTGCAGAAAGGGGTAAGAAACATGTAAAGTGGACGACGTGCGACCATTTCGAAAACAGACGGCAGTAACTAACGAGGAACCTCATCTCGGAGCTATACAGCGGAGGGAGAGGTTCCGTCGGAGCTACCAAGTTTTACAGACTACTTTACAGAAAATAAGTCCAACGTCGCTTATAATAAGCCGACATGGCAACACTAGTACTTGGCGAAGGACCAAAAAGTGTGGGACGTCCCATGTCTTTCTGGTGAATCACCAGAGAGACATGGGATCATCACTTGCATCACCAGTGGTGATGCAAGGTTACATGTCTCTGGGGACGCTCAAATGAGGGGAGTGGCGGGAAGTATGCTGCAATACAGTTTTCCTCATAGATATTAATAGGCTATAAATGTTTTTGAATTAATGTCATGAATTGTACCCAAGATTACACAATTACATTAGGCTATAGGCATAATCAATGTAGGCCTATTTGTTACAAAACTCTGTCATAGCCATGATTTATATCATATTTGACAGACATGGAATACATTTTCCATAAAGTTACATAAAAGTCCGGAATTCAACATTTACTTAAGTAAAAGTACAAAAGTATTGGTATACAAATGTGCTTAAAGTAAGTACCAAATTAGAAAGTAGGCCTACTCATGCATAATGTTCCATTTAATTAACACGTTTTCAAATGTATAAAAATCTTTTGAAAATCTATGTCAGATCGATCTATTGTGAGCATTGTGAGCTTGTAGATCGGCTATTTTCAAATGGCCGAAATGTATAGGGCTGAAGTGCATGTTGTAATAATAATCTAAATCTACAAAGTAACTAGAAACTGAAGTTTTCAAATAATTGTAGTGGAGTAAAAGTCAAATATTTTTCTCTGAGATGTGGTTGAGTAGAAGTAAAAGTAGGCTACTGAAAATTGGAAATACTCCAGTAAAGTCAAAATTGTACCTGAGTAAATAGTTACTTTACACCACTGATCAAATTCCCATGGGAGCAGAATAGCTATAAGTAATACAACAATCATGTACTGAGTAATCCCGGGCTACAACTATAGCTTTGGTGGATATTTTTGTCACAGCATTTTAAATCAATATCAGTAATTAGCCATATTATTTTCTTGTAAACTTGCCCTTGTTAACATTTTTATTTACAAAAGAGATTGATTCAATTTTGCTTTTTCTTAATTTTATTAACCACCAAGTTCCAAAATATTAGACATACATAAATATTATATACATATAAATATTATTGCAGATAAAATAAATAGCTTTAAATAAATAGCTTTAAATATGACAGATAGATAGAAAACAATCTAGGCCTAGGCCTAAACATTAGCCTGTACTGGGCCATGTAGTCAAAATGTTCAAATGACAAAGCCATCAATCCATGTAGTTATATAACCAGGCCATAAACAGTATAGGTAGCCTAATATAGGCCCCAAAAACTCAGATTGGCCTAAAATAACAGCCTTGGATGACTCGGACTGTAAGTGTTCTAAAACAAACACAACATAATGTGAAACATGTCACTACGATTTTCTGTAAGAATGTGTCCTCTCTGTTAGACAACATTAAAAAAGTTTTGCTTTGACGCAGGTGCAGCCAACTGCCACAGGTTGGCTCATTGGTCTTAGGCGATATCCTCCTTGTCCATTGTCGCATTTTTCCTTCATAAGAACCATCCTATTTTGCACCAGAGCTTTGGAGATATAGCCTTTATGTTCGTGGTTGCCGCCCTCGTTGATCATGATGCATCCATCGCACAGACACTCGGCTTCAGCAATCGTCCGTGGGAATCTGGCATCGTCGGTGTTAGCGCTGTAATACAACCAGGCAACCCAGTCAGCACTTTGGCTCATTCATCATCAATATTTATGAAGTAGCCTATATGATATGAAAGTAATGAACTTGATTAATAGCCTACGTTATGAGGCCTTTAATAAGTCCAGTTTGACAGTCTCACAACAAAATAGCTAAATAGCCTATAATAATCTGGGTGTTTTCATTTATTTATTTTTGTCAAAAGATAAACCCCCATAATCCGATATTAGGCCTTTCATAGTGTTCAGACAGTAAGGGTCTCCTCCAGCTCTCTAATACAGAAGATGTGATGAGTCTGACTGATGCAAGTGGATCGGATCTCCCCACCTCTCCAGCTCTTTAAATTTTCGAAAAATACATTTCCAGCAGTCGGGATAGCCTACCAAATGTATCCAATCCAATCAGGATAGGGGGGGTCCTATTTTGTCTGCCCCCCCCCCCCCCCTATCCCGACTGCTGAAAATGTATTTCTGACTTATAGAGCTGGAGAGGAGAGATGGGGAGATCCGAGACGCCTGTTCACTGCAGTGTTCAGCATCAGTCATCATCACTTAGGTTATTATTATAGAAATAGAGGCTAGAGCTATAACACTTATTTTAAACAAAAAGGCAGCCTACATACAGTGGTGTAAGTAAGCCTACATTTACTCAAGTACTGTACTTAAGTCCAATTTTGAGTTCTTTTTTTTTTTACATTACAGGAGTATTTCCAGTTTTCAGTACTTTTACCTCTACTCCAATACATCTCAGACAAATATTGTACTTTTTACCCCACTACAATTAGTAGAATAGTTACTATTTACTTAGTTACTTTGTAGATTTGTATTATTATTACAAAACATACAGTAACCATTTCAGCCCTTATATATTTCGGCCATTTGTAGGCTACTACTTGTAACAGAGTATTTCTACATTGCAGTATTGATACTTTTACTTAATTGAAAAAAAATCTGTACTTTTTCCACCCCTGATAGAGGCTAGAGCTATAACACTTATTTTAACAAATAGACCTAGCCTACTACACATAATATCATTTAAACAGACCACCTGCTTTAGCTATTAACAACCCATTAAGACCTGGAACGCATCTGTGTCACTTTAGATTTATTTGGCTATTCAAAAATTAGCAGATATACAAGCTCATATAGCGCGGCACCAAGTGCCGCGCTATATGAGCTTGTAGATCTGCTATTTTTGAAAAATTGTTTAAAAAAAATGTTTTATATATTTTTTCAAAAATCTGTTAGGATTTAGAAAACATTCTAAGAATCGCCTCAGGTCTAGTAGGCTAAAACAAAAGAGACGTAACTATACTTACATGTACCGCCAGGGGGAAATCGAGCGGTTGGGGATGTCATCGGACTGTTTGTAGAGCTCCATGTCACAGACTTTAGGACCGCTGGTGAGCTGCGGATCAGACGGCTGTGGATAGTGCCGATGGAGCTTCTTCTGAGCCTCGCTGTCCAGCTGGCTCTCATCAAAGCATGGAAGTTTAGAAGTCCATGCGGGGACGAAAAGTACTCCCATGAGTAGGACCTGCAAAGAATAGAATATCATTTAATTTACAATAAAAATGTTTTTTTTGTTTGACAAAACTTTAACGTTATCTGAATTTTTTTGAATCATTCATTCAGCGCAGACGTGGTTCTCAACCAGTGGTCCGGGGACCACCAGTGGTCCTTGAGGATGTTCCAGGTGGTCCCCAGCTAAATGATGGAGAGTTGGTAACCAAATGGACCCTTATTAGATCTTTAACTCCTGAGAGTGTAAAACATCTGCATTACTTAATTTACAAGAAGTCTACACAATTAGAGAATGTAGAAGAAATATTCTAAGTAAATAATGGACCTTGATATGAAAAGGGTAGAAAACCATTGATATAGACCATCATATTTTTTAAAGTTCAAGTCAATGTCCCTCTCACTAACCTGTAGTTTGTGTAGTCCAAACATTGTTGTTGTTGTATAATCTCTGTGCAGATGATAACCAATGGCTCAGACATCATGCAGGCTTATATAGGCTGCAGCCTACCCTACCTGGGAAAAACCGAAAGCATGAGGAAATAGAAATAGCAATAGCCTAGGTATTATTAACTCCCTGACGTCCTCTTTCACTAAAGATCATCCCACTCAGCTGTTTGACTAATAAACTGTCATCACATTGCATCATCTGAACTTGTCATTCCACAATAATATGCAAACGTGCAAACAATGCAGACATGAATGATCTGAAGTAGCTGTAGTACACAACCCTCGTAGACGTATTTACGATTCTGACGTTTTCAATCTAAACGTCAGAATCGTAAATACGTCTACGAGGGTTACTACAGCTAGATCTGAAGATATGGAGATCAGCTTTCAGACTTTATCAATCTTACCCCTAACATTCGTTTTCTTATTATTAGACCTATTGTTATTGTTCATTTATTTTGGGGACAGCATTACTGCAGTTATACATTATAACGTGTGCGTGCACACACACACACACACACACACACACACACACACACACACACACACACACACACACACACACACACACACACACACACACACACACACACGTTTCAACTTTCAGTACAACAGCTTTATTGCTTCAGGTGACAATACAATAACAGGTTCACTAAAGGGAAAGTGAGTAAATCAAACAACAGAAGGGACTGCCCTGTCTTTGCTGGGACGTCTCCCATAAACTCTCCAATGGCCAGCCCCCACATGTACAGTATAAACATTATATACTTAACAAAGGTGTCCTTATTCCATGTGCAATATCAGGTTCTCAACAAAGTTATAATGTAAATTAGCACTCTGCTACAAACACTGAATACAATGCATCTGGTGTGCATAATTGCATGTTGCAGCAGTTCCAGTGTTATTGTGATGACCTGTCAAATACACCTAACTAAATACAGTTTATTACTTAGACATTTACCATAAACATTTTCTTTCCTTTGGACTTCATGATTTAGAGAGTGGAGACAGGGGAAGACAGAAACAGGAATTGTAATCCTCAGTGCAACAACCTATGGTACAGTTTGTTGAAGTGCAACTAGGACATACAGTACTTACCTACTTAAACACTATTATACTTTTTCCCTCTACACACCAAATGTCTTCGCCCAAAGCAGCTGCTCTACAAATTCACTGCATGTTAAGCCACGTGTTGTGAGCTTGTACATCTATTTTCGTCATATGTTCACCTGTTATGACATGCTCTGAATAAATTTGTAACTTCTGTAAACACTGAATCTGAAAGTTTAATTGAACCTTATAGCACTGCGATTGTTTTTCTTTCATCTTGCATTGGCAATACAGATTTTTCACCAGCTTCTAACACCACCCGTCTACTGGCTTTCACACAAAGCTCATAAAGGATATACGTAGATTAGATTAGATGTCTTTATTATCCATAGCAAGCTGATGTTGCATGCAGGTGTTATTTTGTCTAAAATTGAAGTAATGTAATGAAAGCTTTCAATTAACAACTTTACTAAGATTACTGACCCCACCTGCTGGAATCTTGGCTATAGCTGCTTCTACAGTAAATGGTACAGTACCATGATCACGCACGCACATGACAGCTCCCTCAGTATCTGAATGTTGGAGTGAATGTACATACAATGTAGAATCACTTCAAAGTCAGTTTCTGACATCTACCACAGGCTACCCTGCTGTTTGCTTTAGGCCTACATCACAAACTACAATGCAGGTGTTTTCCCAAGTATTGAACATTGGTAAAATGTTGTGCTTTTAAGTAGGTAAGCCTAATTTTTACCTTGTCGCGTGACGAAATATAAATAAGGATTTAGGCTATGATAAGCACAAATTGTCTCTCTTGACCGGTCATTTGTCTCACTGACTGGGCGCCTCAGTGGAGAAAAGAATGTCATCAGGCGTTCTCTTTATCAAAATAGTTTATTTAGAAGTTTTCTTCCTCAAAAGCAAGACAGATACTTCTCGTCTCCAAGTGTCCCCAATAACATCTCTCATACTCTGTGACAACTAAAAATGCGAGACAAATAAAAACATTGGTTCATCACTTGAGAAGAGCTAAGAAGGAAAACAAAATGCTGCAGATTTTTAAAAAAGCACTACTTCACATCACTGCCAAATAGTTTTTCTATAATCATATACTTGAGAAAATCTGATGACGGCGGAACATTATTGTACATGGTATGAAAGTCATCTCAGCCATAGAACACAGAGCTTAGAGTAAGAGCACTAAGTTATGGGTTATGGTGGGGACCATTGTGAATCAAGTGGTCTCGGGAGCAGCTGATCGTTCTGAGGTTGAATACAAATGCTTAGATATTCATGTCTTTGTACAAACAACCCTTTATTTTGACTTAATTGTTATCCTGTGTTTACAGAACGGATCCAACAGTCAAACCACTCCACGCAAATCATAAGGAAAAACAAAACAAAACAATAAAAAAACAAAATCAGGAAACTGAGAATAAGACGTGAAATTGGAGACGATAAAAGGGGGGGCGTCGGGGGAGACAGAGAGACATACAAGAGAGTAGATTTGGTGTATATAAATTCACCTTATTCATCAAACACAACATGAGGAAGATTCTTCCTTTTCACTTAAAGGACCAGAGTGAGTAGCGAATGTCAAAGTTCACCTTTGCTACCATTCTGTTCCAGGACATAATTTTTTTTTGTTCACAATGAACAATATCATTGCCGGAACCATCCTCTTCTCCCAAGATGCCCTTGTACATTCCCCCTTCTAAATAGTGCGGTAAACTGCGCCACCACGTTCAAAATCCCCATAGACTTACAAGGAGAACAGAACTAGGGCAGAAGGGAGTGAACAATGCTCTAAAATGGAACACAACCCATCCTCTCGCTGAGGATGAGAGGAGAAAATGTTTTTGTGTGGCCGCCACTTTTGTTCATGATCCACTTACACAACAGCCTCTATACACTGTGGGACAGAGAACATTTTTACACAAGTCCAGTGAGATGGTACATCTCATCACTGAAGGGGCGGGGTGGGGGTAGGGTGGGGGGTGGGATTTGTTGGTACGGCTCAACCCCATGACCCTCACTGTTGCCTAGGCAACTGGGTTACACAGGCAGGCAGACTGGCAAGCCGTGGTTCTTTACTTCGCAGGAATCTTTGCTCTCTTGCGAGCGATGGCGTCTTCAACAGCTTTCAGCTGTTTCAGCAGCTCCTCGCGGCGTGACAGTGTGTTGCTGGGTTTGTTTGAGCCAGAACCCGATCCAGTGGTTGAACCCGAGCCTGGTGCAGTAGGTTTGCCTGATGGCACCGCTGGGCCTTTCCCAGACGACTTGGGGGATGGGGGCATAGGCCGTTTCCTATGGGGGGCAAAATATATACAGTGTCAGTGTCATGTGTCCAATATGTTTGTCCATATGTGTCATTACTGATTTGACACGTCTGTATAAACAAAATAATCAATTACAAATTTAGGTAAAAAGGGGAAGAAAATGCATATTACTAAGAGCTATGACAATGATGAACCAGCTTAGTGGCCTTGTGGTTAAAGTGTCCGCCCTGAGATTTGGATCCTCGGGCAGAGTCATACCAAAGACCATAAAAATGGGACCCAATGCCTTCCTGCTTAGCACTCTGCATCAAGGGTTGGATGCCTCTGTGACAGGTCGAAACTCTGACTGGGCCACTCCAGGACTTTCACAGTTTTCCTGAAGCCACTCTTGTGTTTTCTTGGCATTATGCTTCAGGTCATTGAGATCCTGTGCACTCTGGAAAACAGTTTTCACTCGGGATTGCTCTATATTTTCCTGCATTTTCCCTCTATCCTTACTAGTCTCCTGGTCCCTATTGCAGAAAAACAACGCCAGGGTAAATCTTTGGACCTCATGGCTTGGTTTAACTCTGACATACGTATGTACAGCATCAACTGTGAGACCTTATACATACAAATTATGCCATGTCTAATTATTATTATCCAATTAGGCACGGTGGACTCCAATCAATCATAGAATGCATCAGAGCTCAATTATGAGGATTTTATTTTTAATACATTTACAAAACACTGCATTGTGGCAATGCTTCGTCATTGTGGAGTATTCTGATTGATTGGAATTTTTCTTATTGAATGCATTCTAAGATGAGTTGTAACATAACATTTGTGGAAAACTTGAAAAGGTTGAAATCTCTAATCATTGTAGATTAAATTTGATCAATTTCAGTATTTGTACAACATATTATGAATACTACTTGTATTAAAATGACTATACTATTAATAGCAGCAAGAACGGCGCAGGCAAGACAGGTATCCATTTATTTCATTTGTTTTACCTGAATTGAAGAAGTCAAAAAGCTTTGATGATGAATAAAACTAAAATAAACCAACTAATAAAATAAAAAGGCTATAATTGAAGAGTTTGTAGCCCAGAATAAAATATTATTCATAGAAGGTTTGGCTTAACGTTTGGCTGATAAACCAACCAGTGAGGACCAATTAGGGTTTTTTGTAAGGCCAATAGTAAAAAGGGAACACTTTTACCATAAAACATGCATAAACAGACAGAGGGACTTGTCATATCTTCAGTGCTTCCACCTATGTGATGAGTTCCTCATTTAGGCCAAAGACCTGTGGTCCAGTAAACTTCCTATTATGACATCCTTGATGTGTCTATTGTCCAAACATCTACTTTTACTTCCCCTTTGCGTTGACATTGAAGGATATATACACTGGCTTGCCTGACAGCTGATCTTAAAAAAGTACAGTGGCTTAGTCACCAGGAGCTTGGATTATACTAACCTTTCTCCCTGGGGGGGCATAGGCCGTGGACCTTGACCTCTAGGACGATCCATTCGAGGAGAGAGTGGGGGTCGGCCTGGTATCCTCCTATCGCGGCCTGAAAAACAGCAGCAGTGTAGTTTATGGAACAAGCTACATCGGTAGGAAGTGTAGCAAGTGGAAACTATAGGAGTTATCATAAAAGGTTTAAGTTACAGTAAGCTGATCTCAACTCCCACATGTGATATGTGGAATCAGGACAAAACAATGTTTGTGCAAGTAAATGGTGCTTGTGCGTGTGTGTAAGTAAATGGTGCGTGTGTGTGTGTGTGTGTGTGTGCGCGTGTGCTACAGTGAATGTGAGAAATCAGTCATTTTGCAGAATAACTAGTCCTTCTGCAAAATAACAACTGAAGGGACAGTCATTTTGTAGAATGACTGGCCGGTCAGTTATTTAGCAAAATCCCTGATCCCTGGTGGGTTAGGGCAGTGGATTGAGGAATGACTACTTATTCAGCAAAATTACTGATTTCTCACGTTCACTGTGACACAAGCATGTGTGAGAGTGAGTGAATGGTGTGTGTCAGTGAGGAGAGAGTGTATGCCAACTTGTGCTTTAGCATTTAAGCCCAATTTACACATCGTCATACGACTATGTCACTAACTGAAAACAACTGATAGTTAGTTACTTTCAGCGAGTGATGCGGTAGTACGATGAAGCATGAATTGGCTTATTTTGGCTATTATATCTCTTACTAACCTCGGTCTGGAGACAGCGCCATTCTCTTGCTGAGGGGGGAGCCAGGCCTGTCTTTGTCTGAGGGCATGTATCTCTTCCTGTTACCCCTGTCTCCCTGCTGCTACAATGAATGACAGACAAAGATAATGGGCCAATGTTTTTTCACTTCAAGTGTTTAATTAGCATTCCAAATTGTGCCATTGCGTTGGAAAAGTGCACACAAGGTATTGAGCCTTTCAACTACGCTATTCAGAGAACAGCCTCAAAACACGTTAACATAGACGAAGATGATGGATGCAAAAAAACAGAAAATTAAACCAGATCTGAAATATTGAATGGTTGAAAGAAGAAGAGAGCTTCCTTGGAGCTGCCACAGCACACATCCACGGGCGTTTTCTTGTGCATGTCCAATGCTTTTAGTCTGTGTGAATCTTTTTGAAATCGCAAACAATGTCCTAGCTAGTTACCTTGTTGAGGAGGGTGAGTTTGATGTCTTTGTGTGAACCCGAACCTCCATAGGCCCCTGGAGGACCCATGTTGCCTGGTGGGGGGTGCATGTGGTGGCCTCCCCTGTTTGGAGGCCCTGACCTGGGCATGGGGTTGCCCCCTCTGGGCGGCATGCCGGAGGGGTCCATCTTCCTACGGTCCTCTCTGAAGGGTTCGTCTTTCTTTGGTGGCCTTCCTGTGAGGAGAGGAATCTGATGAACTACAAAGCTATAAACACTTAAGCCCTATTTTATACTTTCCAAAATCTTCAACGTTTATCCTGTAGATCTTTTTTTTCTTCTTCTAATGACATGCCCAAAATAGGATTTAGAGCAGGATTTAGACCATTTTTCGCGAAAGTCAAAGTCAAAACTCCCAATTAAGCAATACATAGACAGACATCAAACACTTAGTGATTCATTGTTTTTCTCTAATATTGTTCTTGTCAAACCTTCCATGATTCAGGACAGTGTGGTACGCTTTAAGTGCCTATTAACATTATGTGTCATGTAATAGGCTTTTCACTTTTTCTCTGGGGAAATACAAAGCCAATGAAAATAATAGGGAAAATGAATTGTGCTTCGACAAGTTTTACAGTGACTTGCGTTCAAGATTAAATCAATCCCTCCCAAGAACTATGAGAATAATACTTGAATCAAAGCTTAATGTTTATGGTACTGTATTCCTGGCCAGACGTGATGACAATTCTGTCCTACTCTGTGTCCTCCAACACACACACACACACACACACACTGACCCCTGCCCTTGTCCCTGGACGGGGGTAGCCTATCCCTGGGCGGGCCTCGTTCCTTGCGAGGGTGGCCAGGTGTAGGTGAGCGGGAGCTTGCGGAGGACACAGGACTGGCGAGGTCAGCGTACATATCATCCGAGTCAGCACTCCGCACTGAGCTACTGCTGGATGAGGCTGAAGAAACCGAAGACACGCTGCTGACACTCAGAGATCTGCAGCAACGAGAGGACAATTCATTTAGAATTATCCGGAGCCACTTCCAAAGTGAAAGATCAGAGTTAATGGCATGACCTCTAGTCAACAAACAAGCGGAATAATAAATAGAGTGCCAAGAGAACAAATACCTACAACTAGAATATCAAGTAGACATTAGGCGTGTAAGGGTACACAAAAAACACGGTTCAGTAAGTACCTCGGTTTTGTAAGTCAAGTTTTGGTAAAATTTCGGTACAGTAAGGGAGAAAATGTCTTGTCATTTATTATGAACTTCTGTAAATATCAAACATTTATAATTTTAGCTTTTGTGATGCATTGTCCGTACAATAACCTTGACAACGATGGAAAAGATTATAACAAGGCACAAAGCAACACGTTTTCTGCCTGTGTATGCATATATCTGCCATGCATATACGTAACACATTTGTGGCTGATGCCTGGCTTACCTGGATTTCCTAGGGTGTTTGTCAGCAGAGAAACAGCAAATGGAAGAATGGAAGAGAAGGGAGAAGGGTATTCAAATCACATCTCACAAATGTAAGAATAATATAGAAAGTTAAGTTCAATGTCCTCTTTGACTGTATACAGTCAGGGAATGTGCACTTGTGAACTATGTTAGGGCAGGTACACACTGTAGGACTTTTACAGTGGTCTGGGAGTCATCTGGTCGTTAAGCATTTCACACTACAGGAGTCTAGTTCTTGAAATCGGCTGTCATATATCGTTGTGGTTTTCACACTATAGATTGATCTCCAACCAGGGATTACACATTGCAGGATAGTTCACTAGGATACGATCAAGACCACTACATAGCCTACATTTGTTTTTTCAAATTCATTTTAACCAACGTCTCATGAAAACGTGCACGGCTCCTGTGATATATGCACGAGACCGAGACAAGACATAAAATAATGAATTCTCTTTTTCTCTGTATGTCTCTATCTCTCTCTCTCTGAAACAAGTCAGCTAGCTTAAAAGTGCGCAATGCAACTCAGAAATAGTGTTGCCATGACCGCTTATTATAAGCGACTTTGGGCTTGTTTTTCTGTAGAGTTGCTTGAAAATGTTGGTTGTAGCAGGTTGCGTTTTTTGGGGCTTATTTGTGTAGTTGCTTATTTGGCCTTGTTTTCTAATGTTGTTTAAACCAGTGGTTTAAACAACACATAACATATGCATTTGTCCGCAGACCCCCCCCCCCTCCTGAAAATACGTTATTCATACAAGATTTGTGTGGATTTGGAAAATATTCCACAAGATTTTCTTTGAAAATAGCTGCGATGGGTTGTGAGCTTGTAGATCGGCTATTTAAAAATATGCAATGTATTTGTATATAGGATTAAAGTCCAGTTGGCGACAGAGACGAATATCAAACCTGCTAGATATCTAGAAACACTCGGGAACGCATCGCTGAGCGTAATTAACGTGGCCGTATCCTCTCGCAGAGCCTTTCACACGCAGCAACCAAAACCTCACCAATCACAGCCCGATCGGCGTCAGATTGGGGGTTTTGTCGGCGAGCCCCAAAAAAGGTCACCGACAGCATAATCGGATCAAATATCGTACAGTGTGTACGTGCCCTTAGTCCATGCATGTGTCTATGAATTTAATTAAGTCTGAGTGAGTCCATGTTTATGTCTGTGACTCTATATGAGTCAGGGTGAGTTGAATCTGCGAAACTTCAAGTCTGTGCATGTTTACCTGGATTTCCTAGAGCCGGTGCGTGAGCGTGAAAGTGAGTTGGATGAGGACCGTGACCTGGATCTGGAACTAGAGCCAGTGAAACTGCTGCCACTGCCACTCACACTGCCACTAACTGTCCGCCTGGGAGAGAGAGAAACAGCGAGAAACACAGACAGAGAGAGTGAGAGAGAGAGACACACACACACACACACACACACACACACACACGTCTGGTAAGTGGGAATATAGTATAAGAATAAATTCTGTTTGATACAACATTACTGTAGTGAGAAGGAAAGGCGATAGAAAAGTCAAGCGCATGCTTCACCAACACACAGGTATGAAATCAGTTGAATTACAATTAGGGTTGTCACGATTATAACATTTTACTTGACAATTAATTGCCACTCAAATAATTGAAATTACCGATTTAATTGCGTTTCTGTCGTTGAACATTATATGAATTCATATTTCTACATTTCTGTTTGTCCTTTTAGGCTTCGTAAACAAAGGTTGCAAAGGGCAGATATGACAAATATCATACATTTCTTAATAACTTACTTTATACTTAAGAAAAACAATAGTCGAAATAGGCAATCTTCAAGCTCAAAACGTGTCGCATGGCAACACGTTTTGAGCTTGTAGATCTATTATTTCCCTTTTTTTAATGTTTGGAAAATATATGAAGATTTTTAAAATGGAAACGATAATGACAATTATGCAAAAAAATGATTATCTCAAATAATTGCGATAAGGCGATTATGTAATAATTATGACAGGCCTAATTACAATGACATTACGGTTTCTTGTTTTTGGCAAACACTGCTAAGGATATAAGTTTCTAGTTATTTTGATACATTTCAGGGTGTAACACTGGCACTAGCTGAACAATGTAGGCATTGTTTTTATTATGTGCAAATTGTCAATAAATAAATAATTCAATCAAGACACAGCAGATATCACTTTGTTGACAGTAAAAGATGAGTTTGGTATAACGAAACCAAAGTTTCAATTCTCTAGTTTCATGTTTGTTTCTAGTTATTAGGATAAGTCACCAATTTCGGATCACTGGCACTAGCTGACACAGCAGATATCACTTTGACAGTAAAAGACAAGCTTTGTATAACAAATCTTTTACTGTCAACAAAGCGATATCTGACCAGAGGTCCCCAATTAATACTAGTCCTGTGTGAATAGACTTTATGTAATTTATAGCACTATTCACATGGGACTGGTGCCAACTTTATGTCATTTATAGCACTATTCACATGGGACTGGTGCCAACTCACTGGGGATCTCTGGTATGACCATGTTAGACTACATACAGTACAGACAGACGAACCCTGTTCCGCCCACGTTGTGAGCTAAATATTTCCCTTCCATTCCTTTCTTTGTTTGAACACTAACAAACAAAATAAATCATGTGGATTACAATTTGAATGCAGAAGATTCAATATCAGCTATGAGGAAATAGATACCCAAGGGACGACCTCTCGCAAACTAAAGGTGTTGTGGAAAATATTTTCAGCTGTAGAGGAAGTAAAAGTGGAAACACAATGGCTAAATGAATAGCATACTAGGCTAAGGCTAGTTATTTTCAGGGCCTGCTATTGTAGGTACAATATTCTTATTGGGAACATGTGCCATTTTCTTTTCCCTGTTACAGTGAGTCCAAACAGAAGCAGACAATCCCCCCTTACCATTTCCTTAGATGTTAACACACATTCTCAATTTCTGATTTGCACGGTTTATGATCTATACCAATTACTGAAAAATAAAACATTATGGAGAATGAATCTGTCAGTTGTCTTTTAAAATGGTATTAATGGTGTCCTCATGTAGCAGGAGTCAGTATCTTTGAACTATACATTAAAAGAATAAAAGAGAAGTTGTTAACAGGAAGTAGGAAGTATACTCTGACCCCACCAACCTCAACAGAGCTAACAGGTTTTGCCAGAGGTTTTCCAGGGAGACTCATGCGGCCCACTCAAGTTCATCCTTGGGATACTCCAACCACAAAGAGGCATGCACGCAGGTACAAACTCACAAAACTGCATTCACATTTCCACCCACTCCTTCGCCCCCACACAAACTTTGTGGTCATCCCCAACTGTGAGTCAACACCACAACTATAACTTCATCACTTCATATCAATATTCCTACTTCTTCATTAACCATGGAGTTACCTTCCATGCAAAACAAACGTGAAGGCATGCCCACATCTATGCTCATGCAAACTCACAAACAAACAAACGCCTACAGAATATAACAGCCCGATTCCACTAGTAAAGATTAGTTAGGTAAACTAAAGACTAGTAAACATATTTGGTAATAAAGAGATTCTCATAAAGCAGCATGTTTTGTTGATGCCTGTACTATGTAATATATAGTCTAGTTAAGAATAGATACAACAAAAGGTCACAATTTAAGAGTGGATGAGCCCTTTTGAAACTAATCTTCAGGTTCAGCCTTCTAATTAAATGGTACAGTTACTCCTTTCAAGACATAGTTCACTTTTATTACTACTGCTAGGGTTAAACCTATTTTCAAAACTTAATCAATTAACCCATTAAGACCGGGAACGCATCTGTGTCATTTTAGATTTCTTTGGCTATTCAAAATTAACAGATTTACAAGTTCATAGTGCGGCACCGAGTGTCGCGCTAAGAGCTTGTAGATCTGCTATTTTTGAAAAATCGTGAAAATGTGTGCAAATCGTTGAATATATATATTTTTAAAGCGAACATTTGTAACTCAAATATTTGCTTCTGGAGGTCCCTGGAACAAAATATTTTGAGATGGGGTCTACGGCCGAATACATGTTTTGGGGGTCCTTGACATGAAAAATTTTGAGAACAACTGATATAGCAACATCGGGTTTAAAAAAAAAGAAGACATTTTGTACAATCGGAAGATGGACTAATGGGTTAAACCGTTGCACAACGTGGGCACTGTGTAGGGACTAGGGACGGCTCCTACCTCCGAGGAGGGTGCTGCTGCCGTTCTTTACGCCTGCCTTCCCTCGGGTTGGGGGGCTTCCCAGGCTCTCTCGGGGCTGGGGGCCTGCCCCCTCCTCCTGCTGCTGCTCCCACTGGTCCTCCACCGCCGCCACCAACAGCAGCTCCTTCCCGGATGTTGGCGGGAGGCTTGCCCCCCTCCGGTGTTGGTTTGGGAGGCTTTCCCTGCTGTCCGCCAGGCGGTGGGGGGCTGGGTGCCTTCTTCGTTGGGGGTTTGTCCCTGCGAGCGGGGGGCACGGCACCGGGCTTCAGCGGCAGGCTTAAGGGTTAAGGGGAAGGAGAAGGCATTCCGTTTTGTCGGGCATGCAAGCATGACAGGCAGGCATTAAAAAATAAATCGTGACTAGCATCATAGGCAGGCCCATGCGATGGCACTGTGCAATGTTTGACTGTGTGTATTGTTTCGGATGAATGCTTGGGCTGCTTTATTTACCTTGTCTTAAAGAACAATCCACACTCACATAATAATGTTTCAGAGCTTTTTATGTGTCATTGATAACAAAACATGTTTCGGCTGTTCTGGCCTTCGTCAGCGCCAAGGGACCAGCTTCTGAGTTGTAAATTGAGGCTGTATAGGAAGTGACAGATCATATGAATGGCCTGTAGTCTCGCTGTTTCACCCCTGCTGGTGTCAGAAAGAATTAGGATAGGATGGGTTTTTGCCGAACTTTACACTTGATTTTATTACCTTGATAAACATTGTCATAAATACAATATGCTTCCAGACGTAATTTTAAAGTCTTCTTTCAATCACCATGATATGCGTTTTGGTAAATTATGGTCCCATCTATTTTAAAATTGATGATAAAGTAGGGTATGCTGTAGGAGGGGCGACTTTGTCCATACTGTTTACTGTCTATGGTTAGCGTGCGAAGGCCAGAAGGGCCAACACGCGATAACAAACGCATTTTGGCCCTTCAAGCCTTCGCACGCTGGCGAAGGTCATAAGGGCCGAAAGCTTTCATTATCGATGACTGATGCTACGGCAAATTAAAAGCTCTGAAACATTATTTTTCTGTGCTTGCGGAACTGCGGATTGTTCCTTTGATGAGACTTTCGGTTTTGAGTCTGCTCCCACTTTGATCTAAGTACTGTGGGTTGATAACGCCAATCTTTGGACTACTTGCTTTATCTACCCTGTCATGTCATGCATGACTGAAGCATATGTTACGTGTGTGTGTGAGAACATGTGAATGGATAAAATCCAGATTATGGATGACTATAGATGGGTATAGGAAGGCATAGATTTGGTGTTACCCTTTAGCCGGTGGAGGAGGCAGGTCTGTTTTATTCTTGGCGATTCTTGGTGCTGCAGGACTTGGTGATGGAGAGGTGGAGAATGATCTTGATCTACCAAAAAAAGTAGTGACAGACAAAAAAAACATTTTTTATTTATTAATTATTACTACAATTATTATTTGATTTACTGACATGAGTGTGAATTTGGGCTGAGCTGAAGACCTGGAAAGCATATTCAGGTAAAAGGGGCTGTGGACACGAACCTGGAGCGGCTGCCACTGAAGGAGCTACGCTGAGAGGAGTGGCTGGAGTAAGAGCTGAACGAGGAGGAACGTGAACGAGAGCGAGAAGAACCGGAACCGGTGTACGATGTAGAGCGAGACGAAGACCTGCAAAACACACAGAAATCATAAAAAAATATATTTTCCAACTGCCTAAGTGTCAATCGACAACCAAGTCCCATTGAAGTGTCCGCGAGTAAGATAAGGACATCATATCTGCTCAATAGAGAGAATTGCGTAACTGCAATATAATATGAGAAGCCAGCCAATTAAGTCCCACTTTATACTCACAATGCCTTGCATCGCAATGCCGTTATGAGCTTTTAGATATGCTGTTTAAAAAAACAATTGAAAAGCCTATAATGACATGCTCAAAATAGGGATGGCAGGTGGAAAGTGGTTAACCATGCATGTACTGGGATGCATCAACAGGCTTTTCATACAAACCTTCCAAGGCAACCTACAAATTAGGGATGGGCTTTTTTTTTGTTAATTAGTACAGAAAATGTTGAAGTTGCGTCGACTAGGTGCACAACATTTTCCTGGTTTATTTCAAGGAAGATGGAATGAAGGAACGTCCATCCAATTAATTTGAGAGTCAATGACCTCAACGAGTCAGGTGGACCAGCTTATGAACAAATACTATTTCTTAACGTTTACAACCTTTGTAAAATAATCAAATAAAAGAAGACTTATCAAACATTGTTGTTTGCCGTCTTGCTTTTCAAATACTTTTATTAAGGTATCTAAAGAGCACAGAGTTGTCTCCAATGGGCCGTTATTGCGAGACACTGAAAGCCTGTCACTGACAGCCTGTCACATAATTGGACCACAATGGAATATCTCTGTGCCGTTTACATTTCTGACTGATATAAGAATTAAATTAATCAATCAATCACCAATTCTTGTGATACTGCCAAGCCAGAAACGTTAGCTGCCACTGTTTAGATACCTCAATAAAATTGCAGTGTGCACATCAAAAAACAAGTGATCGAAAAAATATGTCTTTTTGTATATTCCTGAACCAATTAACTGACAAAGGATGCAATCATAAAACAAAAATTGTGTTTGTTCATACGCTTGTCCACCCGGCTCTCATCGACTGCAATTGCCTCCTATATGCGGCAATGGCGCAAGCCCGACTTGATTATAATACTTTGGTTTATTTGTACAACGCCCAAGATATAAATACATCCAACAAGTGCTGTATGAGTATCAGTTTCTGAGAGCAGAAGGACGACCTAGCTAGGGTACAATAGTGAGTTTCTGCTGGAAACACCTACATACTATTGCAAATGAACTTGCATGACCTTTCCATAAGAGCACACCTTCCATGTCCATGCTCACCACCATAGGCAATTACATTTGCTTTGTAAAGCTATTCAAATTCAAATAATCCATGTCTTGGTGTGTCTACCTACAACTATTTTCATAAATATGGATTTATTTTATTTTTAGCGGTGCCAGCCGCTAAACATTTGACCGTGTCTGTGTGTCCGTCCGTCCGTCCGTATGTTTGCGGCAAAGATGCAACACATGCGGCACTTCAAGAAATGCACACAAACACACACGCGCGTGCACACGCACACGCACACACACACACACGTAACATGCAGACTTGCGAGGCGCACCGTTGCAACACATGCGCCACTTAAAAACATGCACACACACACACACACACAGGCGCGCACGTGTGTGCACACACACACACACACACACACACACACACACACTAAAAGACCGATCTACAATGTGAGTAAAAATTATTAAAAGTAAATAAAGTGAGTACAAATATTTAAAAGTAAATACCTTGAGTAAAAATACTTCAGAGTACTTAAATTGAATAAAAATACTTAAAAGTACTCAAAATTAGTAAAAATACTTAAAAGTTGATAAAAAGAGTAAAAATACTTAAAAATCGATTTAAAAAAAAGTACAAATGCTCTTTTAATACCGCCTCAATACCAGTCTGAATGCCAGCGCCCACACATCAAATAGATTTCTACCGCCTGAATGACAGCACACACTCATCAAACAGAGTAGGCACCACTTACTCACACTGGGTGTGATTTTTATATAATAATTCCCTTTGCCCCACCCAGATACTCTCTCAAGATTTATTGCGTTTTATTCTTCTGACAATATGTCTATGCATATGAATGTTCCATCTCCACAAGGGTATAGAATAGAGTATCCAGCTAAATGTCAAAGCAGCTAGCTAAGGACATTTTTCAATGCATCCTCAATTGCAGTGGTCTACTTAACATTACATTAACTTTATGATGATGAAAGGGGACATTATTCATTGTCACCTTTTGAGTTTGTGACATCCACACATTATCATTGCATACAACTATGTTTACTAGTTTACTATACAAATAGGTATTTGTATAGTAAACTTATTTGGGATTATGATTAACGTTATTATAACGTTTACAGAGGACTAAGAGTGATAACATGTATTAACTTGTGTATGAATGAATACAGATGTGTCTTGAGGGTTTCCCTTTGGTGCGTCTCGGACAAAGTATGTTTGGAAACCACCGCGTTACATAATAGCATCTATAAAGTTGCAACATAGGGAAGGAATGAGGTCTAATGACATGCTTGATTCACACAGACATGCATGCTAAATTGGCTTCCAGACTAAGCAAAGTCCTAAGTAGATAATTATATTGATGGGGATGCCAGGGTCAAAGTGGTTAAGTGTATCATGTACTTGATAAAAGGGTCAGGATCCCTGACTGTAAGAAGCCCTACCTGGAGGAGTTGGACAGGGACACAGAGGAGCCAGAGGGCCGGTGTCGCCTCCGGCCTCGCTGTGGGGAACCCACCCCTGGCCGTCTCCTTGGGGATTTTGACCGACGCCATGGGTCCTTCCATTCGTCTGGTCGCCTCATTACAGGAACGGCAGAATGAGCATCTTTTTTCGGAGGGGGTTCCATTGGCCTGCTGGAGGAAAGGATCAAAGCGGAAGATGAAGTGGACGATGAAAATGCAGTGGAAATGGTTGCTAATAAATGTGCAACCAATCTGATAGGTTGATAAAAAACAATATTTCTTGGCTACCGTACCCCCAGGTAACCTTCCCTGTAATAACTGTGTTAATTGTAATGCCAACAAGGGTGACCATATCATTCACCCTCATACAGGTAAAAAGATAAAGAGCATTACATTTAAGATCAAGTATGATGTTTATCTTTTGAAATCTGAAGATCAGAGTCACTGAACAGAAAAGCAACATTACAAATCATGATGAAGAATCTCTTGTGACCGGGCAGGCATTAAATGCCATAGGACATCAGGTTTGTAAGCTGAGGTTTCAGCTAGGGTTGAGCGCAGCTAATCCACTAGTCTATTAAACGGTGCTGCCCCTACTAATCGTTTACTAAATAGTATTTGTTTAAAATATTATGCAGTGACAAATACCACCCTCTCCGCCCGGCTTCCCACCCACAAACACAGAAGAAAGTGATGGCATCAGGCCAAAAGGCCTACTTGAGCTCTGCATATGTATGTACACTTTTTAAGTCTGAAAGAGATGAGAACAGAGATAGATACGGCACATCTACAATTACTGTCTGGCTGACAAATGATTGACTGGGCTGATTGTTGTAAAATTCCATGAGGGTAGAGGAGTTCATATTTGATAGTTGAGAACAGGTTAAAAGTTCAACTAACCTAATCTGAAACACAAACACTCGGTATACACTAGATCATTGCTGTCGGGCAGAAATCTCCATATTTCAACTTTTTATGTGTTTAAGTGTATCTGTGGGTTCTATACATAACGATTAATGAACCGATGAAACACTGAAAACACATGTCTGTGGTTAATGTTTTGGGCCTATGACTAATGCAGCTTGCATTTGATCTATTTTGCACTTTTAGGTAGTTTTATATATTTTTTTATTTATTTAAGCAGCTTAGTTTTAACACAGGAGTCTTTAACCATTTTTACTTAGTGTAACTGCTGTGTTGGTTTTTAGCGCAGAATTAATTTCACGTGCCTTTTACTTTGTAATTGGTATTGTTGACAAATAAAGTTGAACCTTGAAAGAGATAGTAACTACATTGGAACTAAAAAGTAACAGTTTTGGACATACAAGGTTTCTGCCAGACAGGACTATATGGAAAATAAAGGGGAATCTACTACAACGCAGCTGGCCATATATGGGAGCTGTATCCTGGACAAGATGTTTATACCGGGTGGGTGGACGATTATGTTATTTAGGTCAACTTAATAAACCTGACATTGGGAATTTCCATAGCAGAGGGACCAATAATATTTATGAATCCAGAGCATAAATTCAAGGCTTAGGCAAGCAAAGTTTCTTGATAACATCTGTCCAAATATTTGTTGTAGGAAATGTGCAAGGTGACGCTTGAAACCCACCAGGAGCGCAAGCATAAGCACACTGACGCAATCTTTTTTCCGCTCCATGTTAATGAATGCAGCCTTTCTCACTGGCCACGAATGGACCCTCCGCTCGCACAGGTGAAGATTCCGCGCCCATTCTCATTGAAATGCATTGTATGATGACCAGATGTCCCGCTATGGCCGGGTTTGGTGAGAACAATTAAGCGTGTGAGCGGCGCCTTTTTGGTAGGTTCCCAGCGTAACTGGATATTCCCTACTGTAACAAGAAATGTCCCATGCTTTATCAAACTGTCACTTCCATGCCTGAGTGAGTCCCACTTCCTGCTTGGCTACAGCCAGGACAGAGGCAAAAGTGAAATGTCTGCTGCAATAGGTAAATATTTTCATGCATTGGTAATGGTGGATAAGAATTAATACACGTCAATGTATGCAAGGACGCACAACAATACGCAATCTCTCTTTTACACACGGGTAAGCCCTTCCCCCTTTCCTCTGGGTGAAAAATTCCAGAGGTGTGATGCAAGCACAAACAGCCATGTAATCAGTGTCATAGTTCATCTCATCTGTCTAAAAATAGAACCACAACACAAGAGCTATTTATAGCTCTGAAATATGATCCCTATTCAATGTGGCACCGCCTGTTCAAAGGGAGTAAATCAATACAGGAAATATCTCATAAAGCCAACAAGGGACATCCTATTACAACAAAAGGCACCAGGCTTTTTATAGAACTAGAGTATAATGTACAGTCTATTTATATAAGCCAGTTTATTTATACACACCAATAAAAACATTTTTGATTTTTATCAGTAAACACCTCCTTCCAAAGTCGTTCTTCCTTGAATAACAGTTTCCTTAAGTGTGAGTGCTGGGCCACACTAGCACATGGGTATACACACATGATATCAGAGCCAGCATTTCCAGGCAGTCTGGTGGCGTGGTCATTTTGAACTTTCTCTTGCAGAACTCATTTTGGTGGATATTCTGTATTTGACATGATATATCTCTACATTCAATCACCATAGAGGAAAATGTATATTTACTAGAGGTGTAACGGGTCATACAATTCACTGTTCGGTTTGATTCGATACAGATGTGTCACAGCTCTTAATTTCAAATGGCCAAGAATTTTCTTTGTTTTTTCTTTAATGAACTTGGGAGAGGCTTTCCCAAGTACATTAAAGCTGAGGCTCAGCATCTAACGTATAATATCCATTTAGGAGGAGCGGCTGAGATTATCACGAAATGAGAATTGCTGGTCCATCTCAATGTCAGTCCACCTTAAGGCCAAATTAGCTAAATTGATTAGCTTGTTAGCTCTGTGGCATTGTCCATTTAGAAATATGTTAGTTTTATCCGGGTAAAAATGGAGCCCATGGTTCTTCAGGAGAAATTGTGAAATGATAGGTGACCACACTCGTATATTTTGGGACAGCCTTAAAATACATTAGAACTGGAGAAAATCTTGGAGATAATGCATATTTTGTTGATGGTTGCAAGAATTTTTACTCTTAATTGGATGAAGCCTTCAGGTGCTACATGCTTCCCACAACGTCCGAACTTGTTCGGATAGGGTAGGTTATAACTACAAAAGAAATTAGCCGGTTATTTATTTTCTATGCATTGTGGAGTTGATTGCCTGTAAATGGAACATGTTTGTTTAGCAGGGGTGATGTTTCGACTTTCATCACAAACAGAACAAAGGAGAGAAAGAAGGGTATAGTCAGGGAATATTATCAGAAAAAAATCCATTCTGGGAATAAATTCCTTACCAAGAAATTTCTTCACTAATGTGTTTGTAAAGGTGTCTAGTAACATCTCACAAAGACTGCTAGGGGAATCTGTGACAGCTGCTGAAAGTTGGGGTACCCTTAACCTTATGCGGGAAACAATTAAAAACTGCTTTAAGTAGCATGTGAGGGGGCAAACTAGGGTTTTTTCATGACTCTGAATCCATTGCAAGCAGAATGGATTTTTTTCTGTTAATATTCCATGACTATATTCCCTTCTCTCTCCTTTGTTCTGTTTGTGACCAAAGTCGAAACGTCAGTCACCCCTGCAAAACAATACACACGTGCAGAACAGTCGAGTGCTGCAGTATATTTTATTTGGGTAGCCTCTCCTGAAGTGCCCAGGTATTATTTTCTCTGAGGTGATTTGCAAGCTTTGCAACAGAGTTGTACTAGTGAAACCATAGTAGGAGCATTTATTTACTGACAAATGAACCAAACTGTGTAGACAGTGCACTGCTGCCATGACTGGTGAATTCACTGGCTAACTTCATACGCTTTCACCACCACACACATTTTCTTTCTCTCTACCACACTACCATTTAGCAAAAGTTGCTAAATGGATCACTGCCCTATAGTCTTATGTAAAAGGTCCTTACTTATCACATCGAGTTTTTGCACATTGAAGACAACTAAAGGCTATATTTAGAATGCCAAGACTCTTCAGGGCACTGTTGCGGTTAAAATGTATAAAGTATGCATTGTCTTCAACAGCAGACAGTTGGCCTAGGGCCAGATAATCTACCACAATACTTTTATGGCCTCAGTGAAGGATTAGACATTTTCCATTCTATCCTAGCTATGACAGATGATTTTGCACGCAGAGACGAATCTCTAAACATCAGCTGGGTGAACAGGAAGAAATTCTCCATTGCCTGTGGTACGTAGTGTTGCCAAAGCGCTTCACGTCACCACCCATGCGTGCTTTCAAATGTGTTGGCTTCCTTTAATGACACGTGGGATTACAAGCCTGATGATTATTGTCTACCTGATGAGCACTTTTTCTAGTTGATCAATGAGATACGTAGCACTGACTTTGAATAGTTGGTCCAGAATAGGAGAACACAGAATAGGAGAAAATACAGTTTTTCAGTAATTTTGCTGGAAAATATTCTTGTTAAAAATCATATCGTGAGACGTGAACCTAGTATCGTGATTCGAATCGTATCGTGAGTTGAGTGAATCGTTACATGCCTAATGCACGGTATTGTTATTTGTACATGTATATGACACAGATAACTACCCTCATTGCCATGTGTAGTGTACATGTTTACAAAAAATGCCCAGCCCTACACGCAAGTCTGCTCAGGGGTAATGGCTGCAAATGGAATGTTATCCTAACAATCTTATAAACACCAGTTAAAATTAACTTTTGCTAGTTAAGGAACTGGCTTTTAAAATAAATGTGACGTGCACTGTAAGGTTATTTCTGTATTACACAGTGTTGAATTCTTTGAACTGTTCACCCGGTCGTTTGTGACGAGTGCTTGCATTTCTTTTTTACTTATAATGCCACGGCTAACCACAGATAACTGCCCATATTCCCAACTATACACATTTACAAAGAATGCCCATCCCTACACTGAAATATGCTCAGTGTAATGGCTGAAAATAGAATGTTATCCTAAAAATATATATATATAGAGGTGATGTAAGAACTATATTTATACATACTATTCCATACCCGTCCGGGGATATGCACACTCAAAGTATTTGCAGACTTTGGGTTATGCACTGTGAACATGCATTGCATTTGTATTGCTGAACAGCCATAAACAAAGTAGTAGTAGCAACTGTTAGCACCATTCAGGTGAATTCATTTTTTTTTTTGAGGCAAGTCGACCTCCATATAATGCTGCATTAGTATTTGCAGACGTTTAGTTATGTCTGGGCTAAGTCTGTCCGGTACGTGGTCGCGCATGCAATGCGTGTTGCGAACACACACACGCATGCACTCACGGACCGGATAAGCGGTTTGAGCTACGTGTGCTAATAACACAACCTGTTAAAGTTATACGTTTGCAGGGTTCTCAGTTTGTCTGTCTGACAGCTGGCTGTGCGCAGTTTAATCATTCATCCCATAGCTTGGGGGGCTATAACCATGCTGACGATAGCTCCCATAGCCCGAATCCCAAATCTCCAGTGTTTACATAAAAACGCTAATAAACAGCTTACATTTTCGGAAAGTGGAAAAACAGGGCGTCGTTATTTTGTGCATATGCTAATGGTCAATGCCCGTGTGCAAATGCACATCAATTGCTCCAGCCACCGAGGAGAATCGGGCAGAACAGAGATTTTGGGGACAGGTTGAGGACAGGTTTTGGGGAGAGGTTTGGGGAATTATAGGAGGATTATAGGAGGATATGAAGTCCTCAAAAAAATGTTCAGAAACATTAAGTTCGGTGGATTATTTCTGTTTCAATAATACCAATTTGTATTGTATTTTATCGTTGATTGGTCACCTTTACAACAAGGTTTAACTTGTAAGGATCGTCAAATCGTGGAATGAGCAACACAGCTAAACATGTGGCTAAACGTGTGTGTAATTACAGTGCGAGTACTGTAGCCGCCAGGTGGCAGCGGTGGCCTAGTGGTTAGAGGGGCGGCCTTGATACCGGAAGGTCCCTAGTTCGATTCCCCAATTCATCACATCAATCATCACCGCTGAATAGCCCTTGAGCAAGGCTTCCATGCAGGGTCCGGCTGGAAACAAGTTTCGTACTTAGTCCGACACCCTGGGTAAACAACAAACTTTGCTTTGCTTTGCTTTGCTTTGCCACAGGTTGTGGAAAATCTGAGTTATTTCATTTAGAGTTTCTACTGAACCAGTAATCGAGAGAAGGAAGGAGATGGCTCTTGGAGATGTGCAAAAACATGTTGAAACCATGGGTTTCTGTACAATTTTCAAAACCCGTCAGGCATGTGTAGTAACGTATCAAACAAACAATGTGACTAATGCTTAACACACCGTGACCGTACGCACACCCATGCACGGTCAATAATGTATTCTTCCTTCTCTCACACCTACGCAGATATCTGAGTATCTGCTACTATTTCACTGTCTGCAACACTTCAAGGTATTTCCGCCTACGTCTCATCGGTGGACTGTGGACAGTTCAGAAACCTACCTACCTATTGCATTATCGATGGAGGTTCCAAGCTAATAGAAACTGCAGCCTTTCTCATCCTGGAAAGTTAGTATATGCTATAACAGAAGCCATTGTGTTTGAAATGACCAAACCTGCCTACCGAAGATGTCACTGGTAGGCAGGTTTCTGAACTGTCCACAGCCATCCTCAGAGACAGAGTAGACAAAAACGGTAGCATCTAATGAGCATTAGTGAGGAAAATGGGTGAAGTCAGTGGTCATAGGTTTAAAAAGGGTGAAGTCAGTAGTCTTTAACACATTACCTGCCTTGATATTAAACATCGTTTTTATCCCCTTGCTAGCGTAATTACCTTAAATAGGCGATTGTTGAAATGCCGTGTTAGCCACGTTGTGTACAGTGTATCCACTGGGACAATAACATTCCAACCGCGATCCGCCATTTTGGGGCTATGGGCCGTTGATAACGGGTGGTTTTCAATGCAAAAAAAATAATGTTTTCTACTTCTTCTTTGAGTGACGATCAATCATTCCAAAGCTGTGTTAAAGCGCCCCTTGTGAAAAAAAAAAAAAAAAAAGATAATTCTTGGCGGGTAATGTGTTTAATATTGTCATCTTGTTATCTGACGTTTTCCTTGTTTCTACTCTATTCTTATGACTACATTTAGTAACGCGCCTGACAGACTAGAAGCGTCACACATGTGATATCAAATGCACCCATAGTGTCAATTGGACATGTCAAGACCTGTTGACACGTCTCTCAAAGGCTCAGTTCTAAAAATAATTTGGAGCAACGCAGAGAGGTAACCTCTTATTAATTATTTGAAGTGCGTCAGTGACGCTTTCAGTGTGTCAGAGCATTAACTCTATGTAACTCTGTAACTCCAAAGTGCAGACTTGACGATGATTGACAATAAATCTCACTTTCTAGCAATTGTATTAGATCGTTGTACCGGTCATTGTAATTCTATGAACGACACACACAGATGGGAAATGTGCTAGGTTCGGTTCCATATTTAGATATTTCATATTTATTTGATCTGACACATCCTATATACATATAAGTCCATTGAACTTCAATCTCCATGTTAACCAAGTTAGACTCATGTCCCTATTCATTTTAGACGTACTAGTGTCCACGCTGCGTGTGTGAATTGGGCATAAAGTTTAGGGAGTGGGACAGGTATGAAGACTTACTTGGGTGGTAAGCTGATGGGGGAGCGGGGTTTAAGTTTATCCTCGTCCTTTTTCTCCCTCGGCTCTCTAGGAGGACGCATCCTCGGCCTCTCCTTCTCATCCCGCTTCATACGGTCCTTCTCCCACTCCTCTTTTCGGCGCATCCTTTCCTTCTCGCGCTCCCTCTCCCTTTCCCTTTCACGTTCCCTTTGCCGCCGTTCCCTCTCACGGTGGTCTCTCTCTCGCTCGCGGTCCCTGTGACGGTCTCGTGGATCGCGCTCTCGTTCGCGCTCCTGGTGGGACAGAACAGTGAACAAATTCTTTGCTTTTGGTGGATGCTTTGAATCAAAGCCCCTTATAGTACCATGAGTAGTAGGAGTGAGTGGTAGAGGGTTTAGTGTGTGCTCGAAATGTCATTTTTAGGTGGATGCCACAATAAAGTAATTGAAGGGAGCTACAGTATGTGAACCCTTCTATTCCTTTGAGGTATGGAGTTTGTCATCTTCTAATTTGATCTTCATAACAAGGAAATGCACACATTTCGTACTAAATTGATGGTTTCAGTTATGGTTTCAGAGCAAATCTGTTTATTTTCAAACATGAGTCAAGACTAGCCACATGACATCCGAGATCCACATGCCGTAGACACCTTGTTTATTCTAGAAGAGTAGTTCAGTTTAGTATTGAGCACACTTACATTATAGGGGTATGGCAGAGGAGCTTCTGTGTACTGCACTCTGAAGTTTTCATACTGCCCCCCTCGCCACAGGGCTTCCATTTCATAATCATAATATGGGTCAGCGTATTGCTCACTGCAAAGAGAAACACATACAAATATTGTTATTATAAACTGCCCACAATAAGTTCGGAAACGTAACTCCCCTTCAATAATACCAATTGGTATTGTGTTTTATATCATTTATATCGTTGATTAGTCACCTTTACAACGAGGTAGAACTTGTAAGGATTGTGAAATCGTGGAATGAGTAACAGCTAAATGTGTGGGTAGCGCCTCCCAGAAATGTACCAAAATCCCTCAATATGCTTCTGTTGGTAATCATTCTTGTTTTGAGCGACCTGCCAGCACACACCTGCTGAGAAGTGCGTGCCAGTCACAGGTGTGTGACTGGCACCTGAATGTGGGTTTGTTGAGTTTGTGTATGCTCCAAGCAGCAACACGGCCCCCAAGGAAAGATGCCACGTTTGCCCCTTCAGGATAAGGCCTGTGCAACAGGGCAAGTGAAGCTGGTGTTCCGTTATGCAGATTACGCATCATTTGGTGTCAGCCCTGGTACCATTTGCAGGCAGGTGTGTGCCAGTCACAGGTGTGTGACTGCCTGGCACCTGAGCATGGGTCCTGCAACGTTGACATCTGTCTTTGGCACCGTTGTGCAAATCTTGGCTGTAAATCTCTGAAAGAAAACCTATGGTCACTCAGTGAGGCAAGGTTGAGGAACCGGTCTTCTTGGGTTGTCGTCTTCCTTTGACTTCACCAGTCTCACAAAACTACCTAAGTTTGGAAATGGTACCAGTGCTGACACCAAATATTGCTGCCACTCTGTATAACGGAACACCAGCTTCCACTTGCCCTATTGCACAGGCCTTATTCTGAAGGGACAAACGTGGCATCTTTCCATGGGGGCAGTGTTGCTGGTTGGAGCATACATAAACTCAAGAAAGTTGCAGAACCCATGGTCAGGCGCCAGTCACACACCTGGGACTGGTTTTGAGCGAACTGCCAGCACACATGTGCTGGCAGGTGTGTGCTGGCAGGTCGCTCAAAACGAGAGCAATTACCAACAGATGAACAGAAGCATATTGGGGGATTTGGGCAAATTTTGTGGGGGCGCTACCCACACGTTTAGCTGTGTTGCTCATTCCACAAATGCCCGATCCTTACAAGCTGTACCTGGTTGTAAAGGTGACTAATCGACGATAAAAATGATATAAAACACAATACCAATTGGTATTATTAAAGGGGAGAAATAATCGACCGAAATTACGTTTCCAAACTTTTTGTGAGCAGTTTATATGACAAGACCACACTAGTACTTTTATCCATTTCGCCATTCACATTTTTAAATACTGAAACAGGAAAGGAAAATTAGGCGTTTTGATGGTTGAGATGTCTTCTTGAAAAAGGTCCTTCTGACTGAATTGACATGACATTTTTCAATAAATCGATGCAGAATTTATTAGTGTGTGCGTGTTTTGTATCAAGATTATGCTTCACCGTCACGGTTTTATGCTAAATATTTGTATCTGTTGAAAAAAAATGAAAAAAAACAAGAAAGCTTTTTAGTGGGAAATTTGAAATTACTGTTTAACGCATTTAGACCTAGGCCGATTTTAAAAAGTTTTCTGAAAAACTTCAAATATTTATTCAAAAATAACAAAAAGAATGAGTTGCGATATACTGTATATAGCAACAACTCCAAATGGGGTTACCGTCTTGAAAGGTATAGTTACAAATAGGGGTTCCCGCCATAAATGGGTTAACCGATTTACAAGCTCTACAAACTAAATAAATTGAATATAATTTTTTTATCAATGTCACCAAGCTGTGTGAGAGGTGTGGAAATGCATGACTCTAGGATATGTTGACACTCACCCATACATAGGATCTCTGAATTCCATTTCACTGAAAAGCGAGAACAGATGATGTGCTTATTATAACCCATTTAGACCTGAGGCAGATTCTACAAATTCCTTCTAAATCATAACAGTTTTCTGAAAAACGTAGGTTGCTATATAGCAAAAATGACACAGATTTTTTCCCGGATTGAATGGGACAATATCAATAGAACAAAAACATGAGCTCACAAAACTAAGCAACCTATGTTTATGGACCCTGTCCTCGTGTGTGTATGTGTGTGTGTGTGTATATATATATATATATATATATATACACACACACACACACACACACACACACACACACACACACACACACACACACACATATATATATATATATATATTAAAATAATTTGCTTTGCCTTTTTTACATTTCTATGACTTCACGTTGTCTGTATGTATGTGAGTATAATAGGTATTTAACCACATGAATAGGGCTGCACAATAACAGCTAAAACAATCACGATTATTTTTTGTCCCATTTAGTCTTTAGTTTTGACCCTTACATGCACCCTCAACACGTGTCCTCCAAACAAACTGCTGTGATTTGTCAGACCTGTGTAACCCGTGAATAGCTTGATTTACTACACCACAGCAAGCACCCGCAAAGTGTCAACAACACGTTTAATTAATTGTGGAAGGCCAAAATTGTGATTGTGATTATTATACAATGAATTGTCTTACTCTCTGATGATGCGGTAGCTACGTTCTCTGAAAAACTCATTCTCTTTGTCGAACTCTCTCTCCTCTTCTCCAATAGTCACATTGAAACGCTTCTCCTCAAAGTCAGGCTCTTGCTCCTTACGCATGGTGGCCTTCTTCAACACCTGCACGGACAGTCAGGGACACAACAAAACTACGATGTGACACACCTAAGGGCTGTACCAAATACCCTTTTTCAAGCTTAGGAAATCTGTGCATTTTGTACATTGTATCTAAACAATCAATTAGCCAATACATCAAATCAAGGCATTTGCATCCGGAGAGCAAATCAACTCGTCCAAACAAGAAGCTGTACTGGCATCTTGTCTGTATTAAACCAGGAAATGCCAGCTTGCTAAAGTTGCATTGTAGTTGATAATCTCTGCATGTAAAAAAATAAAAATAAAATAAATACAAGATATATCAATAACAGTGAATATATGAATGAATATAAATAGATATATCTACTATCAACAGTGAATATGAGAATGTAGTGAATTATAATGTAGTGTAAACAGGCCTTCAGCAGTGAGTATATGGATCAATATATGTACAGTCTAGTATCAACAATGATTATGAATTTGTCTCTCCAGCAATTATTCTTAAGGAATGTAGTTCTGTAGTGTATCCTAGTAGTCCGCCAGATTCAAACCGGAGTCAGTAATCCAGAACAACAGAAAGTGCTACAGTCAAAGCTAGAGTCCCTAATAGGGCTGTCACGATCAAGAAATTACTTAAATTGTCATACATTAAATTACATGTATGTTTGCATCTTAGGTTGTACAGGGCAGATATAATAAATAACTTAAAGGATGACTTCACCCATTTTCAAGTTAACCCATCTTCATATAATTTGTACTCACTAATGCTCATGATAAAATGGTTAAAAAACAATCACTCACTCTGTCTCACATGGGAGGGCTATGGATACTTATGAAACCCGCCTACCAGTGACATCGTTAGGCTTTTTTTTTTTTTTTACCATTCAATAATACCATATTCAATAATGTACTATGGCAAAACAGACCATGCATTTAATAATTTGGTACTCGTTTCAAAAACAGTCAAAACAGCCGATCTGCAAAATCAGCAAATTATTTTATCTCAAATAATTGTGATCAGGTGATTAATTGTGACAGCCCTACATAATGCCAATGAGGACCCTTCATGGTTCACCAGTCTTTAGGTCTGATACATTATGTTCAATCCAGAGCTGCAATTCTGCTGATGAGAAAGCTGCTACATGATCTGTAATTAACTTCAAAACCAGAAAGGTGGCTACTGTAGGTATTCTATATATAGTATAACACCCTCTTACTGCTGTTGCTGCCATGACACCTGCCCACATTCCCAAGTGTATTGTTTACAAAAAATGGCTGCGATTGTAATGTTATCCTAACAATCTTATAAACACCAGTTAAAATTAACATTTGGCATTTAACACATTGCCTGCCAGAGTTTTTTCAGATTTTTAGCTGTTGCCTGCCAGGGTTTTGCCATGTTTTTGGTACCTGTTCGCGTAGCCACAGATTTTTTTCCTCCAGTATGATTGATCCCCAGATGGTTTCTAATCACAGATGAGATTCAGGTGTGGTTTCACAAATGTCAACGAGGTCATTTTGACCTCGTTGACATGTTTGGTTGATGTTTCAATATAGCTCAAAAGTAGTAGTTTTAAACCAAAAAACAAAGTGAATTGTTTGTCCGTTTGAATTTTAACATTGAAGTGAATGGAGCAGCAAATCTTCGAACATTTTTAGCTCCTAATCTGTTCATAATTCGACAAGGGTTGAAATTATAAAAAAATGCAAAAAAAAAAAAAAAAAAATTTTTTTTGAATTTTTTTTTTTTTTTTTTCCTTTTTTCCAAAGACGTATATATACGTCATTGGCAGGCAACAGCTGATTTCTAAATGACGTATATATACGTCTTAGGCAGGCAATGTGTTAAGGGACTGGCTTAAATGTGACGTGCACTGTAATTATCTGTATATGTATTACACAATGATACGGTTTGTTGAATACTCGTTGAACCGTGCACCCAGTAGACTATCGTTTGTGACGAGTGCTCACAACTTTCTGTCTGCCTTTTGACAAATAACTTTAAAATATAAAGAAATGACTGACCTATTTAATAATTTTATACTTTCAAAATCCTATATTAAAATTGCCTAGAGGGTCAGTAATCCAAAACAACAGAAAGTGCTACAGTCAAAGCTGGAGTCCCTAATAGGGCTGTCACGATCATTAAATTACTTGGATACTGAGGATTAATTGTTATACAAATAATTGCGATAAACGATTTAATTGCGTTTTGGGCATTGAACACTGGAACATATGAATCAATTACATTTATGTTTGCATTTTAGGCTTTGCAAACAAAAATTGTACAGGGCAGTTATGATAAATAACTTAACTATATACAGAAATGACTGACAATGACCGGTACCAATAATCAAATTAAATAATGTGTTATGGCCAAAACATGCATTTAATAATTTTGTACTCGTTTCAAAAACAGTCAAAAGAGCCGATCTGCAAAATCAGCTGTTCAGCAGATTGACTTATACTTGAATGGAAACGATTCTGAAAAGTATGTCAAATAATTGATTTTATCTCAAATAATTGTGATCAGGTGATTAATTGTGACAGACCTACATAATGCCAATGTGGACCCTTCATGATGCACCAGTCTTTAGATCTGATGCATTATGTTCGATCCAGAGCTGCAACAAGATCAATGATTAACTTCAAAACCACGTTAGGAGCCCTGGGGGCCACATGGAAACGGATTGTGACGATTATGCCAAATAATTGTGATTATCTCATATAATTGTACAAGCACGTGATTATGTAATATTAATAATTGTGACAGGCCTAGTCAGTAATCTCACAATTACAAGAACTGACAGGTGCAGGTCTTACGCGCTCAAATAGATGAATTATTCATCGTCAGGGCAGAATATCAAATTATGTCCATGTCAACTAGCAGAGTTTGTCGGTGTCAAAGAGCAGCATGAGGGAAGCATGCAGTTTAATTGCCAATGATCTGATCTAGGACTATAGCTGAGAAAGTAGTGAGGAGGAATCTCACACAATTCAAGGCACCCCTTGGACTGCATTTAATTGGCTCATTTACCTGTGCACTGCCATAGCTTCCTATTGTTATTGTGTTTCCTTTCTCTTTTGTTTTGTCCGTTTCTGTGTTGCAAAATGAACATTAACATTGTAGCACGTAGGTCCGTGGAGCCATGCCGCACGAAAATGTTATTTATTTTATGGCCCTCTCCCACGTTGATCTCCCCTCTGCTATGGCTAAATACTGCGAGATGAAAACGGATGTCAGTAGCCTACTTAACGCATCAACGCATCTGTCAACAATGTTCCATGGAACGAACTCGATATGGAATTTTAGGCATGTTGTATTCAGGTGTCATAGCAGCAACAGCAGTAAGAGTTAAACAGAGTATATGTTATACTATATATAGAATACTATAAATAGAATACATAGAGTAGCCACCTTTCTGATTTTTAAGTTAATCATAGATCATGTAGGATGTTGTAGATAAGGGCGAACAGGGGGCAGCCCTGAAAATGCAACGTCTGTCCCGCCATGTGCATGAAAAAAACATTGCTCTGCATTCAACGATCATGATTTACATTATGACATGTACTTTGTTCTGGGATGTTCAGCCATATAATTAAATACATTCCATGTGATATTATTAGCATGCTAAACCTGGCAGGTAACATCATTGCGTTGTGCCTACTGTTTTTGAATGGCTCAGAGATGAAAGGTATTCAATTCCATGTTTAATATAGAGAGGATATTGCATGCACATCCAAGTGCCCAGGTGCAGGACAAGCAACAGTACATAAAATAAGGTCTGCACACTGGCAAATATAAGCTCCACTGTTTTATTGCTTCAATGTTTCGACCAGAAGGATCAAATCAGATTTGTTAACTAGTTGTACGAACAGATTTGTACAGATTTGTTAACTAGTTCTCTTGTTTTATTGTTGTACTGTTTTATTGGATCTTGTTTAGTCGATACACTTTTTGTATTAGCTCGTGCTCATTTGATTTTGCTATTTTGTCTCATCTGTTTAACAAAGTAGGTAGCTGATATATAGCACTTTTACCTTAGCGCTAGGTATACTCTTGGTTGCTTGTTTTTGCAGGAAATGCACTTAAGACTTCTGGTGATTAGCAGTTTCGTTCCCTACCTATGTTGAATGCACTTATTGTAAGTGGCTTTGGATAAAAGCGTCTGCTAAATGACTGTAATGTAATGTAATGAACCAAATTCCTTGGTGGTTTAAACACGATTGAAACCTGATGTCTAATGATTTGTCTCAGTCTGGAAACGTATTTATACTTAGTCGTACAAAGGTGTCGCTCGCCAAAAACAGCAGATCTACAAGCTCCCAACATATCGTGATGCAATGCTTTGTGAGCTTGTAGATCTGCTATTTTCCGCAAGCAACACAATGAGCGGCTGAGTATGCAGATAGGTTGATGGCATCTGAATACACAAATCTGATTTGAAAGTCAGGCCTAAAGATGATATTAAGAAGAAATACATTGGATTTGCCTGCTGTCTTAACAAAGCCTTTGAGACTGGATGTACATACTACAGTGATGCCTATGAAGTAAATGGCAGCAAGCAGCAGCAGTGTGTACCTCTTTGGCATGCCTCAGGCCTCTCTCCCAGGCACTCTCCACAGGGGGCTCCACGGGAGGGGGGGGTGGCGGGAGCTCTTCAACTGCTGGTCCACCCTAGAATGTGAGCAGAGAATGATGAGCAGTGGTATTCTAGCAAGCCATTTATAATATATTGATCATTAGTTGAAGCAACATGATATGGCTGTGTGTGCGTCGCGCTGCCGCTTGCTGCAGGCACGCAGTGTTTATCGTTTAAATATTAAATAAGAAAAATAGGATAATTCAAAATAGTCTTACTACAGATAACCTTGTGCCGTGGTCATTTATTACTGCTATAATTTCTCAAAATGATTTAAGCATGCACTTGTTCATGTGTTTGTTGTTGAAAAGCGACATAATGCCATAGGCTATTTTTAGCACCATCTAGCGGTCTGTCAATGCTGTGTGGAGAGAGGTGCATTTCTAGTGCTGTCAGTTTTCCTAATTCCATAATCCCATTCAATTATATATCTTTTAATATATTTTAAAAAATCCTTTAATGATTGTTTAAGTGCAGCTACAAGTTAGCAAAATAATAATGTAAATAGTACAGTAAGAATATAAAACAGTAGTGCAACATCAATTGAAAACATTACTGTAAATGAAATCTCATGTGATAAATTACATGGTATCAGAATGGCATTAGTCTCGCGTAGCCAGACCCCACAGAAAATGAAAAACAGCGACCTCTGCTTTTCTGATATTCTGTGGAGTCTGGCAGGAGTATAATGTTAGACTAGAGCGCAGGGAAACACCGGTTTCATGTCTGCCTATAGCGCATCACTTCCGGTTGGTGCGACCATGTTTTCATTCCCACTAACAATATTTCTACACGGAACACTAACACCACTTCTCCCAGAGAACATGGATGGTTTTGGTTATAAGCCCACTTGTTTCTATGATGAAAGAGTAATTTAAAATGTGAATATCTTTCCGTGGTTTTGTCCGCTCCGAGGACGCTATTGTTAAATTAGTTTCGGCTAGTTTCGAGGGGGGGAGGGTGGATCATGGTGGATGGACACGTGAATCCCGCCCACTACATTTGATTGGGTAAAGCGCGGCCCACTTCCTGATCTGAAGGCACGCCCACTTGTATCCAATGCGCACTGGTTAGGACGAACCGCTCCGACAGATTCCACCGCAGGTCGGAATCTGTTCTTGAGAGATTAGAATGGCATAGACTGGCATACTAGCAGTCTGTGCCATTCTGTGTGCTTTACCCACTTTAAATTTGTTCAGATTCAACAATTCAGCAATTCTGTCACACCGACTGATCTCCTGACTTCATGCTGGTTTGCGTCACTTTGTAAATTCCAGCTGGTTTTGCGGCTGTGCTTTACTTACTACATCCTACTAAATCCTCTTTGCTGTGACTATCTGCTTCCATCTGGTCCTATGTGCAGCATGTTGTGCCTTGCCCCATGTTAGGTTTGCCATTTTCAGTTCTGAGGTCACAGTTCTCTGCCAGGCTGTGCTTTACCCACTTTAAATTTGTAGCTACTTTTAGATGGATGTTACTGAAATATTATAGCGAGATTCATCCATCTACCGTTCCGCAAGCATCCCTATCCATTGTAAGTTTCCTAACGAGAATGGGCTCTCCATCCACCGTCCCCAGTGCCGTTGATAGCCACAGGTCCACGTTGTAGCGACAGCGTAAACAATGTTACAAAGATTAACTTTAGTTGTTGTCATAATTATGAAAGTTTCCAGAACGTAACTTTCAACTGAGGTTTATGGGGGGAAAGGAAGAAGTCTTGACTGCTGCGCTGAACCAACGTGGTCTGTCTCAGTATCGGAGCGTGACCAGACACATACACACAGGCGTGCGGCCGAGCGTTCAAAACAGACGCATTGTGTGGCACCAACGTTCATATTAATTTGTTTGCACTCATCATGCGTGATGTGATAAAAGCATTTGTTTTCACATTGGTAGGTAAGGAAGTGAGTCATCATTAGATTTGTCAGTACATTTATGGAGGAAAGAAAACAACATTCGAATGGCAATTTCAACATTCGAAGATTATTAAAAAAAATCATATTCAAATTATATTCGACTCCCGAAATGTGTTCCGGCAGCCCTAGTGCATTTAGCAACTTTGTCACACCTTTCAACCAACTGATCTCCTGACTTCGTTCAACTTACAGTCTGTAGTAGTCTGGACAACAAAGTTTGGTGTGTTGGGGCCTTAAGAGGGGAAAGAGGCGCACCACCTAGGTACAGACACTGCTACGTGACAGCAGAGCTAGCAACACATCAGAGCTCTCTCTGGACCCTGTGCTGGATAGGAAGGAGTGGAGGGCACAGATCCAGGAGTCCCTAGTTGGTGTTGGCTAGTCCAAAAACCCTCACCAGCGCATCTGATTTCCTGTAACTGTTTCTATTGTTCATCAAATTGCTCTGAAAATGATCCCAAACAATATCACTTGCCACTGTCATCATGTTATAGTTGTGGTGAGTACAACGCCATCCACTTCAGTTAGAACAATTTTTACAATGACATATTTATTTTATAGTTCTCATTCTTGGCGTGGACAGCAATGAACTCACTCACACACAATGACTACGCAATGTTGGGGGGGGGGGGGGGGGGTTTCTCTGTGTTGGTGGTTGGTTCTGTGTGTAAGCTACTTACCCAGGGGTTATTGGGCATGAGTGGGTGTGGTGCTCCTGGAGGAGCCCCGTTAGGAGAGAAGAGATCTGGTTTAGCGATGAGGGAGTAGTTGCCCTTATCATTGACTCCTGGATGGATAAACCTACAGTTCATACCCCAAGTACAATTGCCTGTGGGAAGCAACAAACAAAAAAACAAAGGAGAGAGAGAGAGAGAGAAGAAATCCTGTTAACATGCTACTGGACTAAATTACTTCAACAAGCAATCACCTCCGCACTTTTCAGCATCAGGGTTGAATACAGTACAAAACTAATAAATAAATAATAAAAACAATAGTTAAAAAAAATATTGTACATTTATACGGATAATTTTCAGCACAACAGCAGAGAGAATATTAAGTGAGTACCTCCAAAAGCGAATGAACTGATTCAAGTGCACACATTCATCAGTACAAGAGCTCCCCCTAGTGTAGAATTGACACAAACAATGACCCTAACAATTCAGATGAAACAACCACAGATAACATTTAAGACCTAGTCCAACTCTGTGTGTCATCACATTATAATCAAACAGTGCTAAAGCTAAATCAGGTTCTCACCCATCCACCGGTGGACGATTCAACCACATTATCAACAAAGTGTTAAATGCAGTATGTCCTCAAGCAATGTATAACTGGGTGCATAGAACATATCTGCACACAGGTCTAACAATGAAGGTTTAGTAATAACAAATGTGTCTGGCTTGGAACTTTAAGCAGTTTAACAGTGCTGCCCCTACTAATTGTTAACTAAATAAATACCATTTAAAATACTTTTATTGAAACCGCACCTTTATTCTGTGAAAAAAATATAATTTAGTTATACAAAGCAGTTGCAGCATACCTACAGCTTCCTGAAGTGTTTAGGCATCTTATTTCCCTGAGTTACTTGGCACAACCATTAGTTTTCAGCATTGTAATGTGGTGGCTGCCTGGTGGGTAAATTTATGGAAAGAAACTACCTTCGGCTTGGCTGGCCTACTGCATGTGAAAAAACAACCATACACAACATCATGCCACAAAAACGACATCATTAGCCTGGGTTAACAAGAGCCATGAACAAATTAGACCAGACCCCTCGCTGATCATCGGGAGACGGACATGCAGCTCTGCACCACGACGAGGGCGGTATAATTGGCCCTGGCCAAACAGAAAATCACTTTTAATTACATAGATTTCCCAGAGCTTCCACGTCCTGTGAGAACCCAGGGTTATGCTTAATGTATACTTGGTTGCATGCCGGTTGTTGTATGCTGAACATAGCTTATCTGCACGTACGCAATGCATTGTGAGATTTGCATTTGTAGATCGTCTGTTTTCGGGGTGTGACATCGCCCCCGCAACCAAGTATCAACCAGGCTTTAAACTGTGGCTTGTGACGACATACCTTTCATGAAGAACCTGCAGATGGGACGTGGTCTAATCTTCCTATCCATAGGATCTTTGACCTCCCCTTCCTCCAGATCATCATCCTGTGCCACACACATTATGGACAATGTTATGTGGTCAGTCACTCATATTTTTGTCTAAATGTTTGGTTTGTTAAGAACACAGCTTGGTCATATTACACCTCAAAAGCCTCCATGCATTCATACTGCATTTGCCTATAAAATGGTAGATGCATGTCCTTTCAGACATCAGGCATATACTTCTCCCAGTAGTTACATTTGAAATGTTTCCCCCTGACAGCTTGCCTCTAAATGTGTTCAAAGGAATTGATTGACACATTCTTTGCAGATGAAACCTCATTACATTTCTGACTATTCATGACAGAGTGCAATGTTCATGGGCAGTTTTGGTAGCTGGGATAATTGCTTGTGTGCACCTCCAGACAATGTTTAAGTTGCTTGATTCAATATTTTGATATTACTATGTAAACCCAATAGCCCATTCAATTTCAAACTCCATGTCAGACTCATTGAAAACACACATCCCTGGTTCTGATGACTGATATTGACTGCTAAGGAAATGGGGAGACCATAAGATACGATCTTTATTGATCCCACGGGGGAAATTCAGTCACCAAAGGCTTGAATGTTTTGATTTGATTTATGTTAATATGTTCTGTCATGTAATTTTGCATCAAAGAGTCGTGTAAGTCCATGCATGAAATCCATGAAGTCTATGCATCAAATAACTAACTTAAAAGTTAGAAGGAGACACCATGTCATCAGCAGAAGGGACATGTGTTTTACTTTTCAATGAGTCTAACGTGTGATAAAATATCGAAATGGGATTTTCAATCTAGTCTTAACCACTTCAACCCTCTCGACTTAGGAAAACGGACCAATGGAGTTGGTTCTGTACTTGGACCGCTTTTTCTCTCTACACCAAATCTTGCCAAAAAAAGTCGATCTACAAGCTCACAATGTATTGCAAGTTTTCGCAACGCGTTCTGAGCTTGTAGGTCTGCTATTTTTGGCTTATGTTCTCCCTAGTATATGGATACAGGGGTTAAAGCAAAAAAGAATCCCAAGACTGAAAATTATTTTCAGACCATGTCCCAATATGTGATTTTTGATTTTTAAACATGGCACATGGAATCCTCAAGACTGAAATCAGTCCCCAGGACTGAGAACTTTAATCCCTGTGGATACTGGGGTTCAAGTGGTTAACTGTGGAGCTTAAAAGGAAGCTCATTACTGCTTCAATGGGTAGCCAGCTTTGCCCGAACAAATTCTGACAATTAGCAGGCCAAAAACAGAAAATCACTTTTAATTACATAGATTTCCCAGGTTTCATATGACCAAAGGAACATCGAGGCGATCTATTCCAGACCACCAAGAGTAAATAATGTTCTAAAAAGATGTTTGAGAGTTCAAAACTAAATCCAACCAGAGATCCTGCACAATACTAGATTAAAAAAACTGTGTGAAGCACCGGATATTCTACAGTATATGCATAATAGTATTTGAGATGATATTTAACTTTTTTATGTATTTCTGGCAATATTGCGTGAGTCTTTGGGTGAGTGACAATGAGAAAAGGACAGGACAATTAGGAGAACTCAAATGATTTGGCATGTACAGTATATGTACGGTAAATGTATATGGAACCATCCCATCTGTCACAGAGCAGCATCACTACCAAACCAGAATCACTTAACAGATACTACACCAAAGAAGCAAGTTGACACCCCATAGATATGAAAACACTGCAGTCCTGATATGTTACCAGGGTCAATGTTATTACATCTGACAGATGTAATAACATAAGTGGCTGATCAAGAGCCACATCGATCAAAATACTGGGAGGGCCAGGAGGTGTGTGAGATGACAATTAACCATGGCCAGCACCTCACCTTGGTGTCCATGCACCTCATCTATTGGTCCTGCTTGAGAATAGGCTGCACTTTAACCCATTCAATCCGGGAATGCATCTCTGTCATTTTAGATTTCTTTGGCTATTCAAAAATAGCAGATATACAAGCTCATAGCGCGACACTCGTAGATCTGCAATTTTTAGAAAAAATCTTGGACAGTTTCTGCAAATCTTTGAATATATATTTTTGTAAATATTTTTTTACAGGGACCCCAAACAAATGTTCGCTTTAAAAAGTACATATTCAAAGATTTGCACACATTTTCAAGATTCTTTCAAAAATAGCAGCTATGAGCTTGTATATCTGGTCGGAATGGGTTAAGGCCAGCCGTGATCACAAACACTTACGTCTATCTCTCCTTCATCAATCTCTCCATCATCCTCATCCTTCTTCTTGTCTCGGAAGGAGTCTCTCCGACTCCTCTCTGCTCCTCTGGAGTCCTCGTTCTTCTTGGAGCTGTCGCTGGGAGACGGAGGGAGGATGGGCTTCAGCAGCTTCTTCCTTTTGCTGCGGGCGTCCTTGTCCTCCCTCTCCTGCTCTTCGTCCCCCTCTACCTTTGCATGCTGCTGCTGCTCCTCCTCCTCCTCGTCCTCCTCATCCTCCTCGTGCATGGGGATGCTGGGTTCCTCGGGCACCTCCTCGTCGTAGTCCAGCTCGTGCTCGTCCAGCTCTCGCGAGACAGACGCAGAGTCGTCCTTTATCTCCCGGACTATGACTGCCTGCCGCCTCCTCCGCCTCTCTTCGTTTTCATCCTCATCCTCCTCCTCCTCAGCCATCTTCCTCCTACTGTCTTCCGCCACCCCATCTTCCTCATCGTCTTCATCATCATCGTCAAACAACTCTGCTGTCCCAGTGGGTGGCTGAGGCTCCTCCTTCCTACCAGTCCCATATCCCTCTTGTGGCTCTTCCCCCTCTTCCTCTCTCTCCTGGGCGAAGAAGCTCTGATGCTGGTCTGGTACTGAATCAGGAGACTGTGGGGTATCCAAGACTCGACCCTCCTCTTCCTCCTCCTCCTCCTCCTTCTCGTTTTGTCCTTGTCTCTCCTCTTCCTCCCCTTCTTCTGGAGAGTTGTTCCCCCGCTCACCTCCCTCCATCAAAACAACGGTCTCGTCCTCTTGACCCATTACTCCTCCTCTTCCATCTCTGACAGGCTCCTCGTCTTCTGGGTCAGAGATGAAATCTGGGACCACCTCCTCCAAGTCAGAGTCCCTTCTTCCACCCCCCATCCTCTCGTCCTCCGCCAGCCTTCCATTCTCCTCGCCGTGGGCAAGCTCGCCGTCTGAGAGAAGCCGGTCGTCGTCGTCTTCGTCGGCAGAGTCGCGTAGAAGCTCACTGTCGGATATGCCCTTCTCCTCCTCCTCCTCTGGAGACTGAGGTGACTGGGTAGGGCTTTCAGGGGTATCCATCAGAGAATGTTCCGCTGAAAACAAAAGCAGGAATTAGTCAAAACAATGACATACAGCTTACTTTAGCTGGGTCTACCAGACAGCACAGGGCTTGAATGCAAGTGTAACTACATGTAGCAGGTAGCACACAACAGGTTTAAAGACAAGTGGCTGTAAACTGTTTACTTGGCCACTGATTTCACCTATTCCTTTAGCATTGGTTATTTAGTTAGCTAGCAACTAGCCTTGGATCAAGACTATCAAGTCATCGAGTCTGATGACAACGAAAATGCATCTATGATAGTCTTGATCCAAGGCTAGCTAGCAACCAAATTGTCTACCCGGGACGAAGACCAAAACTACCTTGCACATCTCAAGCAGCGACTACACCTTGCCATGTTTGCACACAACCCCCCCCCCCCCCAAAAAACTAAAACCTGCAGCTTTAGTTTCCTGCTAACAGTGTAGCTAACAGCTGAGTGGCGCTAGTTAGCAACCAGGCCCGAAACCTCCTCAGCGCAAAAAAAAATACTAAAATCTGCTATAATAACAATTTCATCTTTATTACCAAAACCATCTTAAATCATAATGACGTGTAAGTGCACGGAATGACGACCCGCACAGCATTGCTGTCTGATCGGCATTAAGCCATGCTCGCTTGCCTTTCAATTAACAATGCAACCCTTCCCTTACGACGAGAAGCTCTTTAGCTAGTCTAGCTATAAGCTAACATCAAAACATGACCATTCACCTCGGCAACCTGGACCTCTTTGAAGACACGGCTGCTGTGTTAAAGCACTGCCCCAGTCTATTTGAGATGGTCGCGTTACACTTAACAATAAATATGATGTGATTATTTTTATCCGCCGTGGTGGAGAAAATAAAAAGCCCTACACGACGCTATAGCGAGAGCGGCCATTACCTTGTTGACGTCATCAAACGCCGACGATCTGGGAAAAGCCGCGCTGAAAGCTGGCCTAATCTTGCAGATCTGGAGTCAGATCTGGCAACGCTGTTGCAGTGGTGAGGAAAAAAAGTAGTAGGCTACTCACATTTTTTACTTAAGTAAGTCTGGAATGTAGAAATACTCCGTTGCAAGTAAAAGTCCGGTATTAAAAATGTACTTGAGTAAAAAAAAATGTTTTTTAAAGTATTGGTATCAACATGTACTTAAAGTACTACAAGTAAAAGTACTCATTATGCAGAATGTCCCATTTCACAAGTTCAAAATGTATAAAAGATCTTTTGAAAATAGCTGATCTACAAGCTCACAATGCATCAGTGTAGTGTACACTAAATAGACCCTGTCAAACTACTTCAAAAACGTGAATGGTGTCCACAATCACAACACCAGAGGGAGCTCAAATCACGTTCAACATAGCCCTGAAACATGACTGTCATACAGTCATGGTGCCGAGTCCCCCTGGTTTATAGCGGTGTTCGATGTTTTTACATTGCCTTGCCAACTCTCACATGTACATAAACGTTCAGATTTCAAATATAAAGTGCTTACCTCCGAGCCACGGATGTTACAAGGCGATCCGGACCACGATAAGTACCCGTATCTCCCGTATTGTTCAATAAAAAGCATTTTAATCCCATCGCGCTGCGAGACATGACATAATGGGTTTCATTTGCAACCAGTATGACGCTTGCAACCAGTGTGACGTCCAGTGCGGCAACCAGTCTGTCTGTCTCTTATATGTCATCATGATTTGTGTGCATGATTTGTGTGCATCTCACCTTAAACAAGCTTAGTGCTTAATGAGTTTTCCAGTTTAGTAGACCTTGTATTGTGAATTTGTACTTCCACTTACTGTTATGTACTGTCATGTACTGTTCTCATGTCTTACTAAATAAAGTACATCAATCAATCAATCAATCAATTGTCTTTTAAGGTACTTCCTTGTGCTTGTCTTTGCAAACTGTAAATAAAGTATTCTATCAATCAATGTATAATTACGCCTTTTTTACGCTTCGACTAATACAAATAATAGAAGAGTTGTGGTTGAACGCACCCACTCTCTATACACAGACAGAATGCTTTCTTAAATCTTATGCGTATAATTACTAGGACACGTGTGTCGCTGCTAAAGCCTTGTTGACCACTAGAGGGCGACAAAGGCCAGGCAAGGAAAGCGGTTTGTGGAAGGAGGAAGGAAGCGTCAAGCGCACTAAACAGCGTTGCCAGGTTTGCCAGGTGAGAGAAATAAGCAACCAGGTCTAGGAAAACAAGCCCAAAAGAAGCAACTAGGCCACATGAGCACTTCGACGCTATTTGAAAATAGCCAATTTACCATAAGATCTGTCATTTTCTAAAACATACCCCCTACCCCCCCTCTCTCTTTCTTATTTTGTACATATTTTTCACTCTTCATACCAGTAACCTGTAAACTGATTGTATGACATTCTGTATAGTAGTGTGTATATCTGTCTGTCTCTTATATGTCATCATGATTTGTGTGGATGGGGATCTCATCTTAAACAAGCTCAGTGCTTAATGAGCTATCCAGTTTAGTAGACCTTGTATTGTGAATTTGTACTTCCATGTACTGTTATGTACTGTCATGTACTGTTGAACAGTACATGACAGTACATAACAGTACATGGAACAGTAACTGTGAGAACAGTAACTGTTCTCATGTCTTACTAAATAAAGTACATCAATCAATCAATCTATAAAATGTGGAATATTTTTGAAACATTTTGAAACAGCCGGGGAACACAAATGTTCCCCGGCACAAAACATTTTCAATAAAATATTTGAGAACCACTGGATTAAATGATAATACGTTTTTTTGGAAACAAGCCTAATAAGCAAGTACATTTTAGAAACAAGCCCAAAAAAACGCAACCGCAACTTCCAACTTTACAGAAAAAGAAGCCCAAAGTCGCTTATAATAAGCCGACATGGCAACACTGAAACTAAAGGCACCCTGCGCGGCAAGGCGCAGCAGTGGGGTGCTCTCTAGTAGGTATTATTAGGCAGACAACTGACAACTGCCACAATAACATTATAACCTTTGCAGCTAGAATTTGACGGAAACCTGACACGACCAGGTTAAAAATATTTACTAATGCGAAAAATGAGACAAGCTTGAAAACACTCAATTAAAGCGAAAAGTGAGATAAGCATGAAGACCTTTTTGAAGAGGGGTCTGACTCGGCGCTCTACTCTGCATCGCACCTGTCAAGAAAGTGGATGATAAGTAGGTAGGTCATTATTCTACTGCAATAACGTTGGAGTGGAGGATGAGTTAGTTTAAACTTATATGCATGTTTAATTATCTCGTCTCATGGCTATTACTTTATGTTGCCGAGTTTATTCGATGAATTGAATACACAGGACCCCAATGGAAACAAGCCATAGTGCTCTCTTGGGTTTAATCCTAATAGCGTCCTTTTGTATAGAACTGTACATTCTGTGTTTTTTTCCCTCAAACTGTTAATAACGTATCAATTAATCAATCAATCAATCAACCAACCAACCAATCAATCAATCAATCAATATTGCTAGTAGCCTATCTAGCCTAGCCTTGGATCAAGTCTGTCACAGATTTCTTTGATCGATTCTATGTGTATACACATACAATTGATACAAAAGAACCTCCTTTGACAGTCTTGGTCCAAGGCTATAGCTCTAGCACATTTACAATGTAGCCTAGGCTACGTCATAACATTGTTATCAATTTGCCATTATGCATTATGTAAAACAAATCAAAAGAAACAATTGCTAAAGACAATAAGAAAGAAAGAAAGAAAGAAAGAAAGAAAGAAAGAAATTGTACCAAAAAAATAATAATATTATGTGTGGCAGTTGTCCTATTTAACCCAGTAAGACCTGAGACCGATTCTACAAATGTCTTCTAAATCCTAACAGTTTTCTGAAAAAATGTATGTTGCTATTATCAGTGGTGCTCAAAACGTTTTCAAGTCAAGGACCCCCAAAATGATTTGTATTTGGCCGCCGACCCCCATCTCAAAATAATTTGTTCCAGGGACCCCCAGAAGCAAAGATTTGAGTTAAAAATGTTCGCTTTAAAAATACATTCAAAGATTTGTACACATTTTCACGATTTTCCAAAAATAGCAGATCTACAAGGTTCATATAGCGTGGCACGAAGTGCCGCACTATATGAACTTGCTTGTATCACACATTCATATATATATATAGCAAAAATCTAAAATGACGCAGATGTTTTCCATGTTTTAAGTTATAACCCACTCAAGCTGGACTGCCCCAGTGTACCAAACATTCTTTGTTTTCAGAGTGAACAGCAGACACACTGACACATCCCATGGCTGCCTGTTTCCATCTCTTGTCTATGTTCTGTCCATGATGTCTGTCCATGCTTCTGGTCTGTATTCTGTCTATGATGTCTGTCCATGCTTCTGGTCTGTATTCTGTCTATGATGTCTGTCCATGCTTCTGGTCTGTATTCTGTCTATGATGTCTGTCCATGCTTCTGGTCTGTATTCTGTCTATGATGTCTGTCCATGCTTCTGGTCTGTATTCTGTCCATGCTTCTGGTCTGTATTCTGTCTATGATGTCTGTCCATGCTTCTGGTCTGTATTCTGTCCATGCTTCTGGTCTGTATTCTGTCTATGATGTCTGTCCATGCTTCTGGTCTGTGCCCGTCGTTTTTCCTCTCTGTTTCTCACCGGCAGCAGTCTGTCTCTCACACTCTCTCATACTTAAATTCACACGCACGCGTGCACGCACGTGTGCACTTATGCACACACACACACACACACACACACACACACACACACACACACACACACACACACACACACACACACACACACACACACACACACACACACACACACACACACACAAGAGAGAACCCATAGCTCTTCCTAAGTGAGTCCATAGACAACGTTTCAGAAATAAACTGCACAAAGTATACCTGTCAGGTGCTTAGTCAAGCTTGAGTTATAGCCTACATTATAGACTTTTGATGTTGCAGAGCAAAATAGGCCTTTCAGTAGTATTGATGTAGCATTAGGGACTGACAGTTGAAAAGGCTTTACAGAGAGATTGCCAACACAACAAAGGTGTAAAAGCCCTGAATTGAAGAAGGTACCCCTGTGGGGGATACCAAAAGGTGAGATAAAAACTATAGAAGTCCACACACTGTGACTTTGCAAAAGCTCCCAGTCAAGGCTTTATTATAGATTAACGTTTCGACGCATGGTCTTCTTCAGAGTGTGAATTCATCGAGCATGGTTAGTTCTCTCTCTCTCTCTCTCTCTGGAAAGAAAATAACTAAATCATAAATTACATCAACCAAAGAAACTTCTTGACAGGTGTTTTCCTTTTTATTAATGTTTTTGTATAAACCGTTAGACCAATACAACCCCAGCAACACACTTTAACACACTTTAACTTGAAATGTGCCTAAAGTGTGCATGAGATCTGGCCTACCAGCTAGGCCTAAAGTGTAGACCTGTGTGGAATGGAAGGGATAGTTTATGCAGTCTGACTGATTGTGGAGATAAATTACTTTGACTTTTTTGTCCACCTTCATTTATTAGAGGCAGTCCTCGGGAGGGGAGATCCAATATCGCTCAACTCCTAGCCTAGAAGTGAAAAGATCAACAGATGGGCAGGAACAGTTTCACAGAGTCAACACGGTTAATTACTTTTCAACGCAACCTGAAATAGTCATTCCACACCATGCATGCAGTAGCACAAATGGTTGAGGATACTGCAAAATTAACATAACGGAAGAGTTCTAATTGTGTCTTTTGTCCACTGCAAAGTAATATACTTAAACATCAAATTTTCTGCAGTTTCTTTTATGCTAAAAGTTAGAATGCAAGTTGTCATCGTATGGCACACACATTTCTGATTCTATTTGAACCAGTTACAACACTGCTCTGATTTGATTTATTTGATTTGCACAACATTTTTGTATACATATACAGGACATGTTCATTCTTTCCCAGGGAAAGTGTAAGATTTAGTTGTTTTGTTTAATATTATCTGCTCAATCTAATGCTTTTAACTATTATACAATTAATGATAGTCCGGGTTTGATTTTCTTCCCAGAGATATTGTTAAAGGACATGAATATATTGACCAATCACAACAAAGACAAAGATTGTATTATTTACTTCCCAGAGATATTAGTATAATATAAAATGAGTCAATACATCCATGAATTTCCAAAGGTTTGATTATACACCTGTTAAAATCTCTTTCACCATGCTAATGTCCAGGCAGTCCAATGAGAGCTAAGCTTTCTGTAGTTTATCTATCTAGGATGGATTTTGCACTGAAAATCATATTCTAAATGGAATATAGTACATAAAAGCAGCAAAACATTTGTGGAGACAAAAACAAAAAACTAAAGCATCATCTGCTCACCGAGCTGGGTCTGATTGCTATAGCATTTCGTTCACATGTCCTCTCTCATCTTGAATGGTGAGTCCATCCTTGCACGGAACCTGCGTTAATTTGGTTACAGGCCTCCTCCATGGCTTGAATGAGGCCTGGCTATCGTGACATTCAGTAGAGCTGGAGACTGTAAATCTGGGTTTAACCATGTGGAATATTTGAACCATATCTCCCCTATCAAGTATTGTGTTTTGGATCACTGATGTCAGTATAAAGTTACCACGTTTGTTTTGCAAAGACATTGCAAATGCTATTCTCTCATATGTTTCTGTAGATCTGTTGGCCTTTCATTCTTTGCCACTTTAGAAACCTTTTGATCCATTGTTTAGCCAGGGCATCCTGGGCCTTCTTCACCTGTTATTCAAAGTTGAGTGTTTACAGTAGAACAGTAAAAATAGGGGGGTTGAAAGAACCCTTTTGGCCAGATCATTGTTCTTTCTGAGTTCATTATCATATCAATTATCCTAGTTCCTTTCTTGAGAAGTTGCCAGTGCTCACACACAAGGCTACAATGTAATGTTTTCAATGAAGTTCATCGAACCAAAGTCTACAATCACTAACGTATACAGGTTCTTGGATTCATTCAAAAGCTAACAACATGTTGAGTAAGATGGTTTACAAAGTTTCATGTGGAAATATGGTTTAATGTTTATCCCTGTTAAGACTATTTTCTGTAAATGCAAATTGGTTCAACCACTGACTGGGAGTGCTGAGTTTTGGGTTGTCCAGCCTCCATCTTGGTTGAATGTGAGTGGTCAAATGAGAACTAGGGGAGGAGTTGGAAAGTTAGGGAGGATCTCTTGACTGAAGACTATAAGATGTATTGATTGATGTAATTTTGTGTGCTCTGTGTCAATCGATCCAAGGACAGACACCTTGCTGTAATCACTGTCTTGCAAATAAAGACTTACAAAGTATCTTCAACTCTGACTCAAGACTTTCTTCCAAGGCAGGCCTGCGACCTTATCACTGATAATATACGACAACCACTTATAACTCAAAATGCAATTTAAGCGCTGTGCGCTTGTAGCTATCTTCACTGTGTGTTCACCTCAGAACAATGGAGACACTAGTGGGTTCATGTGGTTAAGGAAGTATCGTGTATGGTGGGAGGTATATTGGAGTGAAAATTGTGGATGCTGATGAAACAAGTTTTGGACCAGAGCAGTGTGTGTGTGTGTGTGTGTGTGTGTGTGTGTGTGTGTGTGTGTGTGTGTGTGTGTGTGTGTGTGTGTGTGTGTGTGTGTGCATTGTCACATTACTGCAAAATTCTGCTACCAAAGATATACCAAATAGTATTTATATGTTTGCAATATATTTAACCTATTTTCTCTTTCTAGGTGGATAAATGGATACAATTTTAGGCCATGGAATAAAAGGAGGAATGTAGCAGTCGAGAAGACCAACACATTATTTAATTCCTTCACACTGTGATTGCACTTGTAGTACCTTCTGTAGCACACTCAGCATTAATTAGCTCTCTTCAGTGGGAAGAACACAATCAAACAAACATCTGAGATGTTAAAGCAGTGTGAATTTTATTTGGTCTCTTCTTCCCTTTTAAACAAACATTTCATCCTAAATGCATAAGGGTGTCTCTTGAGAAATTATGAGTCTTTTAGTTTTGGTGGCTTCAAACAGCTGCTGTTGAATCGCCACATGTTGGTGTGAACCGATTCCCAACAGAAGGACAGGTGGGACTCTGACAGAAATACAACCAGATTACATTAAGAAATCATGGTGACCTTTCAGGGTTGCTGTGACCCTCACCACGTCATTTTAATCAAATGAATGCAGTCTTCACAGATTTCTGACACAACAAAACAAAACAAAAACAATCCTTCTTGTGGACATGGCGGACAACGAGAGCTCCAGGATGGACACACCGACTAACATCTCACTGAACCCCGGTGACACGGTCCCCGAATCCCTGGAGTACAAGACTGTGTCTGTGTTCCTGGTTGTGCTGGTGTGCGGTGTGGGCATCGTGGGGAACGTCATGGTCGTGCTCGTGGTCCTCACATCCCGACACATGAGGACACCCACCAACTGTTACCTGGTCAGCCTGGCCATAGCGGATCTCACAGTGCTCGTGGCAGCCGGATTGCCCAACATCTCTGACAGCTTGACTGGCACATGGGTGTTTGGCCACGCCGGTTGCCTTGGAATCACTTACCTCCAATACCTGGGCATCAATGTATCATCGTGCTCCATCACTGCCTTCACCGTAGAGAGGTGACGTAGGGCGTTACTTTACTACCCAATACCTTTCACTGAAAGAAATACTGTATGTGCAGTGGTGGAAGAAGTACTCAGATTTATTTTTTCTACTTGAGTGAACACACTGATACACGTGAAAATCATGTATTCAAGATTTTACTTGAGTAAAAGTACAAAAGTATTGGCAAAAAAGTAAAGTACCCTACAACACATTGTTTACAACACAACATTTGATACACATCGGGAACATCAGTTGAACATATACAGTAAAGTGCTACATGAACTGGGGTCTCATTATATTGTAACAAACCCTTGCCTGTCCATCTGCAGGTACATAGCTATCTGCCATCCAATCAGGGCTCAGACGATGTGCACGGTCTCCCGGGCCAAACGGATCATTACTGGTGTTTGGATCTTCACCTGTGTCTACTGTATGCTCTGGTTTTTCCTGGTTGATATTCAGGTCAGAGAAAATACAAGCAACATTGAACTTGGCTGGGAGTGTAAACAAAAGAGAAAAATGTAATTATTTTGAGTGGAGTGCAGTTAATGATTTTATTAGAATGCAAATAACTAACATCTTAACAACAGCAGCAGGGCAAGATTAAAGGCAGCGTTATTTATTTATTTACCTGTTGTTGGCATTTCTAAAAATTAACCACAGTATATGCCTGTGAGGGATTTGGATGGTTGGTGTGATCACAGAATAAAGATTATTTGTCTTAGCAACTTAGCTGCCTCCAGCCATGAGCAACAACAATTCCCTATATTTACCACCTTTAATTATTTTTATTTGTGCCCTTTTCTAATCTTTAAGCAACCCTGAGCTCAGGAAGGTCACTACACAAACAATATGTAATATTATGTCAATGTGACAACTGTGTGACATTTAGGTCAGCCAGGATGGACATGTGCAGTGTGGCTACAAGGTGAAACGAGAGCTCTATCTGCCCATCTACCTCATCGACTTTGCCATATTCTATGTCATCCCATTGCTACTGGCGATTGTGCTATATGGCCTCATAGCACGAATCCTCTACCTCAGGTACCTAATTTGTTCTGGCTGACTGAAAGAGAATATAAATACTTTTAGGAAAGTCATTGTTATAATATGTCATTTTACTGTACATCCACCCTGTTTTCTTGACAACCAATCGATCAATGGGTCGATTGGTTGATCAATCAAATAAACCAAGTGCATTGTAATGATTGATCTTCTTAATGCTTGGATACTGCCCCCCCCCCAGTCCTCTGCCCAACCACCCAGATGGCGGCACCATCACTGCTGGTGCGACCACACTTCATCGCAACTGCCGAGAAAGGGCCGAGTCGGGGAAGGGGGGTCATCAGAGCCGGCCAAAGAGTGCTCTGTCATCAAGGAAACAGGTATGTTGGAAATTCTTTATTAGGAATAACTCCTTGAGATGTACCATCTCATTTCCAAAGGGTGAATGCCAGGCTGTGAGGTACATCATCACACTCTCGCCCCTTCTTCCTCTTCTCTGTTACGGTTCCATCTCTTTTTTTATCTGTCCAGTAATTGTCGTAGAATAGCTTTTGGTCACACTTGACCCAGGGCTGGTCTTTGCCTGTGCGCCATCTGTTGGGATTGGGAGCCATGATTCCCTCTGTGGCAGAGGGATAGCAGTGGCAATACCCCTGCTATCTATTACCTCAGATAAGTGCCCTTGGGTGACTGTTTGCGGAGCACTCGTGTCCTGGGTGTTATGTGGCTATTAGGGCCTATGTGACACCAAAAACATTGCTAACATCGACACACTGTGCCACAATATTAGCTTGAGAATCGGTTACTTTCTTTTCCTAAGGCAATGGGGCGAAAGAGATTTACCTCTGAGAACCCTTCCATCCCAGATTGCACGCTTTGTCTGTCTGCTTTCACACATATTGTGTTCTCTCAGGATATTTGGTCTTAAAAGCTGCCTCTGTATCACTTCACTTCATCCACTCATGAGGGAATTGGACAAGAATGGAGTAGCTTTGTGAGTGATTATATTGTGGTTTTTCATCATAGCATTTTGAAAAGTTGGATTGCTTGTTTCTCTTAAGACAAGTTGGACAGGCATATTAGTGTTATTTGCAGTCATCACGCAAGGAACTGTAATATCGAAGCATTTGTTCTTATTTATGGTTTGCCAATATTCACATTACTGCCACTAGAATAAAGGGTGCGACCTGAAGGATAAATCCAGTCTGACACTCATTCAAAGGTGCCTCCATTTTCCAGAAAAAAGCCATTAAAGTCCACCAGGATCTCATCTTGCACCTTACATCTACAATCAATTCAACTTTCTACAATCTATACTATAAGAGGGTCAGGTCAGATTGTCTGTGAATATACGTGTGTGTGTGTGTGTGTGTGTGTGTGTGTCTGTGAATATAAGTGTGTGAGTGTGTGTGTGTGTGTGTGTGTGTGTGTGTGTGTGTGTGTGTGTGTGTGTGTGTGTGTGTGTGTGTGTGTGTGCCAATCTCACAAACTGTTGGAACGATCATTGACACACATTTATTGTGCACACTGCCAGTAGGCCAAAGAAGAATTTATTTTAACACAATGTTTAATACATATAAATACTGTATATTGATTTGATAATGGAAGGCAATAGGCCAAATGTGGAGTCATATGTCATATTTGATACTGTATGTCATAAACGACTGATTCACATTAATCAAGCCTTAATTGTTTAACTATCAGTTAATCTGATTGTTTAACAATTTTTACAATCTCAGAGTAGATCGATAGATAGATAAGTTATATTTAGTTGAGGTGAATAAGTCTTCCATAAAGCACAAAAAAGACTGGAATCATACAATGTAGTCCACATATGGCCCACCCACCCATCCACATATCGATTTGCTGGATTAGAGCATAAGCAGCTTTTGAACCACTGAAGTATATAACATGTATTAATTAATTGTATGTGTCACGGGGCAGCCCGTGCCCTAAACACAAACACTGATTGAGGACAATGTACACACACCTAACTACACAGCGGCTTCCATTTGACTAACTTTGCCGGCCGGCTTTGGAAATGACTGTGGAAGTGTTGGTTCATGGACAGTGCTCTTAACATCGTATTTCCCAATACATTTTAATGTTTGAAGTTTCTGTTTATTGAATCTGGAGTAGTTCATTGTGGTGGTGGTGGTAGCCATGGGGTGGTCACCTCGGTGCCTGTTTCTCCTCTGCAGTGCTGGCACTCCTCTGTAGATTGGAGGGTGCCAAGTACTGTAGAGGAGGAGAGGTGTTTTGTCCGTCTGAATTCAAGGGCTTTTGAATATAGTGATGTGCGTGAAATGTGAATTATATTATGTTGTACAACATCCTTTGAAGGTTTAGGTCAGTCATATAGGCTATGGGAATGGGTAGGTGGGTTAATTGACTGTTGATTGATTTCATGCCATGTAGTAGGATCCACTCCCGATAAGAGGGAGACTGCAGGGGCAGTGATTCAGTTAGACTTGGAGTAATCTGAGTTCCCAGAAGTTTTCGCCAGCTCTCGCATACAAACGGGAGGGGCGAGGAACTTCTGGGCCAGAGCCCTGGTATTTGTGCGCGGGATGTAGCTTACGCTCAGAATCTGAGTGGACACGCCTCTTACCGGTCTGAGAGCTGTGCAACTCGTCTAAACAGTCCGACGAGAGGCAAACAGCGGTACACAACAATGGCGGCCGCAATTTCTCAAGGAGAAATTGCTTCCCGTCGCTCCTATTTACATGCAACACCCACTGCATGTGGATCCCGCCCCCTTTTCTTCATTGGCTGTTGATTTGAATCAGAACGCAGTGGCCGCGCCCCTGCTGTACAGGCTGTGAGGCGATGTCTCCCAGACTAGACTTGGAGCAACAAGCTGTAAGCACCTAGGGCAGAGCTGCCAGGGCCCTTGTGTAAGGGTGTCGCCTGTTAAACAGTTTCTTGGTTGTTTTCTTTAGTTCAGTTTGCTGTCAAGTGTTTTCATTTCCTATATTTTGTAAAGTCTTATTATTATTTTTTTAATTATTTTATTATTTATTCATTTATTTATTCACTATTTACAGTATATGCTGCACTGGAACTGTTGGTGGAAGATGTTTGGGTAAAAATAAAACCCACAAACTTTGCATCTCTGGACTTTTTGGAGCCTTGGCCAATCGGTCACTTTTACAGTATTCTTCCACCCTTAAATCTCTCCTGTGTTGTTTCAGAGACATGCTGCAATTACGTCCACTGACACACCCACACATGCACACAGTCTGATCTAGGTTTAGTGTATGATATACCAACACAGCAACCTCCCAGGGACCATAAAGCCATGTCCATTTGTCCCCTGGTATAATGAGGTCTCAGAGATTAAATGAAAAGGCCTCACATCATATCATCCCACTATAAGACTGTCTGGAGGAGTCGGACAGTTCTATATACAAGTTCAATAACAAGAGCCAGAAAAGTTTGAGCATATTCTTTAAGTTCCTGCAATTTTAGAAAATTACGGCAATTTCACCGCAAAAAAAATCACATAAAACCCTGCATATTCCATCGCATAATCAAGGATTTTGGACCACATAATCAAGGAATTTTGCCCGCGTAATCAAGGATTTTTCTGGAGGGTCTATAATATGAGAATTATAATACACTATGATCCTGGCCAAAATAAAAAAGTCAGTCAGTTTGACCAGTAATAATGAAGCATTATGATACTTGACCTTATGAGCCATTATAAGGAGATTTATAATGTGTATTATTGTTCTAAAGCATTATGTGTACTTATGAGTTCCTATAACTGTAATTATACATTATAAGAAAAATTATAAGGCATTATAAGTATGCTTATAATGCATTATAGACATGGGATGCATAGCAAGTGTTACCGCATCGGGGGCATGCAAGATGCAACTAAATCATTTATAACTCAGGCTTAATTCATTCATATACATGCCCCGGCCTTAAATACTCGCATTGGGGTCTGGGTCTACGTTGGTCTGTGTGTGTGGCTACATGCAAGGAAATGCATGCTTGCATGCATACTCGTGCACAAGCCTCAACGCTCATATGAAAGAGAGTAGATTCTAATCAATAGTGTTCAAGGGCTCCATCCAAGAGCCAAAGATTTGCATAATGTGATTTGGGATTTACATTGAAGTGTGCTTAATACTGCAGATGGTTTTACTCTCAGTTCTTCAATATGCAGTCCACACTGTTTTCATTCATCTGCCCTCGGGCTGTTTGATAGGCTGATTCAATCCGACAGAGTTCGATAAACTTCTGTGTACCAAAGAATGGCGGTTTTACGGTTGGAGATTAATACTATGCTGTGAGATTAATATACACTTTTAATCTTCAAGACTTTTTCCTGTCTGTGATCTCCTGAAGTGCACATTCAAGAAGACGGATGCTTATGTTTGGTGTGTGGTGCTGTAGTATTAACTAGGGGCAACTTGATATCATTTACATCTGAACTGAAAAGCAGATTCTTTGGTGAAACGGATCCCGGACTCTTCCGTTAATTTCCTCGACCGAGTCCGTCCTCTTTGTTTGTTGTATCAGAACCCAGTAAGCCACTGGTGCATGGTGGCACTGGCAGTAATAATATGCATATTCAAAATGCCACTCAGATTCTTTCTGTCTCATTATCTCTGCATTGTGATAATTAGAAACCCGCCCTCTCCGCCTCCTCCCTGTTCAATTAAATGCTTTGTTGTGTAGCGATTTTCCCTTTTTAATCTACTTGCTGAGGTGGCTGTCACTGACTTGCTGCTTGAGGCAGGGGACAGAGACCCTTATCTCAAATAGCATTTAGCCGAGGAGAGACGTGTGCACGATAGGCGCTATCAACCTGCCTGACTTTTCTTTTTCTGCTGTGATCACAAAACATAGGGAGCTGAGTGAAAGGCAACCATGCTTCAACAACATTATTATGGCACGACGGGTGGGGGATGGTGGGGGAGCTCTAAAATGTCTGCAGGTGTAAGGGGTGAGGCTGGGTGCGGAGGGGAGAGGAGTGGGGGATAAGGAAGGTGTGTGGTATTGTTGGGGACTGATAAGGCTAATCACTGAAGCCTTATACGCTGACTGCTTCTCTCCTGTCGCACCGGGGTTCAGGAATGCCTGAGCTGTCGTCATGGTCACAAAGCCATGGGGGGGGGTTTGGGGGTGGGGATGTTGCATTGTTTGTACACACACACACACACACACACGCACACACACGCACGCACGCACGCACGCACGCACGCACGCACGCACGCACGCACGCACGCACGCACGCACGCACGCACGCACACACATTTGTACAAATGTACAGTACACACGCTCATGCACACTGCATAAATGCGATTATTTTGCTGTAACTGAATTTCGTTGGTTCTGTTGTTTATTTGTGCACTGATTCATTTCTTTACAATGCCCATTGTCACCATATTGTTTTATACATTATTCTTTATGTCTGTGTGTATTATGATCCTTCTCTTTAAGAAGTACTTTAAATATTGTTTGACTCTTTGCCAATGCTTTAGCTTTTCTTTGGTACATTTCCCCCTTGTTTCAGAATCAACTTTATTGTCACATCACAGGTTTACAGGTGTAAAACAGTGGTTTTCTTGTCTGTTTCTACTTGTCTGTTTCTTACACTTCCCTTTTACAACCTTGTCAATAACTAAGCTATTTAGAAAAGTGTTTGTTTGTATTAAACTACGTATGTCATTCGCCTCAAAAGTAATAACAGCAACAACAGCTGAATCACGAGCATGACGTCACGAAACAGAACTAAGTAACTGAAAGTAAAACTCATAGAGTGTGAAAACTGGAACCAACTGGACCATCTATATTTTTCAGTGAATCTCTTAGTAATGCCAAAAATCACACCCTGTGTGAAGGTAGCGGCGCCTTTGATACATTTTGTCATCGATTTGTGTTTATAATGTGTTTATAGCCATGTGTCACGTGAAGCTTGACCAATCACTTTGTTGACGGGTCTGACCAATCAGAGCGTTGACGGGTCTGACCAATCAGAACGTTGACGGGTCTGACCAATCAGAACGTTGACGGTGAACACGGACAAAGTCAGGTATAGAGCAGGATCCACGTTGACGGGTCTGACCAATCAGAACGTCGACGGGTCTGACCAATCAGAACGTTGACGGGTCTGACCAATCAGAACGTTGACGGTGAACACGGACAAAGTCAGGTATAGAGCAGGATCCGCTCTATACCTAAAGGTATAGAGCGGCTAGCGCCGCTAATAATATGACCTTGTGATGTACTTTATCCTATATTAAAATTGGCTTACGGGAGGTCGGCCAGCGGGCGGACCTCTGACGTCACGCTCATGTCACCCTGACTCATATAACCATATAAGGAGTTCCCAATGCAGCAACGCCCAAATATGGAGTGTGTTGTCTAACCTCAATGTGTCGTCATGGCATCAGCAAACAAATCAGTCAGCTCCATATATGGCCACAAAAGAGGGCATGCCTATATATGGGCATATACTGATGACCGCATACAGTATATGGGCATAAAAGGGACTCTGTCACAGACATATGTCCCTGTTTATCCGTTTACACATTTACTGTTATATTATTGTTCTCATACTTATATTATTGTTCCCATTGTTCCCATACGAGCACTGAGATCCCCAATAGCAATCACAACACAATTCATGTATACTAGCAATACAAGAATACAACTTTTTCTATTCTGGAAATATACTCTCAGATTCATCTCAGCATGTATCCTGTCAGGCATCATCGTTTTCGTTCCCATACCTAGGCAGGATGGTCATGTTGGCCCATAACCTGGAGGGATTGCACCGGAATTTGCCGGTTGGTTGTGAAACAACAGCAGATAATTTTATGCTATTTCTCAGCTAAAATGCTATTTAAATTGTGTCTGTGTCTCTGTGTATTAACGTTTGTATAATGCAGAGCGCCTTCATTCAACTTACTATCAATAACTAAAGACTGGACAGGGAGCCCACACCATTATTAGGCTTTAAGCACACCTGTCCCTCTGTTGCTGTTGCAATATGGTTGGCTCACTCACAGAATCATTGTTAAAGGACCATACCAGTGTTCTGCATGTTTAGCCCATTGACTACATTACTGCTGACAATTTTCTATAAAAAACATACCGTGGTTTGTTGATTTTTGAGAGAAAAAGAGAAAATAATATTTTTTAGGAAACCCTGGGATTGGATGATCTATGTTTATGTAGCTACGATGTGTTATGTACTAGCTGTGAATAGTATTGACTCTTAACTCCATCTGACATCTGACAGTGCCACAAGTTCACTTGCGCAGAGTCACTATTTAATTTGAAATGTTCTGTTGCCTCAAACAATCATGAAGCAAACACAGATAATCCGAGAATTGTAACAATTTATCAGACAATATTACACTGGGATTTGGATGTCACAAAAGCTTGCTTCTTTTGCCCCATTCTCATTTCCAATGCCTGTTAAAACTCTAGGGCCATGCATATTTATTGTAATATAACCTTCATAAACTAGATTGAATCTTTCGGTGATTCTTACTGCTGTTCCCTGCTTGCCCTTCTCTCACCTCTAGGTAACTAAGATGCTAGCTGTGGTGGTGATCCTATTTGCGTTGTTATGGATGCCCTACCGGACTTTGGTTCTGATTAACTCTTTTGTGTCCACACCCTACCTGGACTCCTGGTTCATCCTGTTTTGTCGGACTTGCATCTATGCCAATAGTGCTATCAACCCAGTAATATACAACGCCATGTCCCAGAAGTTCCGCTCGGCATTCCGTGGGCTTTACCGTTGCCAGAGACCAGAGGGACACCAGAGGACATTGTCGTTAATCCAAGGCAGCTATAGCACAGTCCGTGACTCACGTACTAGTACACCCCAGCCCAACAGCAATGGAACGGACAAAAGGGCCCGGAGAGCTATCCTCAATACCACCACTGGCACAATCCCAAGATTCCAATTCCAAGAATGGAAAGGCAGTAACGTGGTCTGCGTTGATGAAAAGACTGTGCCGTTTTCTCAAACGACCGCAGCCAATGGGAGGAAAGACCAAGATCCCATAGAAACCTCTGCGGTTAAGATTTGTATGGATACAAATCCTCCAGCCAATGGTAGGAATCATGTGCTTATAACTGATATCACCACAAACGATGATAATGGTTTTGTTGCTATTGACCCCTTCAAAACAGGTGATAGGAAAGATGTGGTTTCTACAGAATGTTCCTCAGCCCATCTTAACATATCCTCCTTAAATGACAATGAAGCTATAATGGAACCCATGGAATCTGCATGCACAGGGTCATCTAAAGTCAATGATAAAACAGAGAACGAACCCATAGACAACTTCTCATACAATGTCACGAAAGTGGTCGACTCTACAGAATCATCCGTAGCCAACAGATGTAAAGATTCCATTGACTCCTCTGGTAGAGAGAAGAGAGATACAGAACCCTGCCTTGAAGACAACAGAGACATAACTAGAGATGAGACCATGTTAATCCCTGGCCAGACACAGAGAAATGAGGAGGGTATGATTCATACTGTGATATAGAAATAGTTGTGGTAGAACTGGCATTTGTCATCGTAATCATCAATTTTCACTTTTACCCATTTTATTTTATGATCCCCTGTAGGCTGCAAGGCACAGAGAGGATAACATCTTTCATGTTCAGAGAACGAGTTAACCAACTAGTCAGCTTTAATGGCCGTTAATAGATATAATAGGTTAATAATGATATACATGATAGAGTCATAATAATAATAATACTTTTCTCATTGCTCTCTCTATCAAAGAATCAAAACATTATGACCATAAGTAGTACAATATTGGAGAAAAAAAGAACGAGTGGGCTGTAAAAAGTCAAAGTCAATAATTTCTTTCTTTCATTATATTTACATTTTATTTGTTTGTGCCATACTCTGGGCTATAAAGGTTTTCAGAGTTTAGAGGAGAATTTAACCAAAGTAAATTGATTTATGATAGCTGCCATGAAATATCCATTAAATGCAACATCTGACAAAAGCTGCAGGGTGATGGAATGCTAGGCTCTCTAAATGGTTTTCCTGATGGCACAAAACAGAAGATAAGAGTTTAAATTACAGAAAAGGTAGTAAAGGAACTCATTCTCACTGTGTGTATGAAATAACCCAGTGCCCGAAGGCTTGCTATAGATGTCATTCAAAGGGGACAATTACTATTTACATATAACCAAGAATAGAGACTAATATATGTAATATATACTGATGACATTAGCAATCTCCATATATGGCCATTAAAGGGACAAGGACTGACAGATATAGAGATCTCCATATTTGGGCACAAAAGGGACACAGACAGACGGGTACAACGGGTACTCTGACAAAGCCCCGACACTATGACTCAGACATATTGGTCGGACCATCGGTTTCCGAGACCCGAAAAAAATGGAATATTACAAATATATGGATCTGTCAGAATATAAATAATTTAACCCTATTCAGTATAAAAAGGCCTATACTCATACATTTCATAACTTTATCTTTTACTGATTTATGGCTTCCTAAACAGGAAACAAAGGATATCCGCTTATTACAATGTTGGTATTGTTTCAGAATTCTATGTTAGCACCTATTCAAGATCCTAACTGCATTCAGAGCTGATAAAAAATGGGAGATCCGCAGGGCCCTCGAGGTTAAAAGAGGGTGAATTAAATAAAGGCTGTTCCCTCCCTTTTAACCTCCCATCTCCCATTTTTTTATCTGATGTTTTATCCCATCTGATCCAGGAGCACCTTTTACTATTTGAACTCTGTTGACTACGTCTCTGGTGAGCACCTGGTTGCTTTGTTCTCTCTGCATTCAGAGCTGCACTAGACTTTAGTGTACCTCTGCGGCAATGAATTGTGAATATCATAGTGAATTTAAATGTGAATATAGCTCCAAGCGGTAATTAACAGGGTCCAAGCACAGCGGATGACTTTGGGCAGAGGGAAGATGATGAAGAGGAAGATAATGACTTTCAGAACAAGATGAAGATGAAGCGGGGGAAAAAATAAATAATCATAATTATAATTATATATATATATCGGCAACT